>NC_135783.1:89971446-90278946 GCF_051106095.1 Pogona vitticeps | reverse complement strand
TGCAGCCTTGGTATTTTGTAAATATGTTAATGGGCTTCATTTTTCCTACCTGACACATCTTCCTGTTTTAGGATACACTTGAGTTAAAATGCTTTTTTATTTGTATAAGCAAGTTGTGATTGTTTACATAAATGTGATAAAAGGCATCCTTTTTTATCTGATTGCTTGGAAATCTGTATTATGGGGAAAATAATAATATAAACTATAAGAAAAAGAAAATGTGCCGATAAGAAGAGCTCTACAGATTCTAATGCCTTCTGCCTTCATTATTACTATTTTTACTTTACCAATAAAACCCAGCTGGCTGGATAGCTCAGTGAGTTTTAGCTGTCTGGCTGTGGATCCAGAAATTGGGATCTTGATTCATGACTGTGCCTCCTGTGGGAAGACCACTTCTGAAAATTTTCTACCTGGAAAACCCTGAGAAGGGTCACCGTAAGTCAGAACTAACTTGATTGCACATGATTATTGTTCATGTCTTATAAAATTGACTTGTCCACAAAAGCTCACAGTAAAAACATTTAAGTTAGTCTTTAAGGTGCCAACTTTTTTTTTCATTTTTTATTTTGTTTTCACCTATAATCATGATGATGATGATGATTGTTAATAAAAGTCCATCAGTGTGGTTAGTGAATAGAGTGATGGAGTAGGACTCTAGGAAACTGGGTTCAAATCCCCACAAATAACTCAATAGGGGTTGATGGAACTGGTAAAACCACTCCTTAAATACCTCACTTATGTTGAAAGCCCTGTTGGGGTTCCTATAAATCTGATTTGACAGCATAGAACTAACTAAAAAAACACATAACAGCTGTTAAACATCATATATAGTGCCAGAAAGAGGCCACTCTCTGTGCAAATCGCAAAGAAAGGAATGAATGCATCAAAGATCCTGATAAAGGATGTATCAGTGGATCTGTAGTCTGTAGATGAATCACTAACATGATTTCTGCACAGACCTTGAAAACAACACATGTTTTTCATCAATGATGTTTTGCTAGGATTGGTTTCCAAAATCTGCAGATGTTTGGGCCTACAACTTCCATCAGCCCTAGCCCTCGTGGCCAATGCTAAGGGGTTTATGGGCATTATAGTCCAAAAGGTATATAAAGCTAAAGGTACTCTACCTCTAATGCAGCAGGTTATAGGAAAGAATTTTGCCTGAGGTTCCGGAGAGCTGTTATTCATCAAAACAAGCACTACTAGGATAAACTGACAAACCATCTGATCTAATGAGAAGCAGCTTCCCCTGAGGAATCCAATCACATAGGTAGCCAAGCCCCTGATGTTTTCACATCTGTAGGATTCAGGTGTGCACAATATTTTACAATATAGTTCATCAGTTGCTCAGTGGTGTAAACAGTTTAACAGAAGGCTAATAGCTCATTCATTAAATTTACTTCATTTTATGCATTCCAAATATTTCCATACTGCCCGTTTGCAGCTCAGGACAGCGAAGAAAGGGATTGATAATTAAAATAACAGAAGCTAATAATTACTTCCAAAACAGCTGAATTCATAACAATGTGAACTAGGCAGGCAGAAAACCAAAATGATAACCATTCAGCAGATGTCCACAGGTAAATGCCCTCTGGATTAAACTTGTTTTCCATCCTTCCCAAAGAGAAGACGAGATGCATAAACTCCAACTGGCTCTAATTAGTAAGAGACAGCCCCTGTTTTCTGGTTCCGCTTTCTGATAAAATCCCTGTTGCTGTTTTGTTTTATTTTGTACTCTCTAGGTGTCCTGCTGGGCTGAAAAGCAATAAACAAATGCCTGCAATAAGTAACATTAAGACAAAGAAATGAAATAAATAAATGTTGCCTGCTGTTGGGAATTTGCTAGTGTTATTGCAACTATGCCAGGTGTTCAGCTTCTCTCTACAGGACCTCTAAAAATTAAATCAAGGGAGGCAATGCTTCATGCCCGTATACACACTCTAAAGTGTTATGGCCTGTTGAACATCCCATTTCATAGGAAGGCAAGGCTTATTTTGAATAGTTGGGTTATAGAAAAATTACTTCCTTGGTGCTTAAGACAGTGTAACATCCACCCACACAGTTTGCCTTGAATTGGCTTGGAACAAGCAAAGCTATTTTCAGCCCAGTTCCACAATACTGCTGAAAATAATAAGCAGGGAATAAATGAGCTAGAACGGGTCAACAACAGTCATGTTGGATCCTCAAATTACCTTGCATCTGATATAAAGACGTGTGTTTTATCAAGATGCATGTGCCAGATCAAGAACTATAAACTTGGAGACTCTCCTCATATTGCAGAAGACTTGTATGTTTGTGTGCTATTGAGAAAGTGGCTCATCTATTGTAAGACCATGTCATGAACTCAAGGCTAGGCTACAATTAGAATCAGTGCTTGTGTGCTTATTGTCAGGAATGTGCCTCCCACTTATAAGGTAAGTCTTTTAAGATAAAAAAATAATTCCACTCTCAAGCTGCCAAGGTGAAGTGGCATTCTGTAGCAGCTGATGAAAACTGCAGTATTTCTGTGAGCTTATGCGGAGGTTGCTGATTTCAAAAGAGGTCAAAATACTTTGTGGTGTTTTTTTTCTCTTCCTTCACTTTTATTTTCCTGCATTTCTCTGGTAAGCCTCCTTTTCCCTTAACAAATCCTCAGTCAGAAGAATGCCAAAGAATGACGCCATCTGATTCCAGAACAGTTGCTGGTGTGGAAAAAAATGACAACTGCAACTTCAGTCAGGAAGCAGAAGGAGCCCATTCCTATCCTAAGAACACCCCTGGGTGAACAGCATGTCACAAAGAGACATCCCTTTACTGGAAAGATGGGAGAGGGAAATGGCTGCCAACCAGGTTGTTTTATTACTGCAGCACTTACTCCAGCAGTTAGGCTGAGGATCTTACAAAATTAGGCGATGGGATGAAGGCCCTCTATCTCAGCTGTGTAGATTACTATTGTGTTGTACATACACTAGGGTCAGGTGTTGAACAAAGTCTGAAACAGGGAAAATTCTCCAAGGAAATTGCAAATTTAAATTTACAAAAATGTGTTTTGAATAGAGATAGGGACACATAAAAAAAATGGCGATTCATTTTGATCCGTTATTCGTCAAGGTTAATGGACCAATGAATACAAATATACAAATATTCTTTGACGAATTGATGAATCAATATGTCAATTCATCTGCACTTTAAATGGCTATAACACTGGCCCCGATGACCTAGAGACACCAAATTTGCAGGGCAGCTTCCTCAGACACTTTCTTACAACTTCTAAAAGTTTGGTGAACATTGGATCATGGACTCCCAAGTTATATAGTCACAAAGAGGACCCCCCCCCAGGAAAGCGCTTCCAGGTGCTTATAGACTCCAGAATCACAACGGAACTTCCTATGTCTTTCCCCAACACGCCTGCCAACTTTGGTGAAGACTGGATATCAGACATCCAAGTTATTCACCCACAAATTGGGTGAAAAGTTATTTACCCACAAATAACTCTCCCCCAGGAGAGTTTACCACACAGCACAGAAGCCCATGTCATTGAGGGAGTTATATTTAGCCCCAGCAGAATGAGAGGTCCCTTTGACAGAGGCATGCATGAGGCATCGAGTTTGTCTTCAGCTCAGCACAACATTACCTTTACCAGTGAAGCAGAGTTTGCCCTCAGCAGGACTGGAGGCAAGGAGGTATTTGGCAGCACAGCAGGCTTTTTGGCCCTGTCGGGCACTGAGGGAAAAGGCAGCAGGAAAGCAGGCTTTTTTGGCCGCATCGGGCACTGAGGTAGTTGGCAGCAGCAAAGTACCATGTCTTGCCCCATCAGCAACATCAGATTTGCCTGCAAGGGAAAGGTTTTTGCCCCCAGGAGGCAACTGAGGTTGATTGCAACTTCCACCAGCACCAGCAGATCAACAGGGTCGGTGCTACTAACAGCAGTTAATCCACGGAGCCGTGGGGCTGTCCGAAGCAGATCAGCTCTGCAATCTGAAGCTGGGCTACGGGGCGACAAAGATGCTCATTTAGAACTGGAAAGCTGGGGATTGCTTGCAACAAACTGGGGATTGCTAAAACTGCCCGGATATGATAAAGATAGCCCTTGGAGGTTTTAGGGGGATTAGACAGGCCAGCCCCCTTGGCACAGGATGAAAACCCGACAAGCTCTGCCATCTGAAGCTGGGCGATGGGGCGATGGGATGACGCCTGGACAGGCTTTGGGTGGGGCTGAGACAGGCCCTCTTTGGCACAGGAGATGCCTGGACATGGACAGGCTTTGGGTGGGGCAGAGCCTGGCCTAGGAGACTCACCTGTCCACCAACGTCTAACTAGACTTGCTGACAACCTTCAAAGAAAGAAAGATGCTCAGGTTGAAAACCAGATGAGCTCTGCCATCTGAAGCCGGGTGATGGGGTGACACCTGGACAGGCTTGGATGGGGCAGAGTGTGATTTCTGAGATCTGCAACTGCTTATGGTATTGTGTGAAATTTCTTGATGATGACTATGACAACAGCAATTGTATATGCTATTATTTAAATCGTTACAATTTGAGATGGACATGAGCTGCTGGTTTGGTGGTTCAGTGCAGTTTGTTTCCCAGCCAAATGGCTGATCCGTGGTTTGGCACCCCACCCCTCCAGCGAGTGCATCTCAGCATCAGCAGCCCAAGGAGGTGGGGTGTTGATCAGATGTTCAGCTGGGAACTGAACCGAACTGAACTGCCAAACCAGTGGTTTGTTCTCCTCTGTAGTTAGAATACTAAAAGAAGAAAAAAGGACTTTCACCTAACAAGTATAAGCAGCAAGAAAATAAATGATGAAACAAGTTGTAAAAATAGGAAGAACCCAACATTGCTCTTTGTTTATAGGAAATTATATTGCAAACAGATATTTTCTATTAACATTACTTTTCTTTCTTTCTTTCTTTCTTTCTTTCTTTCTTTCTTTCTTTCTTTCTTTCTTTCTTTCTTTCTTTCTTTCTTTCTTTCTTTCTTTCTTAGTTTTGCACAATTTAAAATTATGGACGTGTATGCAATATATGTAAAAATTTAAAAAAAAAACAAATTAAAATGTTAGAAATTATTACCATTTGTGATCTTAGAAGGACCTTTGGGTCATTTTTCTCATTGGCAAGTTTGCAGCGCACTGCTTCTGGAAGGGAAGGATCAGCCAACTGTATGCCATTGCCCAGGGGACACCTGAATATATGTCTGATGCTTTCCACTCTTCGAGGAGGCTCCTTTATTAAAATGATTGGGATAAATAACAGTGTCTGACTTGAAAGAAATAAACTCAGCTCAATAGGTCCTGTAAAGTCCTGCCCAATCATTCTTTCTAGCTTGTCCCTGAACCTCAAATTGCATTTCTCCTTCAATACTTGACAGCTGAAGCCTTCTCTGCTTGACTCTTTAACATGACAGTATAGAACTGGTCCAATAATAAAATCTATCCAAACAGACAAAAGCTCTGAGACAGAAGGTGGGTGGTGGTGATGGGGGTAGTAATGGTGGGGGTCTGTTCTTGACACACATAAGCAAAACATAATAAAAGATCAATTAGGAAAGGAAAGTTCTCCCTGGGAAAAGTTGCACAGAGTGAAAAATCAGTCCAAGGACAATATGCCCCCCACTGCTTATTTAGGCTACCTGTTCTTCAAAGTAATAGCAGTGTTAATTTGTTTCAGCCTGTATAACAACAATACCACCACAACAGCAAAAAAAAAAAAGGGGGGGGGAAGTGAGAACAACAAAATCTCAAGGCACCTTTCAGCCAGCTTTGAAGGATTAAAGTCCTTTTCCTTAGACATCTGGGCTGAAAGGCTCTTGCATACAAGGCTGAAGTCATGAAGCTCTGGCCTTTTATTGCTAAAAAAAAGTTCTGAGGCTCCCTAAGGAAGGCCTTTTGGGGCCCCAGGATGTAGGGGAGCCTGTAAAGTCCCCAAATTCCTGCTTCTAGTCCTGTCTCCAGACCAACAGGGGTGATTTTCAGACATTAAAGACCTACCACATCAATATAGTTTTTCAAAATATACTGTACTTCTTTTAAATGTCAAAATAACAAACTGAATTACGTATGGATTGTATTATTGTACAAATTAGGTTCTGGCTGAATGGTCTGTAAAATATTTAGTCTTTGTTTTAGACTTGTTTATGCAAAGTGACAGTGATGCAAGGCTGAACGTTCTTATTGTTAGCAGATGCTGTGAGTACAAAATTAAAGCAAACGTTGGTTCAGAATAGCTTGATGCCAACCTCAAGGTACTTAAATGAAGTTGCTTAGCCACTCTTATTACAATGCAGAAGCAAACATACCTGCATAGTTTTATTGACTTCAGTGTCAATATTTGAATTTTTGTATTTTATAAGAATTTTAAAAGATTATGAGGAGAACAAGAAAAAACCTTGAAAGTAAAGTGCAGTTTAAAACGATGGGTTGGAATTGCTACTATGAGTCATTTCATAACACTTCTAAGTGTATCAGAACAAGGTTACAGAATTTGTAAACATTTATAAAACACTTACTTTAAAAAATATACAAAAAACAGAAATGTGCTCTATAAACAGAACAGAAATAAGTCAAAGTAATTTAAATAAATGTGAACATGACTACCATGTAACTTTACAGTGATTTTTAAAAAGTCAAGACTAGAATTGATGGAAATTGGCCATGTGACCAAGCCTGTACTCAGAATTCCTCACTCTACTAAGGTGGTCAACCAAGAGGCGGTAATATAGTTCTCTCTCTGAAAATATCTACAGTCGAAGGCAACTTTGGTGCTTTCACAGATGTATCAAAACTCTAAAAAGACTTGGTGTATATCTACCACACTATCATTCCCTCACCTGAGGTATTCACTTGTTGAATTTTTAATGCCTCAACAAATAATGGTTCCAAATAATGTCTGAAAAATGCTGTGAGAGATGTACAGTAGTTTTCAGTTACTCAAGTGCACTTTAATCTATTTTGACTAATATGCTTCACTTCAAGCCTGAGCAATGAAAAGAGATGCCAAGACTGAGCCCGGGCAGAAATTAAGCCATCCTCACAACAGAATTCAAAAGGAGTCAGAATCCTTTGAATGAGTTAAGAAGCAGAAGAGAGGAAGAAATAGAGTGGCTGAGCCATCAAGAGTGGTGGCTGCTTCTAAGGAATCTTTTTTTGTGTGTTTAGACAAAGCAAAGAAACAGAAGCAGATCGACAAGAGCCAGGTTCTTATCATCCTGAGTGCCAATGGGATTATGTTAATTGAAAATGCAGCATGCGGGATGCTTTGCAGCTACTTTTAAGGCATTGATCTCCTTTACTACAGGAGAAGGAGAAGAAAAGGACAAGCACACAGGTTGTTACCTGAAGAAAGCTCAAATATTTGCATGCATGAGGCAAGCAGTACAGTTCAACTCATTAAAGATTTGCTGGCTGTACTTGGTATGGAATGAGCAGAAGCCTCTTGTGCTGGCTTAACCAGAGGGCAACAAATAATGCCTACAGAGATTTCTTAACCGATTGCAATTCACGTCTAAGAAGTGATGTAGTTTGTGTAACTGCGCAACAATATTTCCAGCCATTACGTTACTTTGAAAAGTAATCTTGTTACACACTTTTTATTTCCAAAAGGTAATTAGTTATGGGCAATTACGTGACTTGTACCTCATTGCTCCCATGCCATGCTTTCTAGCTGTAACTCTTCTCTCCTCCTTCCATACCAAGCCAGTTGCACAGATGGAGGAGGGCTGTGTGGACTCAATGGATGCAGAAGCAGATGGCAGAATGTTAGAGAAGAAAGAGGAAAGAGAAACAGGAGTGGGGCTTTAGGAGTTGTAGGACTCCCATTCTCAGAATGTTTCCAGAACCCTCACCCCTCTGGCAAAAGTTTGGGAGTAGGAACCCAAAAGCAAGGCAGCTTCAGAAAAGCTGTGGTGCATTGTAGGAGTCCCAAAGCACCCATGCAAGGGGTACTTTCATTGCAGGCACTCTCTATGCAGCCCAATGGGCATTGGGACTCACCCTTCCATGAAACTTTGCAAGTCTGAGAGAGCCTTGGGCAGGGCATGAACTGTCACTTTGATGGTTGGTGCTGGTTCATCATTCAGATGAACAGATGTTTGGCAGTTCCCAGTCCCACCTCCTCTGGCAGGTGTCCACTCAGAGGCAGCAGTCCGGCTTCCCTGCCCCACTTCCTCTGGGTGCTGCCTCTGAATAGGGGCACATCGGAGGAGGTGGCGATGGGAATCCAAGCAGCTGTTTGTGCCAATCTCTACTTGGGACTCCTGCAGTACACTGGACTAAAGGAGCCCAGGAAGTGCATGGAAGTAGGAAGGGCTTCTCTGAAGCCTCTTTGTTTTTGGGTTCCAACTCCCAGAATTCTGCCTGGAGGGTTTGGGCAAATTCTAGGAGGATTCCTAAAAATGTGGAAGTTCCATCGCTTAAGATAAATATGCTTTGAATCCTAGATTCAAAAGTGTGCTTAGTAATTTTTTCATCATACACAATTTTTTCCTATGAATCCTTTCTTACTAAATTCTTACCATTGTTTAATCGTTTAGTCGTGTCTGACTCTTCGTGACCCCATGGACCAGAGCACGCCAGGCCCTCCTATCTTCCACTGCCTCGTGTCAAATTCATGTTGGTTGCTTCGATGACACTGTCCAGCCATCTCATCCTCAGTCGTCCCCTTCTCCTCTTGCCTTCACACTTTCCCAACATCAGGGGCTTTTCCAGGGAGTCTTCTCTTCTCATCAGATGGCAAAGTATTGGAGCCTCAGCTTCAGGATCTGTCCTTCCAGTGAGCACTCAGGGTCGATTTCCTCTAGGTTTGTTCTCCTTGCAGTCCAGGGGATTCTTACCACCCCACCATAAATTACCATTCTTACCACCCCACCATAAATTACCAACTCAATGGCAATAGCATGAGGTACAAAGCAATCCAACCATCCTAGATTACCATTGAGGAGAGGTGAGGATTTGCTTTATTTTGTTCCCTTTGTCAGGGGAGATATGCTTTGATGATGAGGCATATCTGATCTGGTCATGCCAAGCAAGTCCATGGGCATAAAGCTATCTTTGGAGGTATTCCCATTAGCAATCAGCAACACTGGATCCTGGAATTAGGTGTCTGGGGGCAGATAGGGACAAGTTGGATTCCCTGTGTGGGGTAGTGTGATGGACTAAGGACTCTGGAGAACAGTGTTCAAATCCCCACAGCCATGGAAACTCACTGGGGGAGTGGAACTGGTGAGACCACTCCTCTGTAGTCTCTCTTACCTTGAAAGCCCTATTAGGGTCACTCTAAGTCAGCATAGAACATACAGGGACGAGTCAGAGACAGCTGTGGTTCTGCTGGATCCCATACGTATCAGTTCCCTCATGAGATCCTAAACTTACCACCTTGCCATTGTCAGCTTCAGGTTGGTGGAGGCATTTGCCCTCAGAGGAGGAAATCCACTTAAGAAAATAAAGCTCAATCTGTCCCAGTCTCCTTGCCTCTAGTCAACATCAGTTGGCACAGCTTAGGATGTGATGAAGAATTCTCTGTAGCATTCTTACCCCTAGAGTTGCTCTCATAGTGATAAATGCCCTAAAAATAATTCAGGTTTTTAAAAATGTTCAAACACGTCAGCTGGGGGGGGGGGAAAGTGTTTCTCCCTTTGCGAGCAGAACACGACTTAACTTTTCCTTCCTTCTCTCACACAGTCTACTCGAATCATGCTAATCGAGTGCATGCCAAGCCATGTCTAATTTCCAAAGCACAGCAGGACAGATGGCTTGTAACAAGCAAAACGTGCTAAGAGAAATTGACAGATGATTTTGCCGTTGCCACAGGGGGCTCTCTTCATGTTACCTTGATGCTGGATCACCTAGGGGTCATCCAGCCAGCAGGGTGCTTCCTGTGGAAAGTAAAGCAGGTGTGACCTCTTAGAAAGGGTTAAATGGGTTGAGAGTGAGACTGTGGCTATCTTGGATTTTAAACCCTTTCAACATAGAGAGGGAAAGAAATATGTGCGCAGATGGATATTTTTGCATTTTCCGAAGACATTCATCTGTAATGTCGCCATCACATTTTTTGTTGTTACCTGAATCAGATTCTAAGCATCTTTTTTCTGTTTCATAGAAAGCTGCATTATAACCCTACTTTCTATTCATGGACGGGGTGATTTAAGAGTTTGGCAACCCTTTCTGAATTTAAATTTCAGTCAATGCACCCATTCCAAATATTTAGAGAAAGCAAGTCCTTTCGAGCAATTCTTTCTCTCAGCATGACAAGGATAATTAGTCGCTCTCTTCTGTATTTGTTGATCATTCCCCTCCTGCCCCTGCTTTTTGTAAATGCTGCTTCTAGTTTTCTAAACAGCTTATCATGTGGTAGTAACAAATTGCTATTGATCAGAGAAATTGATCATAGGGTACAGTAATTCTTTTTGCTATGGAAGGAAAGATATTCATGCTTAATTGGCCATATATTTTTACTGCACTGTAGATGCAGTATGTAGAAGAGGTTTGGAGGAGAAGGTCTCCAGAGTTCAACCAAATCTATAATTCTAAGGAAGGCCCTATTTTCAAGACAACGATGCATGTCAAACCCAAGGAAGTAGAAGTGCCATTTGTCAAAGCAATTAATACAGACACAACGAGAGTCAATGCAGAATCATGCTTAGAGTGTTGGACCTGGGTTCCAATCACCTCTCAGTTATGGAACTTGCTTGGTGACTTTGACTCAGTTATACTCTTTCAGCCTAACCTACAGTATCTTACTGTGTTATTGCAAAGGTAAAATGGGGAGAAAGAGAAGCATTTGCATTGCTTTGAGCTCATTGATGGAAAGGTGGGACATAAATATTATTATGTAAACAAATATTTCTATGATTTTGTTCTGTAAGCTTGATGGCCCAATGAAAAAATGGACAGAAACCCAAGATAGAAATTTTACTGTCGAGCTGTTTCATTTATTCCAGTGAAGATATAAGGGGCTAAATCCAATTTTTAATTCCATCTACAATAGACTCACTGAATGAATGGGTTTTTTAAAAGTTTTACGTAAGTTACACTGATCAAGTGGGTTTATTCTAGTTCAGACTGTCATTTCTACTTAGCCCACTTCATGAAGCAACTGAAAAATGCAGCCAGCCTTTTAGGCTTTCAGACAGCAAAATTCAGTTCTGTTTTCTCAACGAGATGTGATAAAAATGGACAGAGTTCCATTGACATCGATTGAGTGTTTCCTATTCATATGCAAAAAAACTGTTGTCCCAGTTTCCCAGAGCATGGATTGCACTCTAGAAATTTTCTTTGTAAGGGTTATCTTTGCTAGTATAGTGTCTCAATGATCTAGAATTCTGGAAGCTGCAGCAAGAGCCATTTCAACCTTTTGTAATCTTAATGAGCAAGAAAACATTCAATGCACAAAAGACATGGAAAGATCAATAGGTTTGTAGGAAGATGCATTACAACAAAACAGAAATCTCTATTTTCACTGTATACATTGTTTCACCCTGTAATAACATGCAATGAACCAGTTTTAAAACTGGATAGGTGCTCTTCCTACTATTAGAATCTGACATACTGGGATATCATCATTGTTATAGTTATCATCGTCGTCATCAATAATTATTTATGAAAGTACCTAATTAACTCTCACACACCTGTAGCATATCAGTTCCTCAGAGAGACATTTTTGTCTCAGTTTCCTCAAAAACTAGAACCTATGGGGTAGGCATTTTGTGGCACTGTCATCTGATTAATTGTAAAAGCTGTACCTAAAAAGCCTCTCAACAGAAGGGACTTACTCTGGCTATCAATAGGTTGTTGGTAGATTGCCTCTCATTGAGAGAAGGCACTGAAATCTTATGAGGCTCAGGAAGTACAAAATGTCTACGGCTAACTCTCACTCAATCCTCAGCACACTGGGCTCCTGAGGGGAGTTAGGCAATACCCCCAACTCATTCAATACAAGTGTTTATGCCCCTTATTATAAAAAAAATTGTTCCATCATTATAACCTACAAAAGTCTATTGCTTATAAAATGACATTTCTAAAAACTTGAAAGGTAGCATCCATGAATCTATTTGTTGATGTGTACAGGGAAGCCAAATTTCTAGAACTGATTTGATAAAAATTCCTAGCGGGCAGTATGGGTTACAACATGAGAGGAGATGGGGAACTGGAATACAATGACCAAGTGACAAATACATTCACAAGTGTGTTGAGATATTCATAGGTAGGAATCCTGTAGAACATCTTGCCGGGGAACCTAAAATGCCTGGTGGGCTAAAATGGGCTGGGTACTATAGTCTTGCAGTTGAAACAAAGTAGAAAGGGAAGGGCTAAGGCTGGCTTACCACCCCATCATTAAACATTTTGGATCGCTTCCCAAAAGAAAAGATGTGTGGGCTGATGTTTATGAGCTCAGTTGTAAATCCTTGCGTGCTCACATGTAAATCTTACTGAGTTCATCTGTAAAGGAAAAAAACACCAGTGGCCTAAAAAGGTACTGAAATATGAATATGAACTCATTCATGCTCAAAATCTGTATGTTCCAGACTCCACTATTCCTTGATGCCTTTTAAATATTTGTAAATGTTTAGATTATTTCCAAAATGTGTTTTGAGGTTTCATTCCTGGAATTCTCATCAACCAATGTTCAGCAATACTACTACAAGCTCGACACCTGACATCATAATCAGCAATGCCATTCTAGTGCATTGAAGAAGATACTCATCCTGCACTGTTTAACCTGTCCTGCCAGTTGATAAATGTAAACAGCAGAAGGGCATGGGTCAGCTCACAGAAGGATCCTATTTGCTTCATATGCATTTGAGACTTGCTTTATTAACACAAATTGTTAAAGATTTTCTATACCTTGGGTTCAGTCATAAGTCCAAATGGAACCAAATGCACTCAAGAAATCAGAAGAATACCAAGACTTGGGAAGGCAGCTATGAAGGACCTAGAAAAGATCTCTAAGTGTGAGCATGTGTCTGTCACTGGGAACTACGGTCACAATAATCCATATTGAGGGTCTTCCAGATGTAGTCTCTGGTTTAGTCTTTTGTCTTTTTGTAAATATTTCCATGGTGCGATATCAGAAGTGGCCACTAGAAGGCACTTGGGAGCTTTTCCTTATGTTTTCCTGGCCTGCTGCTTGCAACTCAACGAGATGGTAATGTGAAATGAACAAATGTGCACTTACACAATGAGTGTAATCATCCAGGAGTAATGAGTAGTGCAATAAGTTCCTATTGAAACAGATCCTTCTGAGTTCTGGGTTCTTGATTGTGGGCAGAATTCATTCTTGCACTTTATGTACCACCAGTTATTTGAGAAAAGCAGGAAAGCCTCATACAATCTCACTGTCTAGTAACATCCTGAAAGCAGTCATTGGCAATATGTCCACAGAAATGCAAGTTCTACGCAGACCTGGGCAAAATGCGCCCCTCCAGATGTTGCTGAACTGCAACTCCCAGCAATTCTAACCCACACAGCCAATAGAGAGGAGTGTTGGGATTTGCAATTCAGCAACACCTGGAGGGCCGCATTTTGCCCAGGTCTGACAGTATCTGGTGTTGGTAATTAAGGTAACAGTTTGAAAGTGTAAATAAGCATTTTGTTGGAACTTTTTACTGGATTGGTGGATTGCCAGGAGCCTCTTTCAGTTTCCTGTAGCAAGTGAAGGGGAGGGGAGGATGGAGTCATGAGCCAATGAGAGCAGAATTCAGCTGAGATCCCTTTGAGCTCCTATTGAAATGTATCCTTTTGAGCTCTGGTGCTCCAGGTGAGACTAAACTGAGGAGAGGGTCAGTCAAACAGGATGTTTGGCCCGGTTGTGACATCTTACTGGTTGAAATCCTGTTGCACAGCTTTACATGTGCAACAGTGACAGTGTCATTGGCAGTGGGAAATTGCCACTGTTCAAAGACTTCCTTCGGTGATGTTGGAGTGCACATGACTTCATCCCACGGTGTATAAGTTACATGCAACCTAAAATCTGTTAAGAGTTGGCTACTAAATCACCTTCAATCAGTGGTTATTTGCTGCTGCTTATGGCATCATTATTGTTGCATATGCAGAGCTGAAGATCAGAATTTCAGCCAATATTCAATTAGAGATTTACTGTTGAAAAAGTTTCAATACGACTTCTTGTTTCTGTTGTTGTTGCACATATAAGCTATTTATGGGCTGTAACTTTTGACTTCTGCTCCACTGTTATTCACCGTGGATGCTGGGTTTACTCTGGAGAATGTGACATGATTATTGGTGAATGGGAAACCATGCTGCTCTGTTTTGGATGAGTGTGGGTGTGGGATGTTGCTTGGATAACTTAATGGCTCCTTTATTTATCTACAACACTTCTGCTCTCAGATGGCTCCCTGACCTTCATCTTCACACCAATATCATTGCTGCTGCTTCCTAGGGTGCTTAATATATATCCTCCTTTTCAATGTTACTCCCTATTTGATTCTCACAGCTTCATTCTGAGCACATAACTAGTCATTACATGGTGTGTTCTTGATAACCCATAGTGACTAGATCTAAAACTCACACGCTCATCGAATTGCACAGATGGAACAGAGATACTTGTAAAATCAGAAATGAAAACCTGAGAGTATAAGCTCTCCATTTAATATTCCATTAAACATTAATTTTATATCTTGCTTTGGCTTTTTTATGGTCTTCCAAAAGAAAAGAACACATCCACTTAGTTCTTTGGGGAGCAGATATATATGTTATGGCATCAATATAAAGTTTATAAATGGAAAGTTCAATGAAACATTTCAGTGCAGAGAGCTCCTGTTTATGTTCAAGCCAGAATATTAACAGATCATTCCCACTTTCTGTTGCCAGGCTCATTGACTACAATGGTCACACAGTATTCCTGCCCACTGAGCAATCTGAGTTCTTTTTTTAAAAAAAAAAACTTGAAAAAAATTAGCTCCTATAATTCAGAGCTGTAGTCAAACCACCCAACCACCCCAAAGGTCTGGTTCTCAAGGGCTACTCTTAATTCCTCCACTTCCAGAATTTTCCACTTCTTAAGGTTTGAAGTGTGTGTGTATACAAATTCTGAGGTTGATATGTCAATATGAACATGTTTACTACAGATGCTTCTCTTAACTCTTGTGGGGGGGGGGGGCTGTCAATCTGGTTGCCCTTATCACACACTTGCATGGATAAAGCAAGTAAAAAAAAAAAGGAAAACAAAAACAAGTAAAACTATTGAGATATTAAGAGAGGATGTGGCATGTAAGGGCCCTTTTGGTTAGTACTACCTAAGAAGGTATATGTTTCCTATCATATCAACATATTAAATATCTCAAAAGCATCTTGTGTATCAAGCTTGTTCACCTTCTGTTCTACCAAGACAAAAGCAGCTACCCAGCCATGGTCTATGAGGATCTGTGTCCTTCAGAGCAGACTTTCCATAATTATCTAGATCAGTGGTTCCCAACCTGGGCCCCCCAGATGTTTTTGGCCTACAACTCCCAGAAATCCTGGCCAGCGCAACTAGTGGCGAAGGTTTCTGGGAGTTGTAGTCCAAGGACATCTGGAGGCCTAAGGTTGGCAGCCATTGGTCTAGATGCTTTGGACCACACTCCCACTACTGATCATGCTATCCACAAGCCAGGAACCCAACATTGCTTATACCATAGGACCTCCTTATTCATGGGATCAAAATCCTCTTATTCACTTATCCACAGTCTGAAAATATTAAAAATATTAAAAGAAAAAAATCCAGATTTTTTTTCATATGTATTACCAGAATCGACCACTGGAGCGAATTGGAAGCCATGTTATGTGTACTTGCTAGTGAAGAATACATACTGTACCATGATCTCTTCACCCCTGGTAATACATGGTGAAAATACATATTTCTTGATTTTTCCCCCGTACAATTTCTCTATCATTATATTTAATAATAATAATAATAATAATAATAATAATAATAATAATAATAATAATAATAATAATAATAATAATAATAATAATAATAATAATAATAATAATAATAATAATAATAATACAGCATATCCACTGTTTTCAGTATCCATGGGGGGATTGGAACCAATCCCCAGTGAATATGGGGGGTTCTACTGTATACAAACCCAACATAAATCATTATAATAGTTGTTGTGGGTTTTTCGGGCTCTCTGGCCGTGTTCTGAAGGTTGTTCTTCCTAACGATTCGCCAGTCTCTGTGGCCGGCATCTTCAGAGGACAGCACATTATGTATAAATCGTTATACATAATATTAAACATGCAGTCTCCAACTGGATAGAATCACCATAAGGACTGCAGCCTAACACCTCTGTGAAAGACCACCAGAAAGTAGCTGCTCTGTGAAACAGGAATTCCATCACAGGCAGTGGGCTGCCACACATGGCTGGTGACTACTGTCTAGTCTCTGGGGCAGTGGTTCCAGCCTTGGGCAGCCCAGGTGTTCTTGGAGTGCAATTCCTAGAACCTTTCACTATTAACTGTGCTAAGTGGGATTTCTGGGAGTAGCAGTCCGAGAATATTTGGGTTACCCAAGGTTGGGAACCGTGGCTTTGAGGTCACAAGTTGTGTAGTCTTACTGATTACAATGTTCTCTCTCTCTCTCTCTCTCTTTCTCTTTATGTATGTATTGTGCACATGGGAAAGTGTACATAGAAGATTCCTTCCTAATTCCTACAGTTAATCAGTTTGTGCCCTAAAGTCTAAGAGTCAATTAACTGCCTTATTTGTAGCTATGCATGCTAAAAACGTTATTAGCAATCATAAAAAGATGAAGCCATCGTATTTGACCCTCTAGCCACAAGTAGTATTATGCTTAAGAATACATTTATCTGTGGAAATGAGTTTTATGTGGCGCCATGACCAGGGCCATTTTTTTAAAAGGAAGAAAACAAACTGACACAGAAAGGAGAAAAGAAATGGAGACTGCCAGCAATGATGTTTTGGCTCTTCTTAATCATAAAGCTTCAATATTGTTTTTTTTTCCCCCAGGGTGGCAGAGGTGGCAGTGTCTTTGCAGACTTACACTTGTGTTGTGGTTGATGGACGCCCCACATTTTCTTACGGATTTTTTTTAAATGGAACTGTGAAAAATAAAACCCCCAAATAATTGCCCATGATAGCTGAGGCTGATAGGCCTTGTAATCCAACCTGTATGGTGTGCAACAGATTGGGAGAGTCTTGCTGAACATGACAAGCTGCAAGTAATTCAGGGGGCAAAAAAATCCATTCCACAAACCACAAATATGCTCTTGTCTCACTTGCCATCTTGTTGCCAGCATACTCTCGTTTATCTGCTCCAAGGAGTAGCCAAACATGAACTCCATGACTAGATTAGATAGTATGAGACACGAGTAATTGCATTTCATGTATCTTTTAAAAGAGGAAAGAAACAGCACCTGTGGATGATCTCCCTGAAGCCTCAGACCACACTATCCAGAAGGGAGGAGAGGGTCCCTCTTCCACCATACTGTGATCCTAATGAACACGATTCTCTCTTCAGTATCTCTTCATCTTCAGGGGCAAGTTGCCACTCACAAAAAACTGGCTTGAGATCCAGAACAAATAACAGCTTGTGTGGGGGCACCATTTTCACTGGAATTCCTCCCTTCCTTTTATGCTACTCTAATTCTGACATGCCCCCGAACATGTTGGTTTGGAGTTTGGGGAAGAAACAACCCCCCCAAGACAAATGAAATGCAATCATGCATTTCCCCTGTCCTCTTTTGCCCTCCCAAATGGGATTTCCTCCTAACTAAGTCTATATAGGATCATCTTCAAGATCCCCTGCCCTCTTGTAGGAGCAGCATGGTTGTCCAGCACTGGCACAGCAGCTGCCGCACAGGAACCACTTCCCACCATTAGAGGAATGTTGGGTTTTAATAGTGCTTAAGATCCAGAGCTTGGGAGGCTCACTTTTGTCTTTCCTATATGCCACGAAAGAAGAAAAGCACTGCCAGAAGCTATCAATATAGAATCCAGCAGACGCATCCACTGCAGCTTATGCTGACAAGATAGTAAGCAAAGGTCAGTTGGAAGAATGGCCGAAACAGCCACATGTACTCAGAGGGTGATGATTAATGGCTCCTTCTCAAACTGGAAGGAGGTAACACGTGGTTGCACCCCAGGGCTCAGTCCTAGGACCTGTGCTCTTCAACATTTTTATTGATGACCTGGACTGGGGGTTCAGAGAATGCTAATCAAAACTGAAGATGACACGAAATTGGGTAGAACAGCTAATACCCTTGAAGACAGGCAGGCAGGCAAGCAGGCAGGCAGAAAGTAAGGAAAGAAGGAAGGAAGGAAGGAAGGAAGGAAGGAAGGAAGGAAGGAAGGTGCCTCCAGGCACATGACTCTCATCTAAAACAAGGTTTTCCCCTGCTCCGTTTCAACAAAAATATCTTATTTTAAAAATAAAAATGGATATTCTCTCCCCCCCCCCTCAGTATTGGAACCATACGTCTAGTTATTTTCACTGTCATTTGGAGGTGTTATTTCATAGGGTCTGGAAAAATGTCACCTAGAATTTGCTGGAAAAATGTCCCTTTTCTGAGAACTTTCTCAGTAACTACTCAAAATTATGCCCCTGGGCCCTAAACTCCTGAGTGTCACTGAGGCTTTGTTCCAGAGTCTACTTTCTATTTGCACCATTCATATCTAGGAAAGTATTTCCACCATTTGAACTAGAATAGGCAGTGTCCTCTGTAGCTGCTTAGACATTTGAGAGATCCTGACCATTTCCCCCAAATGTTATTGTTATTCTGATTTCTCAATCATGAGGCATCTCGAATAGGTGTTAGACAGGTGGATGAAAATGCTGAATGTAGAGCAAAATAAATACAGTAGGTGTCTCCTCTTTGAACATATGCTATTTATTGGCTAAAATCCTGATGAATTTAGTGTAATATAAAGTTACACCTGTGGAACTGTGCCCAGGCAGCCCGCATTGCACATTTGAATGAAGAATCCATAGTGTGTCTGTTGCGCAACATGCCCATGGAAGTCCTTTGTGAATATCACTTCCATCTCAGTGTGATTTTCCCTACCGCTTGCATCACTTTTGAGTTATGCAGGAGTAATTGTGGAATAGGATTTCAGCCATTGCATCAGATACTTAATAGTTGTTTTTACTAGCAGGGAAAGTGGAAACAAGATCTCTGCTGGTGCTCCTTGCCTGCTTGATGCCTGGTAGTGAGTCTGGTCTTGTTTATGTATGGAGTTTGTCAGAAGGAAGGGATACAATCCCTAGTAGCTTTAATTTTTTCTGGCCAGTAGGGGTGGGAAAGCATTTTATCCCTAATTTTTTAAAATAAGCATTTATGCATATTCACCCATGGCTTCACAGCTGAAAGGCAAAGAACTTGATCTAACCCAACCCCCCAATCTTTTTGTTGGAAGAAATCCAAGCTGACAGCTTCATCTACCCCAGGCTCAGGGCACTGAGGGCTCAATTCTACAAAGTCTGGGTTTAGGCTCCTAGTTTTTCTGTCATGTTTCTGGTACTGAATTAAGACTGGCCCCTCTTTTGTTCTGAAAGGCTGCTCATTGTTGACAGTCGCATGTCAGGTGGGCCTCTCCCCAGAAAAATGGATGGGTTTGAACAGTGTTTTACTGAACAGATGGCACCCTAAGCAAGACCCCTTTCCCTGAGTTCCCTGAGGGATGCTGGGTTTATTTATTTATTTATTTATTTATTTATTTATTTATTTATTTATTTATTTATTTTAGATTATCTGAACTATAAATATGAGGGCTTTGATTTGATTTCTTTGCAGTGAAATCCCATGGGTATTTACTCATATGTGAAATCCCAAATGGGTGAGTGTACTTGGGCTTGTAAAACAAAGCATGGTTATTTGAAATCAACATACAGTATATCCCCTTCAGGAAAGCCTAACTTTATGTGGAATAGCACTCTGCAGTTTGCAGTCTACTGAAATGTGGGGAGACTTTTGATCCACTGTGCTAATGTAAACACATTCTCCCTTCATTGAGTGCCACTGTGTTTGCACAAGTATTAACAGCAACAGTAGCTATTACCCTTTATGGACCCTGCAGAAAATTGAAGAAATGTATCACACTGTCTTGGAAGCATAACTGCTTTTAAAAACTACTGATCAATCTCTTCCAGGCATGACTATTTGTATGTGCCCAAACACAAACTGGAAAACAGGTAGGATTTTGTACTGGATTTCTTTGATTAGATTGGATTCCAATGTTGCCACTTGGAATTCTTTCTTTGCGTTGGTCTGTGTTCACCCAGATGAGGAAAACAAAACAGGGTTTATTCATGCAGGCCTAATGTTTGAGGACTGTGAGCTTCATCAGCCGCAATGTGCTCTTTCTGTCACTTTTTATGAAAATACTGATTAGCGTCATAGGCGCAACGTACTTGTCCTCTAGGAGTTTGCCCATAATCAGTAGTGTCATTCCTGATCATATTAGAACACGGCTCTTATAGGTCGTGGCAGAGTCAGCATCTGGATTCCACATCAGAGGGAGAGTAATTTGCAATTAGTCTTTGCACATGCCAGGTGAGAAGACAGACCCTGGAGGGCTGTTTCACTCAGAGAGAGAGAGCAAAGTTATTCAGCAAATTAGTCGGATACATTGATCCCAACCCCCAAGAAGTGTTAAGAGAGAAAATAAATGTCTTTCATTTCACCTGTGTGGGGTGGCCGTTGGCATGCAAGATAAAAACAATATTAATAAAAGGAGACAGTTATTACTAGCGCAGCTGCTGAGAGCAAGTTGAGGTGAAACCAAAATTCTGGCATGGCTCTCAAGAGGTTCCTGGGAGAGGCCCCTGCATGAAAATAAGCTTTTTAAAAATAATATGTGTGAAGCTACTGGTAGATGTTGGATCTTTTGCAATGTTAGCTTCTTGTTGTGTGGCAGGTTGCAAATATGCCATTGCTGTTCTTTGGGAATGATATAGACTTGTGTAAGAGAGAGGCCACCTGGTAGCAAGCCCTGCCAAAAATAATGGGACTTGCTTTCTTGTAAATGTGCATTAAAGACTATTTGATCAACTCCTTATTCCCACCTGATTTTGGCTGTCTCAACTCAACCAGGTGTCTGGACAAAGAATGTTAAACTCCTGTGAGATTTCTCACCTTCAGAGAAGATTGAGACATGGAGTGTTTTTTCCCCCCAAGGTCTCTGTACAATTTGAGTGAGCAGTGCTTGTCCTTTACGCCAATTTTGCTGAATTTGATAATGACATCATGAAACGTTCTCTTCTCTTGCATAGAAAGCTGCAGAGTATCTCACCTTTTCTCAGGGTGAACAGATTGTTTTGCAGCTCTTTATCTAAGTGAGTGAGGATAGGACAAATATGGATTAAGTTCCACAGGAGTCTCATAAAACTTCCCATTTGTACACATCTCTCTTTTGCAAGTGGGGTTCCCATATGTTTTAGACGAGCAGCTTATCACATCCCAGACCCTGCAGTTCTGCAGTGCCCCAGCTGATGAAGGGACTCGTAGATTGTGATGGTCTAAGAAATTCTCCTCCTTTGAAATGAATGAGCAAACCATGTAGGTGATGAGATTTTGTAAGAGAAGTAGTTGTTAATCTTTAAGATGCCACTGGGATTTTGATTGCTGTTATGAAAGCAGACAAACATGGGCCAGAAGAATGTGTATGGAAAAAAATGTTCAGCTTTTTTGGGCCCTTTGGGTGGGAGTACCTCATTTGTTTTTGCATATTTTGGGTACTGGTCCTTTTGTTAAATAAAAATGGACCAGATCTTCCGTGTTCCTTTGTTTTGTTTCCCTGCCCCCATTCATATTCTGGCCAGTATATAAAAACTACTTCAAAAAAACGCAGATGTAAGGTGGCTAAGCTGCAGTAAATCAACCAAACAGCACAGTTTTTTTTAAAAAAGTCAACCTAATAAGGAGTGCTCCCCCCTACACAGAGACCCCCCCAAACTCACAAAACCTAACAACAACACCCTCCATAAAACCAAAGGAAGGAAGGAAGCAAATGAAAGCAATCTAGTCTAAGCCTGCCCCCCACCAAAAACAAATTGAATGGGGGAGATTCTTCCCCCTAACACTAATTTCTTCTTGTCCTTGAGTCCATCACCAGCACACAGCAGCAGACAGCAAAAATATTCCAAGGAAGGAAGAGGGAAATAAATCCCCAAGATATCAGAGGGGTTGGAGATGGGGAGAATTAAAGAAAAAAATAACCCCAAGGAATCATGCTGACACCATTGGTAGATTGCCTAGTGACAGCAACAAATATAATCCTAAGAAATTGGGGTGGTGGTGGAGGGAATCCTACCACTACCCCTTGAAAATAACCAGGAAAAGGGCAAAAAGGATCCACAGGTTCAGACAGAAAGCACAGTCAAGTTGGAGGGTCACAGAGCTCAACTGCACACAGATCCCATTCACAAGAAAACACTAAAGCAAAGAACGTTCTTCACTGGTTTCCAACCAATCGAGGTCACTCTGTAACTCAAAAATTTTCTGTCCCCACCTCTTGAACTTTCTCATTGGCTTCTGACAGCCACCCTTATTATGCTGTTTTATTAATCCTTTCCTGGGCAACTTGACAGATAAGAAATGAAAGAAAGGGCAAGCAAAAGAGGGAAACATGAAAGAAGCTGAAGTGACAGCGACTTTGCTTTCTCTGGTACCAAAATGTATCTATCATTTTAATGTACTCAGGATGTGTACTTGCTACACCAGCTGTTTGCGCAGCTCTGCTACATAAGATGATTATGTCATCAGCTGTGGTGATTTTTTGGAAATAAAAATTTCCGAAACTTCCTGCCAAAGATCTCCAGGCTACCAGGAAAAATTGCCACAGCTGATGACATCATCAGCCCTACATAGCATAGCTGCTCGAAGAGGACTTCAGTTCCTCTGTTGCAGTAATGCACCCTATGACTGAGAATTAAGATAACAAACCACTATGCGGCTTTGCCCCTCACCTCTAGAAAAAAATCCTATCAACACTCTTAGGATGCAACCAGATGTACATAAGAAGTTTCTTTTAAAAGCGGTATTTAAAAATAGCTATGCAGCCAGAAGGTTTTGCACTTAGTGTCATATATATGACTATTTGCCTCTTGGGTAAAAGCTATGGGTATGTCCTTGCTGCAAGGAGTTCCAGGAACTCAAGGAATGGGTTGACTCCCTTGAGGTCTTGGTTGCAGACTGGGAGAAGCAGAGACAGGGAGAGACAGACCACGGCGAGACTTCCAGGGACCTTCAGGCATTGTCCCACCCACAGACAAGCAGCTCCTCAGCTGCTGGAATTGGAAGTTTCCAGGCTGGAGGACGCCAATCTGGACAAGAGGGAAACCATCCCCTAGAGGGGACCCCTTCTACAGGTGATGGGCCCGTATTCAGTTGCACTGAGGATACTCCTCGTCGGGAGGGGGAAGGGGGCTTCCTGTAGTGGATGATTCAATTGTCAGGAACATAGAGTGGAGGGTCTGTGATGGTTGTGAAGGCCACACAGTGACTTGCCTGCCTTGTGCAAAGGTTGCAGACATCATGTTTTGTTTGGATAGGCTGGTAGAGAGTGCTGGAGATGAGGTAGTAGTGGTGGTGCATGTCGGCACTAACAACACGGGGAAATGTAGCCATGAGGTCCTAGAGGCCAAATTTAGGTTATTAGGGAGGAAGCTCAAAACCAGGACCTCAAAGGTAGAGTTCTGGGAAGTGCTACCTGTTTCATGCACAGGGCCGGCTAGGCAGGCAGGGCTTAGGGTTCTCAATGCGTAGATGAGAGGGTGCTGTCAAGGGGAGGGGTTTAGAATCATTAGGCACTAGGGAATGTTTTGGGACAAGCCAGGCCTGTACAAGAAGGATGGGCTTCACTTGAATGAACATGGAACCAGACATTAAGAAGGTGGCAGAGCAGCTTTCGAACTGAATCCTGGGGGAAAGCCTATAGGAGATGAGTTGCATCCAGTTTGGGACTCCTCATCCCTGTGGAATGAGGGTAGAGAGGGTAGAGGACCACAGAGTGATGACATGATAGTTGGAATGAGAAGCAGTGGGAAAAAAGAAACCAACAAGCAGCCCTTCTTGAGGGAACCCATATGTAGGAGCTTTTATGCAAATACTCAAAGCATCTGAGCAAAGATGGGAGAGCTGGAACATTTGGTGGCTGGGGATAATATTGATATAATGGCCATAATGGAAACCTGGTGGAATTCAGAGAACCAGTGGGATACCACGATCCCAGGCTATAAACTCTATGTCAAAGGAGGGGTAGATTCTATGATGGAGTCAAACACACTGTCCATCTCCAGCAGAATGGAGATGGATGGTGTGCTTGACTCCATCATAGAATCACTGTGGGTTAAACTGCCAGGCCCAAGGAGCGATGTGATAGTGTGTGGGGGGGTGCTATGGTTCTCCAGATCAAAAACTTGAGGGGACCTTGAAATGAGGAGACAAATCAGGGAGGTGTCCAAGAGGGACTGGATTGTAAACATGAGAGACTTCAGTTATCCTCACATCGACTGGGTCAATGCATGCTCGGGTTAAGAAAGAGAGACTGGGTTTCTTGACTTGCTAAATGATTGTGACTTGGAGCAACTTGTCATGGAGCCCACCAGAGGACAGGTGACTCTGAATTGAATATTGTGTGGTACTCAGGACCTGGTTAGGGATGTGGATGTCACTGAGCCACTAGGGAATAGTGACCATGCTGCAGTCTCTTTTACCATGCACATTGGGGGGAGAGTGTAAAGGAAATCTGACACAAAAAAAACTTGATTTCCGAAGGATGGATTTCCCTTAGATAAGGAAACATGGTAGAAAGAAGTTGAAAGGGAAGGTAAAAAGAATCCAATCTCTCCAGAGTGCATGGAGTCTGTTTAAAACAACGCTGAGGCCCAGCTGAGGAAAATAAAAAGGAACACAAACTATGGTAAAATAAATGTAAGAAGATGATATGGAAGACAAAGAAGGACTTTGAAGAATGTATGGCTAGCAATATAAAGGGGAAAAAAATAAAAGCTTCTTTAAATATGTTAGAAGCAGGAAACCTGCCAGAAAAGTGGTTGGCCCTCTGGATGGTGAAGGAGGTAAGGGGGAGGTAAAGGGGGACATGGAGATTGCAAAGAAATTAAATGAGTTCTTCACATCTGTCTTCACGACAGAAGACCTTGGGCAGATCCCACTGTCTGAATGGTCAGTGACTAATGAATTAAATCAGATACAAAGAGGATGTTTTAGACCGAATTGATAAATTTAGACCTAATTGATAAATTGAAGATCACCAGGCCCAGATGGCATCCACCCAAGGGTTATTAAGGAACTGAGGAATTAAGTTGCTGATCTCTTAACTAAAATATACAACTTGTCCCTTAAAACGGCCACAGTGCCAGGGGACTGGCACTGTCATGGCAATCTTTAAAAAGGAAAGGAGGGGGGGAACCTAGGGAAACTAGAGGCCCGTTAACCTAATGTCTGTTCCAGGGAAGATGGTGGAAAGCCTCATCCAAGATAAAATCTTAAAACACGGAGAAGAACACGCCTTGCTGAGGGAAGCATGGCTTTTGTAAGGGTAAGTCTTGCCTCACAAACCTTTTAGAATTCTTTGAAAAGGTCAACAGGCATGTGGATGTGGGCGAACCAGTGGATATTCTCTAGATTTTTAGAAGGTGTTTGATGTGGTCCCTCACCAAAGGCTGCTGAGAAAACTCCACAGAGGATAAGGGTGGGTCTTCTTATGGATTGAGAATTGGTTGAGAACCAGAGGGTAGGTGTCAATGAGCAATTTTCACAATGGAGAAAGGTGAAAAACAATGTGCCCCAGGGATCTGTCCTGGGACCAGTGCTTTTCGATCTGGTCATCAATGACGTGGAGACAGGGATAAGCAGTGTGGTGGCCAAGTTTTCAGATGATACGAAACTTTTCCAGATGGTGAAGACCAGAAGGAATTGTGAAGAGTTCCAGAAGGATCTCTCCAAACTGGGAGAATGGGTGGCAAAATGGCAAATGCATTTCAGTATTAAAAATTGTAAAGTAATGCACATTGGGGCAAAAAAAAAAAATCAAAACTTTATTTATCAGCTGATGGATTCTGAGTTGTCCATGTTGGATCAGGAAAAAGATCTTGGTGTGCTGGTGGACAGCTTGATGAAAGTGTCAAGCCAGTGTGTGATGGCAGTGAAGAAGGCCAATTCCATGCTAGGTATCATTAAAAAGGGGGTTGAAAATTAAACCACCAACATTATAATGCCATTGTACAAAGTAAGGCTGCACCTGGAGTACTGCATACAGTTCTGGTTGCCACACCTCAAAAAAGAGTGTACCTGGAAAAGATACAGAAGAGAGTGACTGAAATGATGACTGGGCTGGGGCACCTCCCTTATGAAGAAAGGCTACAGTGTTTGGGGCTCTCTAATCTAGAGAAAAGGTGCCTGAGGGGGGACATTATTGAGATGTATAAAATTATGTAGAGGATAGATAAATTGGATAAAGGGAAGCCCTTTTCCCTCTCACACAATACCAGAACCAGGGGACATCCACTCCAATTGTGTGTTGGGAGAGTGAGAACAGACAAAAGAAAATATTTCTTTATCCAGTATGTTGTTAGTCTTGGGAACCCCTTGCCACAGGATGTGGTGATGGCATTTGCCTTAGATGCCTTTAAAATGGATTGGACAGATTCCTGGAGGAAAAGTCCATTGCAGGTTACAAGCCATGATGGGGATGTATAATCTCCAGGCTTCAAAGGAAGGTACCTCAAAATGCCAGGGGAGGTTTATCAGGAGACAGCTGTCTAGTTGCCTTGTGTGCTCCCAGAGGCATCTGGTGGGGCCACTCTGAGATACAGGAAGCTGGACTAGATGGGCCCTTGACCTGATCCAGCAGGGCTCTTATGTTCATAAGGTTCAAAGGAGAACATTTCACCTGATATTGTGTGGAGGTCACAAACTCTGCAAGCTTCATTTGTGATAGGTAGTTTATCTCATCACATTCAGCTCAGGAGTAGACTCTGCAGATTAGATGGAACAGATAAATGTTTTAAATCTTTTTCCATAAGATTTAAAACATAGTGAGTCAGTGTATTTGCGAAGGCTTTCACGACCAAGATCTAATGGTTATTGTGGGCTTTTTGGGCTCTTTGGCCGTGTTCTGAAGGTTGTTCTTCCTAACGTTTCACCAGTCTCTGTGGCCGGCATCTTCAGAGGACAGCACTCTGTGCTCCGGTCAGTGCTTGAGACCAGAGTTATATTTTGGGAGGGTGACCCTGAGTATCCTCCAGTATTGTCATGCTGATTGAAGGATTCAAGAGTTATGTTCCCCAAAAGTAATTTTTCAAGGCTCTGGGAGATTCCATGCTTCATCACAAAATTAGACAAAGAATGAATCTCTAATACGAATCTCTGCAGTTTTGCCTCAACAAATATATAACAAACAGCTTAGCAAAGGAATCAGGCCCCTTGTTTTTTCCCTGGAAATGCACACATCCTTTCATCACTGGTCAAGACTTCTACTGTTGTTCTTCTCATAATGCATCAAACACATTGACGTATTCCAATTTTAATAGCTTCTCTGCTTAAAGCAGTTTTCTTCTGCCCTCCACACTCGTATTTCTTCTCATCCATGTTCCTTTTCCAGGATCAGGCTAATGCTAAGATGTTAGTTTGTCATAACTCTTTAAAATACACACACACAGCCAAAATGATTATTTATAGAAGCCGTGAGCATGAAGGAATAGAAAATGAAAACTGTGTTTGTTAGCCTGGAAGTTCTGCTTTGTTCATTTCCTTGAAGCTCTCCAGGAAAGGTGCCAGAGGGCCAAGGAAGGACCTAGGAAAACATTGACAGTGCTTTTCTTGAGGTGTTTCCACTTGCCCAAGTCTGGGATTTATTCACAATAGGAAAAAAAAGGCACCAAATAAGCACATTCAGCTCCAAAATCTTATCCAGCAGAAGGGAGTTAGTAGATAAGGTAGACCGCTATCCTGTCCAATAAGAAGATAATGAGTGCTAAGAAGACTTAGCTGGCTGAAAGCAGGCGCTTAATGCCAGGATCCATTACTGACGCGCTGTAATCTTTTCTTGGTCTCAGGGAGCAAAACAAAACAAGCCAGAACAGAATGTGGGCTTCTGCTGCTGGGTTTGAGCCTTCTTTAGCATACAGTTTAAAAGCAGCAGGAAAGGAAATAGTAGCTGCAATCAATAATGCCTTAGATCTCTGCTATAAGATAGGGACTGGGATGCAGCTGACACCCACCTAGACCATTTCCTCCTGCCAGAGTCTCTCTGTAACCAAGCCCAATGGAACAGATTGGCCAAAGGCTCAGACTAGCAAGCTGCCCGCTATAGTGGAAATACGTACATCTTTGACCTTCTTTCTCTGAACCCCCTTGGGAAACTGGTCTTCTCAGTGGCTGCTGATAACCAAGTACTGTACATTTTATTACGCATCTCCACCTGATCTTAATCCTTAGCAAGATGATAAAAATGATCAAACATCATCAAACTGCAAAAGAGTCTTGCCCTGCTTTAGTTTCATCATCATCAATACAGATTCTTTGTATCGGCCTATAAAGTTGTAAGGGATTTGTTTTAACCAAGCACCAGGTACCTTATATGTTGTGAAACAGAGATTAGAAAAGTTACTTTTTAGGATTACAACTGCCCCCAAAGTCACTTTCCACCATTTTTGGATGAAATTATTCACATGCTGGGTATATCAGAAGGAGAAAGCAGATTTCCTCAGCCCATAACTTGGCAAAGGTACTTTGTGTGCCTGTAGCTCCCAGAATCCCCCATTATGGGTTGGTGTTTTTAAAAATAGATTTTCTAAGCTGATACCTAGTAGCCACATTGTTCTACTACTGACCATCATCACCACCACCATCACAATATGGTTTTAGGAAACCAAATGGGATTCTGGTCACTGCACATGTATTCTTAGATGCTTTCTGCTTTCTCCATCTGCTATTTGCTTCCTCCCTTCCCCCAAATTCACAGTATATTTCAGCACACACTGTTTTCTCAGCTTAGCATTGAAATTAGGCAACAAGTTTGTAAGAAAATCAGTGTCTGTAGCTTCCAAGAAAGAGCTAGCTTGATAACGCTCATATCAACAATCAATCTGCCAGGCTCCTAACCTATTGAAATCCAGCCTTGAATAGTGATAGTTTCTCTACAGGTCTGATCACACATTAAATGCATGCTTCCTTTTCTTACAACATTCTCCCCCAGGCCCACAAATTTTTGAGCACTACCTGCCTTGGACATCAGAGGTACAAGCAAAGTTACTGTCTCAATGGACCCATTATAAATCTAATTTGCCAGAAACAGATTCAGGCAAACTTCTGTTAGCAAAAAAGAAATAGCCTTTTCTTCTTAAAGGTGCTTCCTATGGAGTCTGATCGCTCTGCCAGGCACGGAGCTGCTGTGGTGGGGATGTTTTGCCCTTCCTCTTGGAGAACAGCATCACAGAGTGATGATGGTAGGGGAGGAGGGACAGAGTCTTTAAGAGGCAGCATCCTTCTTGCCTGGCCAATCTTCCATTGGCCGAACAACCCTCTCACCCACCCTAAAGGTAAGAATGAGATTAGCTGGTTGCCTATCGAGCCAGATGGGAATTTTTGGCCTGCATCCTGGATTGGCCCTTAAGGATGCAGGTGTGTTTTCAACCATCCCATTCTTACTGCTGGGGTGTGGTTAGTTAATAAATTACGCTAAATTAATGACAGAAAGTCACATTTTCAGTCAGAGCAGTGGGTAGTGCAAGAATAAGAGTAGGGGTGAGTTTATGAAAGACACATGGTGAAAAATATTCCATCTCCCTATCAGGTGGAGCCTCTGAGGAGGCTCTGAGGAGAGGTGGTTTTTTCATAAGGGGACCTCCCAGGCAGCAGTTCACCTAGGGTCACGAGGATCAGGGGACTGAGATAGTGGAGGGTATCACTATCAATGGGCACCTGAAGACAGACGACAGCATGATTCAGAAAGAGGAACTCGCCCTGCTCTAGAATTGTCCGGAGGTAAAGTCTACACCGGATTTGTAGAAATATCGCACTACGTTAGGCTCCCTTGTAGATGCAGGATTTACGAAATGGTTTGTTTTATCAGAAAGCTTGTGGATTCACAAACAGCTACAAACCATGAACCATCACAAACTGTCATTCTCCAGGTTTGTACCTATTTCTAATGTGTGGGTGATCACAGAACAAAGGGAAGACAATTGGCCTTCAGAGAAAGTACAAAGAAGAGTTGACAACAGATGTCCGAGCCAGCGGAGCCTCAAGCAACGCCTTGAGAACTCTTTTTATTAATTAGCATGATTACAAAGAGTGTTGTGAGATTTCAGATAAGATACTAGTTATCTAATCGCCACTAGGATTGGCCGGAGAAACCCTTTGATCTAATGATCTAACTCTAAGCAAAAGGGCAGAATGAGGGGGTTACCCCTCCCGCTGGGAGCCACCGCTCTCTGCCAGGAGTGTGTGCATGTCACTGAAACAGAATGCAGCTAACAACCGTTAAGCAGGAGCTTCCCACATTCCCCCTTTTTCTTTTTCTTTTCAAGCAGAGGCATATATTCTTTCATATATTTGCGAACTACATATAAATCTTTTCAGTGAAGGCCTGAAGGTGAAGCTTTGAAACAGATAGTCATTATGGAAAAGAAAGTTGGTATATATTGAATAAAACATCAGCAAATTATAAGTATGAAGAGCATAATTGCATAAATGAGAACACAACACAACAGAGTCACGGAGTTGGCATTCAGCTGCGAGAGAATGGCTGCTAGAAAAGTTTCAGGAGTCTCTGGGATCTGCTGCTGATTCAGAGTTCTTTTTGCATCAGCACTCAGCGTTTTTAACATCCCCCAGGTAACTTTGCGCTGAGTGCATTCAGTCTGGCCGGGCATTTCTGGTGGCGTGCAGTCATCAGGTCCCACTCCAGAGCCATCACTGGATTGAATTCTGGAATGGGGTCCTGCAGGTTGTGATGCCAACTCTTTCTTTCCATGATATGGCCTCACACACCGAGCTGGGATCCACAAAGGACCTGTGGGAGTAAGCACAGTAGCATAGCTGCGCCCCATGTTAGAACAGGGGCTGGACCCATTGAGGGTCAGGAGGTTGCTTATAAGTCACCAGCAGCCATTCCATAGGGATTTCTTTATGAAAGTGTTTCTCTACTAGCAACAACTTATGCTGACCTGCAGATACAGTTAATTTTATTTATTTATTTATTTTATATCCCGCCTATCTGGTCGGGTCAGGACCACTCTAGGCGGCTAACAACATAAATAATACAATAAATTGATATATAAAACAATTATTAAATAGTAAAACATTACACAAGGTGGGAGGAATGATAAGAGAGGAAAAAAGAGTGCCAGGGGGCGTCAGGGATTATCTGATGGGAAGGCCTGCTGAAACAGCCATGTTTTTAATTGATTCTTAAAGATACCCAGCGAGGGGGCCACGCGAATCTCAGGAGGTAGGTTGTTCCAAAGGCGAGGAGCCACCGCCGAGAAGGCCCGATTTCTCGTCTTTTCCTTCCGGGCCTCCCTCGGTGTTAGGCTCCTCAGCCTCACCTCCTGGCTCGCACGAGTGACACGGGTAGATCTTGGTGGTTTAATGTGAACAATGATTTAATGTGAACAATGCTATTGATAATAGATCTGGAACATCTTGGGACTTGATCCTTCTGTTTTTTTGTTTGTTTTGCAAGGAGAAATTTAAAAGAGTGATGTGCTCTTTCTACAATAGCCTGTCCTGTGCAGTTATAAGGAGTACCATGGGAAAGTCGAACGTCCCATTCATTACAAAAGGTGATAAAGGCATGAGAGGTATAGGCAGGGCCATTGTCAGTTTTTAAGGTTTGAGGCTGGCCCATAACTACAAATGTATATAAACAATGTTGTATGACATGGCGAGAGGTCTCGTCATGAAGAGGGGTAGCTCAGATGTAATCTGAATAAGTATCAGTAGTTAGATGAACATAAGAAATAGGCGCAAGAGTAGGAATATGAGTAACATCCATTTGCCAAAGCTGATTGGCATCCATTCCTTGTGAGTTAACAGCATCAAAAGGAAAGGAAATAGGAGACATGGAACAGGAGGAGCAGGAAGAGACAATGTCTTGAGCTTGAGAAAGTGGAATAGAAAATGCTTATAGAGTTGTTTAGCACTCTGGTGAAAAAAGGAATGGCTGTCAATAGAATTGGAAAAGAGGGGACACAAGGAATGAAGAGCAGAGTCTGCATGATGATTTCCCTCTTAGATGGCATCTTGAAATCCAGTATGAGATTGAATGTGAGCTGCAAGAAAAGGTTGTTATTTGGCATCAAGGACATTTTCTAAAAGTCAGAAACGGGAAAGTAAGGAGAAGACAAGAGCATGAGAAAGATAGACATGTGACAGGTGAGTGAGAAGGTTAAATACATATTGGGTGTCCACAATGAGATTTAAAGGTTGATCTTGAAACATTTGAAAGGTAAGGACAGCTGCCAACTCTGCACATTGACTAGAGATTTGAGTAGAAGTAAAAGGGTTTTCGGGAGGTTGCTGAAAGGTAACCATGCCTCTGGTAGGCACACCATCGGTAAAAACAGTTGGAGCATCAGGGAGAGGAGTGGCAGAGAAAAGAGAGTAAAAGCGAAAGGGTACTTGCTGAATGAATGTTTAAGCGAGTGTCCTTAGGAGGATTAAAACGTATATCACCAATAGTCTGAAAAAGCAATTTGATAAGTTAATGATGTAGTAATTAAATGATCATGGTCAGCTTTGGAAATAGTAAGTAACAACACAGAAGATCTGAACCTGTGAGTTGTTTGGCATGATGGCGTCCTTTGATTATAAGGTCTGTAATCGCTTTAGAATGGAGTAAACATTTTAGAGAGGAGTGTTTGATAAATAAAGCCATTCTGCTATTTGCAATGGCCTTGTCAGATTTCAGGCTGCACAACAACTCAGGAGGCAATTGGGGAGTGTTCAAGATAACCAGCTGCAACGGGCCAAAAGAAGGAATGTGGTCGACCATGGTACATCACAAGGCTGCATTCATTTGATGTATGGCATGTTTAATAACATTGGTGATGGGTATGGAGTCAGCAGGAGACTGATGTCCTCGAAGTGCATTAAACAAAGGGTGCAGTTCATGAGTAGGAAGGCACAAGAATGGACAAGCCCAATTTAAGTGACCGAGGAATTGTTGCAACTGCACTAATGCAAATTGAGATGGAGTTTTTAGTTCTGGTAAGAACTGAGAATATGTAAATTACAACAGTTTGTGCCCTAGATCAGTGGTTCTTAACCTTGGGTTACTCAGGTGTTTTTGGACTGCAACTCCCAGAAGCCTTCACCACCAGCTGTACTGGCTGAGGTTTCTGGGAGTTGCAGTTCAAAAACACTTGAGTAACCCAAGGTTAAGAACCACTGCCCTAGATAAAGAAATGGAGGTGTAGTTTGTATCTTTTCTTGGGGGGAAGGATCGGCAAAATCCTCTGGGTTGCCTTTGGCCATAACATCAGATAACATTTGCTGCACTGCTGAGTAAGGAGGGGGGAAGAGGGAGGAAGGGGGAAGAAAGGAAAGGAGAGAGAAGAGAAGGGACTGTAGCAAAAGTGGCAAAAGCTGCATAGGAAGGGAGATCATTTCTATTTTCATGGAGATCAGGTGGCCTAGAGGGTGGCAAAATCTGAGGGGCTGTTGGAAGATAGGCTAAAGACTGAGTTAACAAAGGGTTTGCGATCTCTGAAATTGCATCCCGACAAAGATGCCATGTGTGGAGAATTTTTACTGAAGCCACAGGGTCCTTGTGAAGTTTATTTTTAATTTTATCCCAATCTGAAAGCTTAAGGCTCCCCTCCTCCAGGTACCATGAACAAAAAGTACTTATTTGCTGCAGTAATTGCTCTACTGAATCAGAAACATCATGGTGACCTTGTCTATGCAGCAAATAAATCAAGTCCTTTTTATGTTGCTTTTGAAGCGATGTAGGGGAGCTTCCCATTGTTTCTTTTTTAACTAAATACTCACCGGGATCCTATAAAGGAGGTAAAGATGCATCTGTAACCTGTGCCGGGCAAGGTGAGCTGCCTATCCTCAGGCAATGTCCCTGCTTGATGGTCCCTGCTCGGGTGCCAGAATGCAGCTAACAACCCTTAAGCAGGAGTTTCCCACATTCCACCTTTTTCTTTTTCTTTTCAAGCAGAGGCATATATTCTTTCATATATTTGCGAACTATACTAATGAGAATTTGATTTCGTTCATTTTTCAACTGTGACAGTCCAAAATTCACACATTTCTTAATGAAGTCAATGGAAAAAAAACTTGAAATGTTGCAAGGTAAATGTGACTGAAAGTGAATTCAGCAGAACTGCCTGTTTCTGCAGAGGTTTGGGGTGCTTTTGCATGTCTGTTTTTAATCCCAGCATTTTCAGTGTAAATTGTGGCGCTCAGATGAACATCTTTTTTTTTAAACTGGCTTATTGCCTTTGAGCCCATTATATGACACACAACTGGAATGAAATAAGAGCTTTCCAAAATTTGTAGATGTCTTCATAAACCTGAGGAGTTTTTACAATACTGAATGTAGAAAAATATGAAAATGACAAGATTCATCCATTCCTAGATCAGATAGAATTGGAAACCAGACGAGTTGCATTTGAGCCCTGGTCCTTTTATATACAGCATGAGCCCTATCATTGAGTCACAGTCTGACTACAGGAAAGTTTCTTTTTGGGTCAAAAACTACCAGAGACCCACACCAAGCACACCCAGTGCTGACTGCGATTCTTGAAACTGTAGTTCAAAAAGCAGTGTTTTAAAGCTTTGGTTGCTGCCTATGCCTAGTCAAAGTAACTTGCTGTTGAGTAGATACAAATATGTAAAGAACACCAGGGAGGTGATTGATGCTAAATTGCTTATTTTGAACTAACCTCTTTAGTCATGTGATTTAGAATATCAAGAATACAAACGCATGAAAACGATTAGTTATTATTCCCTGAATACCATCCTATCCTATTCCCATCTCTTGTTTTTTTTAATTGCAAAAGATGCTTCAGCAGAAACACTGTGTACCTATCTAGTGCCTTATTGCAGCTGATATTTTAAAAAGCCTCTGTCCCATGGCCCTGTGCAAATTATTCTTGTTAATTATTTTTTAATTATCCTTCCATCGTGACTCTTGTTGCTACTCATAATTTCCACCTCAGTGAGGACAGACGTGACATCTGCCTGTAATCTTCCCTGGGAGGAGGTGACATTGTTGATGGGAACAAGAGGTGTGATCGTTGCTGGTTGTATTAACAGCCATCTTTCAGAAGGAGATTTTCTAAACTTAATTTCTTTAATTGTTCCTGATTGGAATGTGAGAGCATGCGTATGCGCGTGTGCGCGCACACACACAAATACTCACAAAGCCAGTCTAATTAGTTTGTGTTTTGGATTACCAGTTTAATATCTATGTTGCTTCCAGAATGCCTTGCAGCATATTAATCAAGACTGCGTTCAAACAGATGGATAAGTCATGTATTGCTCAGGTCCAAACAATGTCACATACATCCCTGTGGTGTACGAGGAAATTACACACAGCAATAGTTCTGCCGTGTGCTCCTAAGGGGAGGAAAGAATGGGGTGCTTTGGTACTATAACAGAGAGATAGTGGGAAATTGTTCTCTTTCTGCTTATGAACTGTTAATGGAAAAAATTCACAATGGGCATCTGGGGAGCACAACTCCTGTCACCCTTAAATTTAAGGCATGGCAAATTATGCTTTTGGGAAGACAGGGAGAAAATAGCGATAGATGTGCAATCCGGAGAAGGAAATGGAAATTATTAAATGCTTCCCGCCTGTGGGTAAATAACATAAGTAACAAAATATTCTCAGCATGGGTGAGAAAACCTAAATTATTTAGCAAAAGGGTAACTGGGCCATGCTGTTTCCAGCACTCCATTTAGGGATAAACTTAGCACATATTTAGTGCCAAATATCTATAAACATACTTATTTATTAGTTTTCCAGATTTCTTTAATAGAATTGTTCTGAGCAAATACATTGGCCAGTGTGTTGTTTGAACATTATTCATTATCTCTATTGCTCAGTGGAATATTTTTTATTAGTAATTTGTTATTAAATTATGACTTATTACTTGAGTTAGATGTTATTATTTCAGTATTACTATTTTGGAAAGCTATACTACTACTACTACTAAACTTTGAACTGCAGAGCTGGAAGGGACCCTATGGATCATTGAGTCCAGCCCCTCTCAAGAAGGCAGAGTGGGGAACTGAACTCCCAACGTCTGGCTCTGCAGCCAGAGACTGAAGCCACTGAGCTATCCAGCTCATATACTGTATCTCCAACAACAGAATTACTATACTCAACTATATGAGGAAGGTCAGGGTCTGTCACAGAGAGCCGTACAACAACTGTAAATTACCTTGGCGTTGTTAGTAGCACTTTGTTAGCTTATGAATGTGAAATTGCCCCGAATGTCTAGAGAAAAACTGTAAGAGAGGTTCTTAGGTGGTTCCATCTGCTTCCTTTGATGTGCATAACTTGGGCATTGATTTGTTTCTCTTTCCATTAAGCTACCGGCCCTGTATTATTGTTGTTAAAATTCTGAAGAGAAATATATTTTAAGCAGGCCATTTCCAGTCATCAGGGCATGGATCTTTTGTACTCAATAGAATACTATCATTGTCCATAATCTCAGATTGTAAGATGAATGTGCCCATATTTCTGAAAGCTGATTAGTGCCTTCCAGAATACTCACTGGGGATCCCAGGGAGCCATGAGTCAAAAAAGGTAACTTTTTCAAGCTCTGCCTGTAAGTCAGGAGTGTGTAACACGTTTGGCTCTAAGGACTTCCCGTAATCCTATCTTGAGGGTTGTTGACTCTTCACTAATGTGTATTCATACATACACACATCCTAACAATCTCCTTTTACTTGCTGTGGGTGAGGAATGGAGAGCCCTCTGAGTAAAGAGAAGGCTTTCTGTTCCTTTCACTAGGAATTGCTATAAATATTGTTCTTTTCTCCCTGTTATAAGCAGCAGAGAAAGAGGAACTTGCATGAAATCAGTTGGGAATTGGCATTGTTGTAGGAATGTGGTGGATCAACAGCTGTGGAGGGATCAGAGAGCTAAACTGAAGCATGTGGGTTGTGCACTCATGCCCTAGGGTTGCATCTTTTCTGGGAAAAGGGGTTGGGGTTACACACAGTATTAGATGGGGTTGATATGGGCAATGCAGTGCAGTGCCTTCTGGGTTTTACATCACTTTGATGGGGCTAGTAATGAAATTTCCTTACTTGTTTGTATCCCCTCACCCACTCCTCCCATCATCATGTTCCTTGTTCTAAGAACCACAAACAACAGCTGATTTGCTGTGCTTTCTCGCCTGCAGTTTGACATGCAGTGTGATTACTATGTTGCTGTTCTCACAGTTGGTTCCTTTCCAGAGATATACCTGAGCATGGCACCTGGAACTAAGGAAATGTTATAGTCGGAACAAATTAAGCCAATTAAAGCATTGCTACAGAATTGCACACCTCATTCAGAGTGCTGAATTAGAGCTTTCTTTAGTGCTGTAATTTGTACGAAACATTTGAAGAGAAGAGAATTTTGGTGTAGGGTACAACTTGCCCAAGCTGCTAATAAAGCTCATGGATCCTGGGGGACCTGCCCCAAGGCACACAATCTGAGCACTTTGTGTGTGAAAAGAATGTTCTGAAGAACAGTGGCCAAGATTCTAAGATTGGGAAGTGAAAGAAAACAGCAAAATCCATGCTATGGGAAATACCTTATTAAAATACCAACAAATGAGGCACAGTGTTCACTGCATAAGGTCTTTGAGGACAGCTGTCCTTTAGGTTGCACAGAGAACATTCACTTAGTAAGGCCCATATAACAGATAACGGAGAATTTGTCTTCCAGTCACCACAGCTATCCCTGAATGTTGAAATAAGAAGGGTTTCACCTCCACCTTTCCCTCTTACGGACAACTCTGGGAAAGCTTTTCCAGAGAGTCAAGAATGGAGCATCCAGAACAAATTAGGACAGGTGGTAGCTGCTGGGGAGGTGCAGAGGAAACTTTCCCTAAGATGGCAAAGATGCCCTCCAAATAATCAGAAAATGATTCCTATACCCTGGGGGAATGGAAGCAGGACTTCTAGGCTCTAAGCACCAGGAATGCTTTGATCGGTAAGGACAATCTGTCAGTACTTCAGGTGTCTCTGTTCTCTGAACTTGATGGTAATCTAGGTCACTGGTTCTTAACCTTGGGTTACTCAGGAGTTTTGGACTGCAACTCCCAGAAGCCTTCACCACCAACTGTGCTGGCTGGGTTTCTGGGAGTTGCAGTTCCAAAACATCTGAGTAACAAAGGTTAAGAACCACTGATCTAGGTATCTGGGGCTGGGGAGGGCTGTTGCTGCTTCTCTCTTTGTTGTGTTGAAAGTTTCTCTCCATAAGGCTGGTGTGTGTGTGTGTGTGTGTGTGTGTGTGTGTGTGTGTGTGTGTGTGTGTGTGTGTGTGTGTGTGTGTGTGTGTGTGTGTGTGTGTGTGTGTGTGTGTGTGTGTGTGATCTCTTTGATGATCTTGAGTGGGGTAACACTGCAAACATTGTGAGGAGGCTGCTGTCAGTGTCTCACATGCCCAAATACTTGTGTTACTGCCCTGCTATCTTATACCAACAAGGCGGGGGCACCCACTCCCCGGCCACAAGAGGCAGCAATAGTGATGTAAATGTAGCTGATTTTCCCCGCATTCCTCTTCCATCATGCTTAAGCTTTGATGATCTCCTGGAGAGAGAAGTTATTGAAATAGCTGACTGATTTCTAGATGGCATTATGAAGCAGAGCAGCAAGGACCTTCTTGGGGTGGTAGCAGTGTTTTTGCCATTCTGTCACCAGAGGCAATTCCCTCACTGGGTCTTAAGGCAAGGCAAGTCCTGGGTTGGTGTGTGGGCACATGCACATGAAGAGCTGCCCTGAATTTCACTGTTTATCAGTACATCACAATTTCATCTTCCATCCCCCCCCCCACAACATCTTGCCTTTGAACGGTAAACGTAAGGGCAGGCCTTGTGACATGGTTTGATTTATGGACAGCTCATGTTGTAGAAAGATATAAATGCTTGGACTGTGACAGCCATCAAGGACTTGCCTAAGATGTGGAGCACAGATGAAAGCATACATACCTGCAGCTAGTCTTCTTGTTTCCTTAGCCCAACAAGAGAGCCTCATCAGGCAGTTGTCTGTTGCCATAAACCACAGGGAAAATCTTCTGCTAGCCATGAAGAGCCTAAAGAAATGTTTTGCTGCATTCATAAAAGTGACCATGGAAGCAACTTCCTCCCTTAGCTGGCCCACCTTCTTGCCCCTGATTTTGTACTGGCTGCACACTACCAATTGCATGTGGGGAACCAAGAGGAAAAGGGGAAACTGTTGTGTGAGTTGCCTTTATGTGGGCAGGTTTGTCTCCAACTGGAATCTGACCACTGGCTGCTAATCAAATGTCTTGTAAAGAAGGGCAAGAGGAAACTTCCTTCCCAGTTCCCTTTGATGGAACTGCCACCCACCTCACACTTATTCAGACTCATAGGGCACTGGCAGCTTCCAGTGCAGGAGCCCTGGTGGCTGTTGCCTTATAAGGAAGGAGCCCAGAATGTTAGGCCTCAGAATCAGCACAAAGCTGCCAGGATAAAAAACATGGAAGTGCCCTTTTGGACTATGGAGTCTAAAATCTCCCTGCTAGTATAGCCAGGGAATACTCATTCCAAAAATGAACTTTCTACGATGAAGCTCTGCCAGGAGGACAGAATTAGACAGCAAAACTACTAGTTGTGTACTCAGAAGTCTCTCCTTACCTCCTGTTTCCTCCCACAGAGACACCACCGCTACCCACACCAATGCCATTTTGTAAATTTTCCACTTCCAGAGAAAGACTTCTGGGGACTGGCACAAGGACTTCTCTTGGCAGCCGGCTGTACAATGAGATGCAGCAATGTAGGTGGTGCCAGCTGGAGATCCAGAAGTTCTTACTAAGCCTTTTGCTCCCTGGGATGACAGATTCTCTCCTTCTTCCTGCTGCTGAGGACAGCTTCTTCATCATTCATTCTTTCTGTTTCTCCATTTGACTGGATTATGAATACATCAAGAATCAGCTTTGATAAGATGAATAAGATTCCCGTTGACCAGCTACTTCAGGTTTCTTCCCCCTCCCCAACACTTGCTTATAAAGGAGAGCTTGTATTTATGGACTTTAGATACCAACTGTTTGTATATATGATCTGCCGATACTGAGACATCAAACTTTTCATATGGCAGACAAAATTAAATGCCAGCCAAAGGATGATGCACACTATAGAGTGGCTGTATATTTGACATGATATTAAAATAGCATTTTAAGTTGGATCAGTGCTCTTAGGAACAGATTTTTTTCTCACAGTTTTTGGACCACCCGCAAGTTATTCTTTTTTGAATCCTTTTCCCACATGTCTCATCTTAATGTTCTTGCTGTTGGGAATGCTTTCAAATTGTGGATAAATGTGGTTACCTTTGTTTATGTATCTTGGAGAATACTGAATGCAGTTGTTGAAGTGAGAATTTGTTAACGGTGGATAAGGATTTCCACAAATTTTAAAGAGGAAATTTGCCTTAATTCTGTTTAGTCCCACTCAGTGGGGTGGGCAGCTCCTATGTGGGGTTTGGGGGCCAACGTTGACCCTCCAGTACTCTGTTCTTCTAAGAATTTATCAGGTTGAGATGGCGACCAACGAAGAAGTAAGACAGATGACTAAAGACCAAGTAATCATAGGGGCATAAAATGCAGAAAGCTAAAGTCACGTAATGAGAAATGAAACATATACATTATCACAACTGATGGTCTGAAGTAAAATAATTTGGGGAAAAAGTGCAGAAAGAAGGGGAACTTCCTGACTGAAAAATCTTTAGATGCTAGTTTGGATGTGCATAGTATTGCTAATTAAATCTGCTGCATCCACTGTTGGAATAGCCTTGACAATGTCTCACCTTCAGTAGGGAAAGATCAAGAAGACATACCACATACTGTACGTTCACCATCAAAGTCTGGTAGCCCCTGGAAGAAATCTGTGGTTAGAAAAAAGAAGTTATGATGAAAGGAAGAGTCGAAGTAAAAAAAAAAAGCAAAATGGCATCCTCTGGGAACCCCTCCCCCCCCCAAGTCAGTGTTTGAGGGATGCAGAGGAATTGTACAATAAAAGCCTTATGTGAAAGTACCCAAGAATACCATAGTTCATTCACCAAGATTAGAAACATAACACTGAGGCCGGAAACAGACATCAAAGATAGCCCTGTGTTGACCCTCCCTAAGAATTTTATAGATCTTGGGAGAGGGGGGTAATCAGAATCCTGTGTTCCTTCATATGTGCATTTATGCCAAAAAAGGGGCTAACTCCAGAATGAAACTGAACAATCAATGATGATCGTATCAAAATTCATCTGAGTATTAAGGTATAAGTCTTTTCACTGTGTTCCATATGCACAAAATACTTCAGATTTGCTGTAAAATACAAAAGTCTTACAGCTGTGAAGAATACCATAAGCACAAATGCTTAAAAATAAATTTCAATCCAAAAGTCTTAGAAGTATAAAAAGTTGCAAATAAGAAATAATCCAAAAACAAAACTTAAATTGTAGGCAAATATTTAAGTCATAAAATATATATTCCAATTGTAAGCTTTTAGTGACAAAACAGATGGGCAAGTACTTAAATCATATCTTAATCCCAAAAAAGGAGTTTATATTAAAATGTGCATTCAAAAAGTATGGAATATGTATCTTAAAATTGATATTTGTAAGAGTAAAAGTTGTAAGAGTAAAAATATATAAAGTAAAATGCATTACTTAGTCTATAAGAATGTTATTAGACACACATTACAAATAATACATTTTCTAAGTGTTCACCCAGTCATCTTTTGTCTCTTCCCTGAGCTGTTTCATTATCTTTTTCTTCCTCTCAGCTCCTTGGCTCAGCTCAGCTTGGCTTTGCTAACATTATAGTTGATGATATCCAGTGTATGTAGTTTAGCATGGAACTGTCTTGTTATGATAAGCTGAATGAGTGAATGAGTGTCTCATCTCCCTATATATATAATTCTTATATATATATAATTCTTATGACTGCTTGGTCTTCTGACCCTGCAGCACAGGCTTCTGCGGTTTAGCCCGCAGCGCCACCACGTCCCCTGCTCAGTTATAGCTAGCTAATTATTCTGAAAAACAACAACAACACCATGGTAAAATACTTCCAAGCCACACTTTAAAATGTACTCTCATTTTAAAGTGTAGACTCTTCCTGCACCCCCTTTATGGTATTTTAACACCTTATGCACATGGAATTTCAAATACTGATACCTTGACTAGAAGAATAAAATCTGCGTGTCTGCTTGTCACGGTGAGAGTTTCTCCTACTTGGTTTGGTTTGGTGATTGATCTTCAGGACTTCAGCATGGGATTTTTGTGTAACCTGATTCCACAAACACAGAAAGACTCCTCTCAGTCTCCTCTCTGCAACATTAACATGCTTTTAGCTCTAACTATAAGCTACAATAACTCTAATGAAACAAAATGAAAGAAAATAAGACCAAACCAAACCAAACCAAAGAAAACACAGAAGGATTAGAGTGCTGCTCAATTGTTATTAGTGGGGCTTGTGTGTGGTATATACTATACGCATCAGTTTTCGGTTGGTGTGGAATTCACTAAAATTCATTTTGTTAAAAATAAGCATGTTTTCCAGTTATCCAAGGAATTAGTGTCTGAGGCCAGGCAGTTACCAGTCATCCTTTAAAACAGGGGTCACTGGGGATGCATTAGTGCTTGAAGATGGCCACATCTTAAATAAAAATGTAACAAAATTATTAACCTATCGATTTAGATCAAAAGTAAACATTCGGTCAATGAAGAAATCTTAACCTGAATGCAATCCATTTTGGCACAATATTTTATGGTGGAATCCTTTTATCTAATTACACACGCTTACCTAGTGATAGTGAATTTTGTGAATGTTTTCTGTTAGCCAAGGCATTAATGTCCAAGGGCTTAAAATGTCATGTAAATGTTCATCTGTAAGTCTTGACCTACATTTGGATTTCACAATTTTCATCTTAGAAAAAGTTTGCTCACAAATTTATAGGGTGCCAAAGGCTGTGAACATGCCTGCAGCAAATTTCTTTAGGTTGATAAATACATCAGGTAGACCAGAATAGAAATGTAACAATTTTCTTTGTAAATGTCTCTGAGATTATCACTGGCTTGCAAATCAATTAGTTCCATCTGAAAAAAAGTTACTTGCATCTTCTGGTGCTACTTCAAATGTATTCTGAAACATTCTTATTACATTTCTATGCTTATGGCAATCAGTGAATCTGTTCTGGAATTCTACCTGCAATACATTCAGTGGTTTGATGTGTCATGCAACCTTGAATTTTAAATTCCCATTCTTCTCAATTTTTAGTTGATTACAGCATAAGAAGTTTCAAAATTACTTTCACTAACTTGATTCACAAAAATGTTCAGTTTTGCTTCAAATTCAGACTACGTCACACACAAACTTTCCTTTTCCCTTATATTCAGTGTGTTCAGATGTTCTGTGATATCAGTTAAGAAAGCCAAATTAAAAATCCATCCAGTGTCAGAAAGTACTTCTTGATCTTTCCCTTCTTCTTTGACAAAGACATCAACTTCTTGACAAGGACTGAAAAAACATTTGATGATTTTGCCTCTGCTAAGCCACCTGACTTCTGCATCATACAATAGGTAAAGGTAAAGGTTCCCCTTGACAATTTTTGTCCAGTCGTGTTTGACTCTAGGGGGCAGTGCTCATCCCCGTTTCCAAGCCATAGAGCCAGCGTTCTTGTCTGAAGACAATATTCCATGGTCACATGGCCAGTGCGACTTAGACACGGAACGCTGTTACCTTCCCACCGAGGTGGTCCCTATTGATCTACTTGCATTTGCATGCTTTCGAACTGCTAGGTTGGCGGGAGCTGGGACAAGTGACGGGCACTCACTCCGTCGCATGGATTCGATTTTAAGACTGCTTGGTCTTCTGACCCTGCAGCACAGGCTTCTGTGGTTTAGCCCACAGCGCCACCACGTCCCTGCATCATACAATATATCTCCATATTCTGCATTTATCTCTGAAAGTTTTGAAATTGATAAGACCATGATGCCTGATGTAATTAATTGTCAATACAACAATACACATCACATTTTCCCACTGAAGAATTTTACTGTACAAAGCTTGCTGATGGGTAATGCAGGGAAATTGCATATCATTTAATTTCAATATCTCTTTGATTATTGAAGCTCCACCGGTTTTGTTTCCCATCATATTTCTTGCACCATCAGTTGTGATGCTTTTCTATCTATTCCAGATCAGATCAAGATTTTCTACTGATTCACATACCTTCAAGAATATGTTTTCTGCCGTTGTAATGCCTTTCATATTCTGCAGTATACACAATTCTGTAATTCTGAAGTTGGAATCTATCTCCTTGATAAATATTAGTAGTTGAGCAGTGTCTGGGGACGTGGTGGCACTGCAGGCTAAACCGCAGAAGCCTGTGTGCTGCAGGGTCAAAAGACCAAGCAGTCGTAAGATCGAATCCACGCGATGGAGTGAGCTCCCATTGTTTTGTCCCAGCTCCTCGCCAACCTAGCAGTTCAAAAGCATGTAACAGTAAATGTGAGTAGATAAATAGGTACCACCTCAGTGGGAAGGTAAAATGGCGTTCCCTAGTAACGCTGGCCACATGACAATGGAAACTGTCTTTGGACAAGAGCTGGCTCTACGGCTTGAAAACGGGGTGAGCATTGCCCCCTAGAGTCGGACACAACTGGACTAAAAATGTCAAGGGGAACCTTTACCTATAATGTCATTGCTCACATCTAATGCCAAAGTGGGGAACAAATCAAAACTTTTTGCCATGAAAACCAGTCACATATGCAGCTCTTCTAATTTTTCAACATGCCTAGTGATTGTACATGCAGATAAACTGGCACAACTAACACAAGATACCTCAGCAGGGCATATTTCTTCCATCACTTTTAACCATGCACTTTTAAACAAATTCACCATCAGTGGAAGGCCTGTTACTCTCAGCAATACATTTAGCAACATGATGGCTAGCCTCCACAGTCGGCAGGTTCTCCTCAACATGCTTTCTAAAACTATTTTGCTGCAAAAACATTGATTTTTTGAGATCATTTATCTTGTTCACACTTACCTTTCCTTGCTATATTGAGTAGCTCTTGTGGCAGGATTCAACATGCCTTTTAACAGTGTACTCCTTTAATAATCAAACAGTTTCAAGAGATATCAGGAAAACTGCTTTATCCTTGTTTAAAACAAAGAAATGCCAAGAAGTCCATTTGTCATTAAAGACATGGTGCAATTTTTTCTCTCTTTGAAATGGCACTTTCATTTGCAGACATCTTCTTACAATTTTTTAGCAGAGCAGCAGTTTCAGTTTCAGAATTATTTTTTAATAAATAACAATATGAGAAGTATCTTTTTAGGGGTCTAACTCTTCCCTTTCCCATCAAATCCACCCCACTCTGGCTGCTATTGGCTGGGGATTTTCATTTTGACCATGACAACCCCTGCCTCTACAGTTCTCAGGAATACTGGGCCATATGCACAGACTAGGAAGAATTTTTTTTTAAATAGATTATGAATCTGACCTATCAGACGGCAGAGTTGCAATCCTAAGTGTATTGAATACTACAAAAAAAATTTTTTTTAATAAACACACTACTTTGAAGTCTAAATCTACACATGATAATACTTTTAAAATTGGGAGCCCTCCAAAAAAGAGCAGGTAGAGAGAAAGAGCGAATGAAAATGAAGTCTCCCTCCTGGAGTAGAGATAATGCCATTAAATTGGCTTCAGATTATATATATGCAAGGTGCACATATACATAACTGTATTTTCAATCATGAGAAACAAAATGACAGTCATGGGGATGGGAACTTGGCTGGAGGAAGATGTGGGAGGGGAAGTCCCTGCTAAGAGAGTATTCCTTCCCTCTCAACCCAAGGGGCCACTCACAGTTCCTACAGTCACAGATGCATGAGAAGACTCCTAGCTGGAGTCAGTGGTAGAGGAGAGGCAAAAGCAAGCAAGGCAAAAACCCAGAGTAACCAGAATGCTTTTGCTTCAAACATCAACTTCACCAGCAATCTTGGAAGTCACTCAGAGGAGCCTTGATGGCTGAAGAAATGTTTAGTATGCAATACACTTGATATCGTATTTCCAAAAATAATAGGCTTTTATTCTTCTTTATCTTCTTTTTTTGTGAAAGCAGGCCAGACATCTCCTGTACCCATCCACACAGTTGCCTTATCTTCCTCTCTCACACATATGAGCCTGCAACATGACAACGCATGGGGAGAGGAGTGCAAAAGTTGAGTGGCATGGGTACCTGGCTAGCAAAGCATCCAGAGTGGTCAAAATTCTAGTATGGAGGATAAGACCAAGAGGAGCTGACAGAAGGAACCACGGAGACCAGAAGAACCAATGTTTCTCTTGTGTGTGTGTGTGTGTGTGTGTGTGTTTGGTAAGAAAGGGACAGAACAAACAGCAATAGATGGTACTGCTTAAGGCAGGAAGACCAGTATGGGCCTGAGGGGAAAATGTCCTGAGGGTGATAGCAGTAAACAAGCTGCTTGGAGGGCCACACAGTAAGAGCTCAAGGGCTGCATACTGCCACAGGTTGGGGCCCCCTGCTTTAAAAAAATGTAGAAAACAGGAGGCAAATAGTGTTCATTGCTCCCCTACCCTGGAATAATGAGGTGAGACAAGTATTATGGGATAAACATGGGCCACACTTTATTTAATAGCTATTATAGTTAACCATAAAAAGGGGGGTCCTACAGTAGTGTGGAATCAGGTTTCGCGGTTCTGAAGATAGCAAGAGCCCGGCAGGCCCAAATTTGATCACCCCCGGACCTCAAGCCAACTTCCCCTTCCGGGTGTGGCCCAACGCATCTTCTCCCCCATGCACTGTAATATCACAATCCATAGTGCTGGGAGGTTAGATGAGCTATATGTTAACTGTGATTATAAGGGGATTCACCGAAACCTGTTCCATCCACACTACCTGCCATAGCATAGGGACTAGCTATGCTAATTCCCATGCCCACCAACCATCCTCTCCAACTCCAAAAGCAGCTCCCCGGATGTCCTTAAGGAATATTTCCACGTCCTTACCCGAGAGGTGCACTCCATCACTCCTAAAGAGCTCAGGCTGATCAATGCAGATCTCTTGGTGACCAATCACTGATCCCAGGCTGTTATCTACTGCCCAACACACTTCTCTGTTAATACTCCTCTTCGCTGTGTTAACCCACTGTGCCTGGCAGGCTGCACTCCACTCAAGCTGAGGAATAATCATGGACCACATGATCCGCATCGCTGGGTATGCTGCCCTCAGCACGCGTTGTGTCCAAAATCAAAGCCTTGCCATTATACTTGGCCAAATCATTCCCTCCAAAGTGTATTAGCAACACATCTGGAGGCTGCGAGCCAAATGCAGCCACCCTGCAAAATTGGTCCCATAGCATTCCTCTATGCCCTTTCCATTCGATCTGGGCTCCAAGGCCAGATTTCCCCGAGCTGAGTTTGCAGTGTAACGAGCTGCCCAAAATATATATCTATGGCTGATTTTCAGGATGTGCAACTGCCTCGTCACCATTGCCATACCTGTAATGAAAGAAAAGAGCCAGGCACCTGCCTAAATGTGAGGGAGGGTACATACATATCTACAGTAACTATTTGAAGCTCATCTTCCCAACTACTTAATTTCTTCAGGTTCATAGCCTAGGGTGGCTGCTGTTGAAGCCACACCGATCCTAAAGGAATGTGTGTCAAACCTTAAGCCTTGTATTCCCACCTTTTGCAATACCAGATCTGTCAGTTTCCAGAGCTGGTGTTTTGTTAGGGGGAAGCCATCCTTGTGAACAAAGAAGTAGCCCTGTTCTTCTCCCCTAATGCTTAAATAGCTTTCAACTGCCTTTACTGGGCATAGATTTCGTATTGTGTGCAGGGCCAATGTAATGTCGGCTCCCTTGCCCTGCTGATCAGCCTTAGATCTACGGATATGAATCCTAACCTTATTATCATCTAACCTAATGTCATACCTTTGTAAGGCAACCCTAGACAAATCACCCTTTCCCACTGCCACCACTTTGCTTACTCTCAGGATCCGGGAAAAAAAGTCAGTAATGACGCTGTCCTAAACAATGTTGTGTCATACTCATCCTTACAAAGGCATTGCCACTGTTGGCAAAGTTTTTCCAACAATGCTGGGGAAATGGGTGCCCTTGTATCTGGAACCTAACCCCTTTCTGTGGTCCATCCCTTGATCATCTTCTGAATGTGGAAGTCTGAGGTGTAGTCCTGATATCCCTAAACTTTGGCATGAAAAGCTAATGCAGACATCCTACCCTGGATGAAGCCAGGTGACAGCCCTTTCCTGTGCAGATAGACTATGAACTGCTGCAGGTGCTCAACTGGAGTAGGCCACAAGAGCTCCAAACCTACCAGATTTCTAAACTCCTGGAATTCTATACTCACTTCTGCAAACCCCTTCCATGTCTCTGGGGCCAATGCCGAACCTATCACTCTTTTTGCATCATCTTGCCAATTTGCCAAACCTCTGGGGGGAGTGTCTCTGGAAATTCATTGGCTCCTGGGTCTAATTCCCTGAACCAACCAATCTGTTGGTGGGATAGGGCATCTGCTAAGCTGTTGTCGAGGCCAGGGATATGCTTCACTTGAATGAGACTGTTGAATCTTAAAGCACGCAAAGTAAAAGCACGTACCAGGGTTCTCACACATTCAGAATGTGGTGAGGTATGACTAAACAAGAAATACAATTTAAACCAGAAACTTTTTTATTGGGACTAATACCAAATAATATAAATAAGCAAAGTTATTACTTAATATCACATGTCCTTACAGCTGCTAGATTAGCATGGGCACAAGTATGGAAGGAGGGAGACCCACCAAAAGATGAAGTGATTATCAAAAAAATACTAGAGTGCGCTGAAATGGATAGACTTACAAAGAGACTAAAAGGGCAAGAAAAGTCAACTTACTATGAAAGCTGGAATATGTTCTACGAATGGTGGAAAGCAAAAACTTTGTAATAAATAGAAAATGACCAAAAGGAATAATAAGGAGAAGACACTGCTGAAAGAAATGTATTATTATACAAAAGGCTTGTAGGCTAAGCTCTACAGTATGTATCGTTTGTAGATAGAGATTTAGGCATATGTGTGTATATATATGTCTATGTTTGGATATGTGTATATATATAAAAAAATAAAAAATGGAAAAAAAAAGAATGTGGTGAGGTTGTTTATGATGTAGACTACTGCCAAGTTGTCACATGAGAAGCGCATGACTGAGTTGGCCCATTCATGCACCCACAACCACAATGCATAGGAAAAAATTCCGGGAATGTTAGGTCCCAGGTGATCCCTTCCATGTGCCATTCCTCTGGCCATACTTCTGCATACCACCTGCGCATAAAGTATATTCCAAAGCCCAATGAGCCTGCTGTGTCAGTTTGGACCTGGTTCATCGCGGATCTCCAAAAGGAGACTCCATTAAACCTTTCTAAAAACTGTGTCCATACCTGCAAATCCTGTTTCATGTCTGCTGTCACCAGAGTTCTATAGAATGGGTGACAGAGCCCCCCCCCCCATGGCCTTGCATAATCCTCTCAGGGAAGCACAACGAGGTGCCCCTACTGTGCATGCAAAGTTCAGATTCCCTACAATTTCTTGCAGCTCCTTGAGCAAAACTTTCTTTTTTCCTAGGAGACAAGTAAGTCGAGCCTTAAGCTCTTTCAGTTTCCTATCTGGTAATCTGCAAGCTTGCATCTGTGTGCCAAGTTTTATGCCCCCAAATGTCAAAGAAGTGGAGGGACCTTCTTTTTTCCCCTCCACTTAAGGTAACTCCAGCTCGCCTGCTATTGCTTGAAATGATTCTAATAGGAATTTGCATTGCCCAGAATTACTTTCCCCACAAAAAGATAATCATCTAAGTAGTGTGTCGTGCTCTTAAATCCTACCCTACATCTGAGCTTCCACTCCAAGAATGAGCTGAAATGTATTCTCGAAGACTTTCACAGCTGGGATCAGTTGTTGTAGGTTTTTTGGGCCAAACAGCCTGAAAAAACTACAACAACAATGACCTGAAATACTCAAATGCTGTGCAGGAGATGGAACAACCCAATCTACTATCCATGTAGTAAAGGCCTTGGAAATGAAAGCCCAACAAATCAAAATCATGGGGATGGACTGGGAGAATGCAAAAAGCTGATTCAATGTCACATTTCACAAGCTCTGCCCTGATGCTGCACCTATGCACCATGTGCACTGCGGCATCAAAGGAAATGTACCTTACTGTACATATGTCCATGGGGATCGTGTCATTTACTGATTTCCCCTCTGGAGATGACAAATGGTGTATAAGCCTGAACTCCTCTTAATTCTTTTTGGGTACTACCCCCAGTGGGGACACATGTGGAGAACCTCCCTGACTTCTTCATCAACTTTTTTCTTTGACTATGCTGTCCATCCCTATGACCAACTTTAGGTTCTGGGCAAAGAACCCTTTACATTCTCCCATTGCTAGGATCTGAAAACTGTCCTTAAAACCTTCTAGCAGGTATGCTGCATCTGCCTTCCTTGGATAATCCTGCAGCCAGAGCTCCAGCACCTCAACCTTAATTGGGTTGGATTCCTTTCGCAGGGTGGCCACCAGCTCCATTTGACTTCTTGCTACCACTGATCTATTTACTACCCGGACATTATGTTCATACTCTGAAGCACATTGTGCTGGGGTGCTGGCCCCCACGCACTGTGCACTCATGCCTGTATTTATAGGCTTTGTGTGAGCATGTACCCCTTGCATTGAAATCCCAACAGAGCAGGCAGGGTTGAACCACCTGCCCCATATTAATACAGGGAGAGAAATTTTGCACAGTCTTCCTAATGAGGTGCCCACATTCAAATCTGTCTGCTACATCAGGCCTGGCTGGGGTCATATATTGAAGCCAAAGGCCAGGCTGTAGCTCATCCCAATGTACATTTGGTTGAATTGCTGCTCTCATATGAAATGATTCTTCATATAAAAGCCACACATGCCCTGGGAAGTCTACATATGCCCTGTAGAACAGGTCCAGGTATTGAACCAACAACAAGGCTCTCCATGGCTGAGCTCTCACTATAGCCCCCGTATAAATCAGAAAGCCTGGAAGCCAGTTTGCCCAAGTTATCTTGGGTTTCTATCTTTTGCATATTTCCTTGTCCCTGTCATCTTCCTTCTCCAGGTCCTTCTTATCTACTTTTCTATTTAACAATTAAAAAATGTCAAAGTAATTACCCCTTCAAATTTTTTCTTTAATAGTGGAGGTCAAATGGTCTCCCAAAGGCAGAACATAATCACCAAAGGGCAAGGCATTCAGTAGTATGGAGTTATAGCCCATATTGAGAATGGAGGGATAGGGTCAAAATCCCACCCCTGCTGTTAAACCAATTGGGGCTGGGAATGACACTTGTAGGTAAGGTGCGTTCCAGCTCCCTGCTGATGTTCCTGGGACTGACCACTGGCTGGCATGTAACCCCTCCCTTGCACGCCCAGGAATGTAGCTCCTGGCAGCAGCTGTGTTTGTCCCAGCCATGGCCATGGCCATATTGCCATGGGCTGGTATGTGTCAGGTGTGACTGCTAACTCACTTGATGTCCCCAACTGTTCTGCCTTCTGGGCTGTTCTGCTGTCTTCCCTCACGACGCCCGAGTCTGCTTTTGATTCCTGACAAATCCCACATTTATGACTAGGTGGACTGGCCACCGCTCAACATCTCCAGAACCTGGTGTTGTGTGCCCTGTGCTGTTGATTCACCCTCAGCTTGCAAAGACCCTGGAGCTGCCGACTGACCTGCCTCCAGTATGGTGAAATGAGACATGAGATCATCAGCTAACCTCCTAAGTTTTGCCCATTCATGACTCTTTGACTCCTGGCAGAGCGTTGTGGTTGTTGCTGCTTCTTGGTTGACTGAGCCGCTCTGCTTCCATTGGTCTAATCTTATCTTTAAGCTCCTTCCAAATTGGCCAGCCCCCCTCATCAGAAGACGGGTGGGGTGGTGATGGCTGGGGAGCAGGGCTCCTTTTAGCAAGCTCCTTGCCTTTACTCTTTCCCTGTCCCTCTCTGGGAACCATGCCTCCAGACAGCTATACAGATCCTAATGCATGTGAAAATGTAGAGCTGTAAAGGACTGTACAGAGTGTTGAGTCCTGCTCCTGTCAAGGAGGCACACTGAGGAATCAAACTTGCAATCTCTGGCTCCGCAGCCAGAGGCCTAAACCACTGAACTAACCAGCAGTTTCAATTACTTACCTGCCACCAAGGATGACTTGTTACATCACCCTGTTCTCTTTCTCTTCTTCTTTTTTCTCTCATAGCAATATAATTATAGTGGTAGTTGTTGAACCCTTTTAAAAAAGTTTATGTTTCTTTTATTTATTTATTTATTTATTTATTTATTTATTTATTTATTTATTTATTTATTTATTTATTTATTTATTTATTTATTTATTTATTTATTTATTTATTTATTTATGCCTTGTTATATTCACCTTGAGCCAAATAGTATTATTTAATTATATATTTACACCTTCATTAACTGCCTTTATTAAATGCACAGCTTTGAGCAAGACTCGAGCTCACAACCCAGAGAGAATGCCAGGGGAGTTAACTCTCTACCTGCTGCACACAATTTAAGTATAGAATTTATGAATACAATGGTACACTATACAATTAAATAATTACCTAAATTATTAACTAATAAATTAATTGATTTTATTTATTTATATAAGCAAAAAGGGGGTAGGGGTAGGCAATCCCCCCACCAGCCTTTAAAATCAGTATCCAACGGTTATGGGGCACATGCCTAGGTGCTCCCCACTATGTTCCAAACCTTGGGTGTGTCGATGCAACTCCCCGAACTCCAATATCAAGTGCATCACAAGCGAGTCAAGCAAGCCAAGTAGCTGTTTCATGATCCAGCGAAGGAGAGCAGCATGTCAGCCTCAATCAATTACAAGCCTTGAAAGAGGCCAATGGGAGGTGGAGTGCTCCTTAAATAGGGTGCTCCTCCCCCCTCCCATCCCGGGTCATGTCTGTGAGACTTCCTTGTCTCGCGATATCCCGGGAGGGCAGCAATGGAGCTCCATGCTGCTGAAGTGTGCTCGGCAACAGAACCAGCATTTGCAGAGAATGAAATGGCTACCTCCCCGGTTCTTTTCAAATGTCCCTGTTATTGTGTATTATTATTTTTTTAAAAAAAATAGATCTATGTCTTATAATGATTCTCCTCTAAAGAGTCATGTTTGTTTACAACATATTTAGTGCAGAGCATGGGATGTCTTGTTTTGACTCATTCCATATCTCAAAATGCAAGTTGTACTTTGGGGCGGTGAAATAATATCACAAATAGGCATTTTCCTCCTTAAATGTTATGCCTTTCAAACTTGCAGGCTTGCTTATTGGTTCATAATTTTAATAGTGCACTCCAAAATCTCTGTGCTGTTGCATGCTCTGGCATTTCAGAATGAGACTGCTAAGAAAACAAAGATAAATGCATTTCATCACCAATGTTGTTTGTATAAAATTGAAGCAAGAACACAAATGCCATACTTCAGCAAGGAATCTAAGCATGGCCTGGTAGAGCACGATCAATTGTAGCTGATGTCCCCAGGTGTATAAATGCTATCTCGAAACAGGATGAGATTGGGTAATAATCCTCCTACTTTCCCACAGGGGTCATTTAAGGCAGTGCCTTCAGCCTCTAGTTGGTGTGTCAGAAAAAGGCACTTGCCTCAGTTATTCCTGGCCTGATCATGAATCAGAGCCCGGGAAAGCTCTTTGGGGGCCTACTTTTCACAAAATTTCCTAGTCAGCATCCGCACAACTCATCCCAGCCAAGAAGACATTTTTCTAAACTTTCTAAACTGGATGGCTGTCTTTAGAAATTAGGGTAAGCCACTGGAGTAGGCTACAAAGCTACAAAAGGAATGCTTTCCAATAGAGATGAGGGTATTTGTATTCGTATATGAATATCCCCACACAACTGGAGTTAACGAGGGTCTGCCCCATGCGGAATGACCATCCATTTACGCATCCGGTGGTAGTGGCAGCCTTGCTCTTTCCAATCACTCCCGGAGTCCCATTCTCTTCCTGCTCAGATAGCCACTCGAGGCAAGGGGAGGGAGGACGAGTCTCCCTGCAAGGCTGCTGAGTTGCTAGTCAAAGAGGAAGAGAGCGGGGGGCTCCAGGAGTGATTGGAAGGATGAAGAGAGGCCACCACCGCCACTGGATGTGTGAGCAGATGGTCCAGCCCCAGGGGGCAGACCTGCGTAAACCCCAGCTGTGCAGGGATATTCTTGTTTGTACATGGATATGAAGAACCCCCACTCTACTTTCTACCTGTCTGTGTGGCGCTTCACAGACGGTTTATCAGATGCACTGGCCTAGTAACTCAATGCAGGTCAGGTGAGATGCAGGGCTCAGTGTTGAGATCTGTCCATGAAAACCAGGAATCGCAACTTCTCTGACATAAGCAGTTTTCGTTTGGCAAGATGGCACATGTGCAAAAGCCTCCTTCTGTTCCAGATTATCTCAGTGGATCAAGTTGAGCATATTTATTCAGTGTGGAGACCTGCTCAGAGTTTGACTCCATTCAAAGTGGCAATAATAGGCAGGTAGTCTAGTAGCTGTTGCCTGTAAACAAGACATAGTGCTCAAGTTGATGGTCTTTTTTCCTTGGGCCTCCTGTGAGCTACTGACACCAATCCTTCCTTTGGGAGCAAGTCTGTAAAACACTGCAGTTGTTCAGACATGCCATTTCCATTTAGGTTTATGGGAAACGTGCTGCTCTATTCAGCTGGCCTGTGAGGAGAATACAATTTGTCCCATTCTGCCAATTCTGGGGTAAGGGAAGGGGTGGAGGACAAACAAACCTACATATTCATTTTTGTCCTGCATATGTGTGGGTAAAGGACATGCTTTCTGACTTATTTTCAGCTTCTCTGATGTTATAACACAAGGATATGAAGGATTTATTGACTAAAGTCCAGCTGAATGTTTACATGCAATGACATACCTTGGAAGTGTGAGCAGCTGCAAATGAAATGACAAATGAAATTTGTAGTTGTGCAACAGTTGCACGATTCAACATGTGACTAGCAATTCAGTTGATGATTCATTAATTAGTGATTGTTTGCCACTCTGATTTATGCCCTTGCACTTTGGCATGAATATTCAGTTGGACTGTCGTTGAATTTTAAATCTGTATGTCTTTTTGTGAGCTACCCTGTGACCTTTGAAAAAGGTGGCAGACAAGAAAAGCAGACAAACAAGCACAGTTGATATTTCCCTCCATCCCCACTCCATTTCAGCCCCTAAACTCTTCTGCTGTCCTGTACAATGGTTCATCAAAACCTAGTGAAACAGTTTTTGGGGACGTTTATGATCCCATGGACAAGGTGGCATCTCAGAATTTCAAGAACTGCTCTCCTCATCAGAGTGCAGGTCATCTACGATCACCTCAGATAATTTGTTACAAGTACTATGGATTGCTGGAGAGCAAATAAATGGAACCTAGAACAGATCAAACCTGAGCTCTCATAAGAACCTAATATGAGCTGTTGCGTGGTATGCTATGTGCTGTCAAGTTGGACCTTACTTATTGTGACCCTAATAGGATTTTCAAAGTATGTGAGGTATTTATGGAGTGTTTTTACCATTTTTTTAACTGTTATTCACCCCCCATGAGTTTCAGTGGCCAAGCAGGAATGCGACCCCATTTCTCTTGAGTCTTAGTTCTTCACTCTGGCCACCACATCACACTGGCTCTCAAGGCTGTTGTATTTTGGACATAGGGTGAGAAGACAAGATTTACTGGAAAAGTTGAAGGCACCAGGAAAAGAGGACGAAGAAATAAGAGGTGGATTGACTCAATAAAAGGTGTGTGTGTGTGTGTGTGTGTGTGTGTGTGTGTGAGAGAGAGAGAGAGAGAGAGAGAGAGAGAGAGCACATCTAACAAGCTGAGATTTCCATTTACGTATAGATAGAGCAACATATATTTTTCTTGATTTCATTGGCATAAAACAGCACAGCACTTCAAACAAGTCTGCATGTATTTCAAGACAGTTACACACATGGAGAAAAAGTAGTTCTGCTTGAATATACCCTCATAAGAAATCATATTCCTCTTTTCAGAAGTGAAATTCTACTTAGTCTCTTGCATCTTACATTTTATTTTTGCCTAGCTCCTTAAAACATCTCTTCTATAAATAGTGTAAATGTAATATATACTTCTGAGTGCTGTCTGATTGATTGATATGGTATTGTATATAGTGCTCTGTGTTTTAAGAACAATGCAAGACAAGAAATTTATTTTCTCTGGAGTGATTTTTCTACTTCTACTCTACAGAGTCACCCTATTGGCACCTGGAGACATTTTTTACACATTTCCTAATAAACGAAAATTTTAGATGAAGTTAGCTTACATTTTGCCTGGGAGCATTTTCATCTATTGATTTTCTCCTCCCCACCCTCCTTGCTTATAAAGACAAGTCAGTAAAGATTTATTGTAACTACTCCTGGGGGATCTCTCTCCTTTATAACTTCCTGTCTTATAGACATTCATGGGAATAATGGTTGTGTTCTGCATGGGAAGCCTGTCAAATGATTGCTATCTTCAAAATTCTCTGTTTAGATTTCATTGGTAATTGTCTCTTTGCTAATACATTTACTGTCATGTAGCTTTGGAAATCATGGCTTGTTGATCACACAGCATGTTAGTTTACTGCACCACCCTAGAAATGAGTCTTCCCATCCTGTTTCTACCATCCTCTTCAGAAAACACAGAGGTTTATGTTGATATATGTAAGTTACACAGACTTTACAACCCTGGCATTTTATCCCAAGAGACACCAAACACGTTATTCGGAAATGAATGGCAGGGGAAATGAGGCGATCCCTGGAAAGTGACACACTTCTTTCCTTGGCATGACAAATGTTCTTGTTGGAATGACCTTTTCCCATTGTCACCTTCTTTATCCTCATGAGCAGGTATGCTTAAAATATTAAAACCACTTTATACATCAGTAATTTTGAAAACAACCTTGTTAAGATAGGTCAAGGTAATTATGTCAATATTACGGGGACAAAGTTAGAAGTATTTGACAAGGAATCTGGCTTCTTGCAAGATATCTTGTTCTGGAGCAGAGACTTGAACTACACATCCAATGAATTCTTTCCTATTTTGCTTTTGGGGATGTTTATAAGATAAAATATTCAAATGTGCTATTTGTTTTCCTGTTAATACTTTAGGCACATACAAAACCATCTGATGCTGCATCATACCAGTAGCCCATCTTCCATATTTGTCAGATTCCCAGTGGTTAGTTACACCAGAGTAAATTCAATAGTATAAACTGCAGCAATGAATGGCTACTAGTTAATGAGACGTTGTTTGCCATGCATCAACTCATGCAAGTAGTGAGCTACAAGGAACGCAAGTAGGAGATTGTTAACAAGCAGAAATTTACTGCTGTAGTTTATGCCACTGTGCTTATGCCACCATAACTAACTAATCAGATCTTTTGGTCACTATCATCTACATAAACTGGGAATGGAACTCCAAGATTTCAGGCAAATGTCTTTCCTAGAGCTGCTCAGAAACAGCAACTTTGAAGTGTATTTTGGACCTTCTGTGTGCAAAGTGCTCTGCTGCCATTTTACCAGTCTTTTTCATAACATTTAACTGCTCCAACCACTGAGGCAGTTGGAAGGGCACAGTCTAAGGTCACTGCATGCTGTAAATCTTCTTGTAGCAGCTCCCTCTTCTTGTAGCAGCTTCTTGCAGAAGCTTCCAACTTCACTTTTCTATAATTCTTATTATTCTATGAATCCTAGCTAGCAACAATGATGCAGGTCTTTCACTTCAGTCTAAACAGAGGTAGACTGAAGTGAAAGACTTGTATCATTGTTGCTAGCTAGGATTCATAGAATCATAGAATCATAGAAAAGTGAAGTTGGAAGGGGCCTACAAGGCCATCAAGTCCAACCCCCTGCTCAGTGCAGGAATACAATCAAAGCATATCTGCCAGGTGATTATCTAAGTTTTTCTTGAATGCCTCCAGTGTTGGGGCACTCAACAACCTCTGAGGTAACTGGTTCCACTGTCATAAGGTTAGTTATACATGAATTCCATACTCTTATTTGTGCATGCAACCAAACCTCTGTATATGTACACACCAGGTGGCCCAAGATATCTTGCTGCTTCAAGTAAAGAACAAAGGGTGACATTTCCTATGTCACGTAGTACAAAAGCCAACTCGAGTGCTAGTTGAATTATTCTTAGCACTCTTAGCGGGACATCTGCACTCTACCTGAAGGCAACAAGATAGTTTAAGAGGAGAAGGGCAACTGGGTAGCAAATAGCTCTTTTCTCTCTCATTGTATTGCCACCTGCATGCAGCTGTTGCCTCAGGTGACTGTCTCACTCTGCCTAATTGTAGGGACATGCTGATTCAGACACTTTAAAGACATGACTAGCTAATGAAAAAAAAGATAGCCAGAAAAGAAGTGAATAGTTAAGTTACATACAATTATGGAAATACTAAGTGTATCCAGAATATGAACAGTTCTGGATTAAAATTTTGTTGGCAAAAAAACAGGTTTTACAGAACAGAATTCCATGACTATTATATAAGACTTATATTATTATCTGCTGCATTTATGGTTCACAGTAAAACAGTGGTGCATTAAAATAAAACTGCTAATATTTTTTTAAAAAAACAACTTTTATTTAGCCTCGTCTTTTTTAAAAAAACTCTCTTGTCTTATAGACATAATCCTCTTTCGTCACTAATGGCTTATTCATAATTGAGACCAGGCCTATGAAAACCTGAAAGCTGTGACTGCTTCTGAAAGAGAAAGTGCAGTGTGCTGTTTATTCATGCTCCCTTCCAACTGTTTGGAAGCTCAGCAGGTACAAACACACAATGGGGCCTGCCAAGCATATGACAAGCAGCAGGAGGTGCTGGCATAGAGAGAAGGAGAGCTACACTCCTTCTCTTAAACTGTCTCATATAGTGCACTCTCAGTGAGGCTTCGGGGGTCTGAATGAAGGCAAGGTACCCAGGAAAAGTCACAGCAGTTTGAAGTACAAAAGTACTACTGAAGGGGAAAAACACACATACTGACAAATTGAATGGATGAAAAACCAGGCACGATTGGACAGATGCAAGCATGTTGTTCTCCTACTTGTTCTCCTGCTGAAGTCAAAGAAATGTAAAACCCCTTGACTTTGGCTGAACATCCCTCCTTTGATTTGCCTTGACCCTCATTCCATTCTTTCTAGTGAGAAGGATTTCTCACCAGGAAAATCTCAACATTTAATGCTGGGTTTGGAGAAAAAAGGGACGTGGTGGTGCTGTGGGCTAAACTGCAGAAGCCTGTGCTGCAGGGTCAGAAGACCAGCAGTCGTAAGATCGAATCCACGCAACGGAGTGAGCTCCCATCGCTTTGTCCCAGCTCTTCGCCAACCTAGCAGTTCGAAAGCATGTAAATGCGAGTAGATAAATAGGTACCATCTCAGTGGGAAGGTAAAACGACGTTCCCTAGTCACGCTGGTCACATGACAATGGAAAACTGTCTTCAGACAGGAGCTAGCTCTATGGCTTGAAAAGCGGGATGAGCGCCGCCCCCTAAAGTCAGACACGACTGGACTGAAAATGTCAAGAACCTTTACCTTTACCTTTTTTGGAGAATGAAAGGTTCATTCTCCTTTATATTCTTTTTGTTGGAGTGGTAATCTTAGGGTGGAAGTTCAGAAGTGATAGGACTCTTAAGACACCACACAGAATGAGCAGAAAAGTCCCTACACATAGGAGGACTGAAAGACAACCAAACCTATAGGAAGATATGGTGGGAATGTCAAGATATGTGAAATGCAACAGATCCCATAATGGTACAAAACAGCATATTCTTCTAACCCATTTTGGGAATTTTGGCTTTCTTTGTTTTGTTGTATTTAGAGTTGCTTCCACAAGTCTTGGTGTTTTGAAACCCTAAATTATAGCTTACCTAGGTTGTGTACAAATCCAACACTACTCACCATAAACTGAACTGAATGAAGTACAGTATTTAGATGTCCATCAACATCTAAAGAGTTATGCTCCGTATTACATAATTGGGTACAGAGTCTAGAATAACCCAACTGCACTGTTCTTTAGCTCATTGGTATCTCCCTCCCCTTGCTCTGTGCTCTGTATTACTTGTCTGTTCATGTGCATTGATCAAATGCTGTGAGAGAAATGTCTGTCTTGATACTACTATACATGTATAACTTTCCATCAGGACATCTGTACAGTGCAGAACTGATCCACACTGCACAGTCTTCAATACCACACAACAGGAATCTCAGTACAGTCATACGTGCCAACACATCACAATAGCATTTTCCCCCTGTAGTTTTTGAACAGTGCTCACACCTGAATTGGTAATATGGGGTGGTGGCATGAGAAACAAATGAAATGAAAAGTCCCACAAACAGTGTGTGCAGAGCATTCTTGGCCAAGTTTTGAAAGATACAAAAAAAGTGGAACACAGGAGGAATTCCAACTGCATTGGTTCCACTTTGGAAACAGCACAGCTAGATGGGAACTCCAAAATCTCATCAGATTTTAGATAAGGACATTAGGCAATGGCCTAGATAGTCTTCAGGGAGCGAGAGCTGAACATTAGGGAGATGTTGGACCCTATTAAATGGGCCATGCAGCCTCCATTTCATCAGGAGAATAATTCTAGCCCACTACTATCTTCTTATGGCTGCTATTTATTTCCTGCACTCCCAGTGGCGTGCCATTAATGGATGGCCCGCTGGTGTTTCAGACCATATGTGATTTATTCCTCAAGAATACTTTTATTTATAGTGAGCACACTAGCACTTTTACTTGTGTACTAAATATGTGTGCCAAAGGCACACATCACTTTGCTTCAGAAAAAGAACTGCTGAAAAACAATTCATCTTAGATCAACATTGCTGTAGTCAGCAGTGCTACATGGAGGGAAGAAAGGAGATGTAACAACAGTCTGTGTTTTAAAGTATATTTCTTTTCCCCATTCCTAACTTCATACTTCTTAAGGCAGTTCTGAGCTTGTCCTTTATTCCCTAAAACAGCTTCTCCTCCTCCATCATAAAATGGCATTTCTGTGGATATATCTAGAATTAACTCCACTACTGTCAAATTATGTAATTTTTATACTAATATAACTGTCATGGTTTCACTCAAAGAATATGGAAATTACGGCTGGGGGAGGGTATTGAAAATTCTCTTTGAAGGCAGAGAACAGATATATAATAATATTTATGAAGGAGGTTGTCCCAGCATGTCAGAACTGTCACATGCCAGTTGAAACCAGTTTATCTTGTTTCCCCGGCTTCCAATGCCTTCTCATTTTTTCACTACTGCTTCCCCCAGCCTAGAAAAGCTAAAAAGTGAACAACTGCCCTGGGCCATTTTTGTTAAGTCTGGTGTAACCCATAGTAGGTATTGGGGGTGAAAGTGTGGATCCCAGTCGGTTAAAGCTACCCACCGCTATTTTAGAGATTCTGAATTTGCTCCTTTTATCAAGAACTATCATTTCCCTTGATTTGGATGCTACATTATTCCTGCATTACTTTAGTTTTTTTCCCCTACATTACGTTAGGTTTTTAAGGGCCAGCATTTTGGCCTATGAGCCTGTGAGCCATCAAAGCAGCCTTTTCCAACAGCCACATTGTACTGCTTCTTATCTATTAAGAACTCAAGATCTTTCTTTACATGTCCTGCTGTTAAGCCAGATCTTTCCCTTTCTACAGTTGAGATGATGGTGATGATTAAATATTTAGTACATATATAGTACCTGAATGGCAGTACATCATCCACTCAGTGTTTCAGGCTGAGTTTTGATGTTGTTTTCAGTGGTGTTGGCTAGTCTTCCTTGCTTCTGATTGTACACAAATTTGAAAAGCTACACCCCATTGCCTCAGTATCCAAGCAATTCCTTTGACTCAGTGAGCCCTCCTCTCCTGTACACCTCTGAATTTGAAATCTTAATGACTGTTTTGCTGTGAATGAAATGTTTCCGGCTGCCTTCATTGTATGTTGTTTCGATTTTACCACTTCTGAATCAAACAACCCATTCGTTCGCCTCCCGGAATTGTGGATGATAGGATATTGGTTTCGCAGTGATCTTATTCTCAATTTGAGTTATTCAAGGTCTGACAGCAATTTTAAAGCAAGCATGGCAGCAAGCAGCAGTAGATTGATGAAGATGTAATGCCTGCTTTCACATTTAGCTTGAGTCACACTGATGCAGGACGCAACCTGAGCTAAGCTGACATGAAATTCCAAGTGACACTAAAACAGCACTGCAGCTGTTCACATTTTGCTCTCTTGCTGTGTTTACTCCTCTTGTCTCAGTGGGGCCAGCTGAGATGATTCAGTTAACTTCTGGTGCATCAGATACTTAGTGTCTAACGGGCAATGTTTAAAACATAGACTATGGCTTGGAAGACATTTTAACAAAAGTTTTTCATGGATGTGGCTTGCCTATGAGAGCAGTTCTTGTGGTCCAAACGCCCTTCTAAATAACAAGGTAATTCATGAGTTCCAGCAGGACAGTGGTGTTTGTTCTTGCCAGCAAAATTTACAAAATATCTTCCCAGAATTCGCATGATTTATTTATAAGTTACACTAATGGCTGTTATTTATAAGTTACACTAATGGCTGTTACTATACCTTACTTGTTTAACTAAAATTTTGAACAACCGTTTTGAAACCTCTCTATCACCTTTTTCGTTTGTTGTCCCTTTTGCCTAACAATGTGAATAGTTTCTTTTTATCATGAGAACACAGTAAGTTGTTTTAGGGAAAAGATGGACAAATTTAGTATGACAGACGTGTTCATGGACTAGTCTGGAAACGGGTTCATTTCCAGACACAATTTAAAAGGCTGATTTTGACCTATAAAGCTCTAAATTATTTTGGTCCAATTTCTTCGAAGGGCTTCCTGACCTCATATCAGTCTCCACAGTAAATGCCCCTGCTGAGAACATGAGGCCCTTCTCAGTTGTTACTCCCAGGCTGTGAAACTCCCTTCCATAAAAGACCAGACTGCCCCTCCCCCACTATACCCTTCCCATCACCATTGGAACTATTCCTTCTGTTACACTGATGTGGACATTACTCCTGAAGAGACAGATGCATCTTAGTCTGGTGCCTCAACTGTGAATATTCCACCTTCGGTGACCCTCCTTGGAGTTCAAAGTCATAGTGAAGTCTAGCCTCCTGATGGTATTGTTGTCAGCTTCTCGGAAACACTCAAACCCCCCTCATCCAAGAAGAGGAATTTAGGTATCTTTATTGGGAGAAAAATGGGGTATAAGTAAAATAAACGAGCGAAATGAAGGAATATAATCCTGCTTCTGAGAAAATGGACACACTTAACTATTTAACTGTGAAAAGATTATTCATTATTTAGGGTAGATTATGATGGCTACTTATACAGGAATGACATTCAGCCGAAACAGAATGTGAAGGAGAACCATTTAGCTTCATTTGGGGCAAAAGTGGGAACTTCTGGCTTGCCATGTATCATGGGACTGTAGTTATTATCAGCCAGCTAGTACTAATAGATGATGGCAATCCTTCAGCCAAACAGAAGACAGCTTTCCATGATCCTAACATGCCCCCAACATTAGAATAAATCCCTACTTCTGGGCAGATAGAATGTGAAGATTAATTCTAGTCCAGCTTTTTCCCTCATGAGCTAGATTTCTAACCCATACTTGATTTATAACTAGCCATCATAAATTGCCTATTTAAAACTTTTAGCACATTTCAGTGTGTTCAGTGACAGAGGCAGAAGTGACCAGAACTGTGGCAAATTCAGAAAATAACAAATATGATTGATTTGGGAATTGTTCAGTCATTTTCGGAATAACTAAATTGGGCATATCATGTGCAGTGCATGACTTCTGATCATTTTTCTAGAAGGGATGAAAATCAGGTGTTTTGATGAAGAGCACACATATTTCCCATGTGCATATTTCCCATATTTCTCCATCTGCTGAAAACAAGGCAGATGTAGAAATATGAGAACGGACTGATGCAACTCTTGCAGTACATATGAGCAGAAAACATTGTTTCTCAGCTCCAATGAAAGCAGGTAGAGTGCATTCGATCTGATAATCCAAGGACCCAGGCCTTCTGAAAAAAAGAGTAGACAATGTGTATTTATTATTTATTACATATTTAAAATATTTTTATCCTGCCTTTCTCCTTAAAAGGACCCAAAGCAGCTTACATAATTTAAAAAAACAGTATTTAAAAGCTAAAAACAGTAAGTATACAAAATATTTTAAAAAAAGAATTAAATGGGTATTGTACAAAAATTGTAAATAAAATCAATATTTAAACACATTTAAAACAACAAAGCACAACAAGCCATTTAAAACCCTTCTCAGTCCACCAATGATTAAGGAAAAGCCTGCCTGAAGAGAAAGGTCTTTGCCTGCTTGTGGAAGGACACCAAAGATGGGGCCAGCCTACTTTCCTGTGGGAAAAAGTTCCAGAGTCTGGGAGCAGCAACAGAGAAGGCCCTCTCCTATGTCACCACCAAGTGTGTCTGGGAGGGTGGTACGGCCAAGAGAAAGTCTTCCTCTGTTGATCATAACATCTAGATGGGCTCATAGAAGGAGACGTGGTCTTTTAGATAGTTTGGATGCAAGCCATTTAGGGCTTTATAAAAACTAACACTTTGAATTGCGCACAGAAATGGACCAGCAGCCAGTGGAGCTACTGTGACAGGGGAGTTATATGTTCTCTGTAACCAGCCCCAGTTAACAATCTGGCTGCAGCATTTTGGACCCTCTGAAGTTTCTGAACACTTTCCAAAGGCAGCCCCATGTAGAGTGTGTTGCAGTAATCCATGCATGTAATGATTTCTGATGCCTTGAGGTGGTAAGGATTAGTAAAAACAAATTAGGATAAGAAAATACAAAGGAAATGCTTTATTAAATAGAAAGTGTGGAAGGATGAAGCAAATAGAACATTGGAAAATTAACTCTTGCCAAGACCTAGGGTTAAGCCATATATGGGGAAAGGGCAAGACTTCTATCTTGAGGTTTTATTCAGCTGTGAATGTTCTCCATCTAGCTCAGTGGTTCTTAACCTTGGGTTACTCAGGTGTTTTTGGACTGCAACTCCCAGAAACCCCAGCCAGCACAGCTGGTGGTGAAGGCTTCTGGGAGTTGCAGTTCAAAAACACCTGAGTAACCCAAGGTTAAGAACCACTGATCTAGCTGAGGAGCTTCTTATGGCCTTATTTGCAATCAGTGAACAGATACAGGGAGCTATTAAGCTTGCAAAGATGTTTGCATGGTCCAGGGACTCTCATTTTCAGGTTGGCAAGGTTTTGGATGCCAGAGGGCAACTATACTGGGGTCGCTGGGTGACATTTATATTTGGCCTTCCCTATTACTTTGGTTCCACCCAGTTCCATTTGCCTTGCCTACTGCAGCAGTTGGCACCTGGGAAACTTCCCAAATTGGAATTTAAGAAACATTTCCTGCCTTTGATTTATAGGAGATTGGAATTGAGGATCAAGGTATGATGCTGAGAAGTTTTTCAGACTAGGTAGCAGTAGGGCAAAATGAAGAGATTGGCCAAGGATATTTTCCAAGAAGTTGCAAACCTTGTGTATATTTGAAGAATATAAGCCAGAGGCCAAACATTACTTTGACCAAATTGCCACATATTGTCTATGGCAGAGCTTGCAAAACTAGTTCTAAGAAGAATGAATATAATAATAAATAGAAGCTATCCATAGATGAACAGGGATAGGATAATTCTCTGGGAACCAGAACATCATCTTACTACAACACCATTATGGATGGCTTCAAGATTTCATTATAGCTATTCTTAAGGGTAACTTTCTCAAGCAGTATTTAATTAAGGTTGGATAAATCTGTCTGTTTTTCTTTATGTAATGTTCCTCTGTCCATACACATTTTTATTTGCATAAAATTGCTTGCATAAAATTTTCCCCCATAAATTTTTTGCAAGCCATTTTACCCAATGTAACTTATTTTGGATATTATTAAGTATATAAATTTTTGTATGCAATTCACGCCAATATATGCATTATTGCATGCAGTGAATCAGAGAGCAGCATCAACAAAAATTGTGAAATGTGCAAAAAATCAAAGGATGATTGTGTTCAATTTACATATCCTCTTAGATAATATATGTTGATATTAAAATATAAACTAAATACATTTTTCTGTCATTATTACCTGTAATGTTGGCATTATGCTGAGGTCTGGTAAGTGACTAGACTCTGAATCTGCTTTGTAACTGGAATCCCACTTGTTCCTTTTTTATTTGCAAGGGAAGTTGGGCATATGTGTAATAAATAAATAGAAGACGAAATGAATGAAGTAATAAGTATGTAATCAATCACTTAGTCTTGGTGGTGCATTAAAGCCATCCTCTGCAGGAAGGATTCTGGCTTATGCATCTTTCAAATTGATTGTTGTCTTCTCATCTGGTTAGGCAATGACTTTCATTTAGACTGAAGAGATGTAGGATTGGTAGTTCTCTGAATATAGCTTCCCTTCCTGGAACTCAAATGTCTCATCCCAGTGCAGGTGCAAACACATGGGGAGGAGCAAATAAGATTGTCCCTACTGATCAGGCCCTTTACCTAACTGGCCTGTGTTCACTAGTGCACAGGAACCCCCACTGATAATCCCCATTGTGCACAGGTTATGGATGTGCATTCTAGAGAAGATGGAAGCACAGATGGCGTGATCATATCACATACATGCTGAAGTGTATGGCTATGGGCAGTTCCAGTTTCATGTGGATATCTGAAATGGATGTGATCCTATTCTCCACTCAAAGCGTTTATTTGTGCCCCTTTTGACCTCTGAGCAGGGACATGAATACAACCAATGTATATTCTACTAAGTTTCAGAAAATATGTCCGTTTACAACAATGTTAGTATCATCTCAGGATTCACAGGCAAGGCCTTCTCAATATGAGTGTGGTGTTGTAACATCAGGGACAATTTTAATGGCAGGTGATCACTACCAATCCTACTGTCGATCACCAGATTGATGACAGTATTCAGTATGTTACAGCTGACAATCATGTAATCTATGGTACTCATCCTCTTTCCCGACCAGAAAGAGAATTCCCCTGGTATGTCACCTGAAGTACTTCCATTTAATATGTGTAGGTCAAGCCGATAAACTAGCTATGCCAAATTAAGGCCTGCATAATTACTGATGGTATCTTTAAAGAGGTGCCTAGTGACAATGGGGAAGTCTAATCCATCAGGGGGGCATAAATTATAAGCAGCATAAAGAGCCAAGTCATTTGTACCCAATCTCGCATTAAAATCACCCCCAATTATCATTTGGTTATCGTTAGTTAGCAAAAGGTTTTGAATATAGGATTCAAGGTTGTCTTCAGCTATTTGTCCGTTCTTAACATTTTTTTAATTCTTGTTACTACTTTGTTTAGTCATATCTGGCAGCCTATTGACTTTCCTATTTCCAACTCTTGCTTTGCCTTCTCCATAGTCATGTTCAACTGTTGTTTGGCTGAACCTGACAATCCAGATCAAAATCAAGATTTATTGATCTACACAGCTGGTCCTTAGAAAGTCTGCTATATTAGCTGAAACAAATTGATACTATCACATCCAGAACGAGAAAATATAGTGGGCATGATAGCTATTAGTGTGTTAATAATGCAATATATGACACAATGGGTCCCTTTAGGGAGATGCAGACACTTAACATCTGATAAAGGGCAAATAATGACTCCCTTGGTTACAAACCCTCCCCTGCTGAACATTTATATCGCTACAAACTGTCATTGAAAACAATAAAAAATTAATTGGCCCAAATAACCATTTGAGCAGCATAGCTGATTCATATTGGGCAATAACAAACACAGAAAAGGATTTAGGAAGCAATTATTCATGCTGGGAGTAATGGATCTGTGAAATAACACACTGGGAATTAGTGTTCAAGCAGAGAGACAAAGAACATCAAAACAAGCCTTAGATATTTGTCTGTGTCAGTGAAGACACGACAGTTCATAAATGGCTCTCTCAACCTTCCTGCTTTTCTTTGTGATGTTCCTGCAGTTCTCACATCTGCAATGTTTATTGAAGCCCAATGATTACCGTTAGCATTCCAGTCATATAGGGATTTCTCCTCCCTCTGGAAATGACAGCCATCCAGCATTCCCTTGTTTGCGACTATAGCCGATAGAATTATGTGGTGGATAAAGTTTTGAACTATCTACAGTCTCACCCATGGATAAATTAAGAGGTTTGGAAGGTAGCGGTGTTGGTGCTATAGCAGGGAATGTAATGTTAATTAGAGTTAAATCCCTGTAAACCTGTGAGCTGAAACCAAGGCTAAGGCTAACCAAGAGAATTTAGTTCAAAGCAGAGGTATGTCACAGGATCAGAGATGTTACTCCAGTACAGATCTGAAGACAGCACAATTCAGAAGACTGAAAAAAAATCATGACGAGGTATACAGTACATGTATAACGTGCTACTATCTTTCTAGAGAGGATCAACTCTTTATTAAAATAACTGCAATGCAGAAGAACATGTGGGCCCATGCTAAACCAGACCAAAGGATTATGCAGCCTAGTGTTCTGTTCACAAGCAACCAATAAGTTGCCCAAGGTACATACACAGCCCTCCCAGTGCTCCCAACATTTTGCTTCTAAGATGTGTGCTGCAGAGGTCAAGAGCTACGTCTAGGCCTGAAAAAAATGGAGCCTTCACAGTTGGGGCAGGTGGGGCTCCACAACTGATGGATAGCTCAGTGGTTTAGATATCCGGCTACAGAGGCAGAGGTTGGGAATTCAGTTCCCCACTGTGCCTCCTTGACAGGGGCTAAGAATATTATGTTCTAAGAAGAGTCATCTGATGATGCTGGTACAAAAACAGTGAGAGGACCAAGAGATAGAGGCAGCACTGTCCTTTGTGGCAGGTCTTTCTCCTCTCAAATATATATGGGAGGGATTGCTTTGGGTGCCACCTCCATCATGATTTTGTCCACGTCTTCCCCATTTTGAAGATCATCAACCTTCTTTTTCTCCTTTACTATGTAGAAATCTTTGCATTTGTATCCTCTTAAGGCATGTCAAGTATAAACTCACAGTCTTAACTATATTTCTATATTGATGGGGTCCTTGGAGGAAGAACAATGATACAAATGGAATGAATGCAAGAGTAGGTGATAGGATCATTGAGTTGGAAGGGGCCTATAACGTCATTGAATCCAACCCCCTGCTCAATGCAGGAATCCAGAACAAAGCAGATCTGACGGATGGTTGTCCAATACCTTTGCAGAGATTTTTTTAAAAAATCATATAATCTATTATCTTTTATGGATCAGGACCATCCACTTTATCAGGCTTGTACTGGTGTAAAGAAGTCAAGAGTCCCCAAAGTTCATGGCAAGATTGATTTTGCCAGACATTTTTCTTAAATGTAAGTAAGGAAAGATGCAAGTTGCATTGGAGTTATTTCAGCTGAGGAAGCTGTGGATGGGCTATCACATCTGGTTCTTCGAAGAAAGAAGTGCAGGCATCAGCACATACCTTCTCATTTGGCCTTCCTTTGAAACAACACGTTTCTGTTTTTTTTGGGAACAGGGCAACACAGAAAACACAGCTTCCTCCATCTGGGAATTGGGATGTACATATAGTAAACTCACTAGGTTTAGTCAATTGGGGTCATATTAAACTCAAATTAATATTACGTAGTGGCTGCAGTCCTGCTCTGCCATGTGGTAATGGCCACAGGGCTCTCTGTATTTCAACAAATGTAATAAATAAGCCAAGTGTTTCACAAACAAGTCAAATGTAAAGCTAGCAAAAGCTTTTTGGCTTTCTTTGAAGTTGCTTTATAACCCAGTTGTTTACATTTTAGCTGCTTTATGCAAAGTTCTGATATATGTTTCCAAACTATATTATGGTACACAAACAGTATAGATGTCAGTATTGGGAGAAAGTACACTTAATTTAACCAAAGTAAAGAACCTGGAGCTGTCATAGAGCATACTCTGGCTACAGCCAATGAATGAGGCTATATTCCTTCCCCAGGTCTCTGTGGAAGAGTTCTAAACTTTCTTCAGGGCCATATTAAATCTACAATACTTCCCAACAAGGCTTTTGTTATAGAAGTGTTTTGCCTCATTCATGGCATTTTAGAGACGGGGGGCCTAGATGATAACATTTTTCATTGTACTCCTTTGTTTCCCCAGTGATTCTTCTGACATTTTTCTTACCTCAGGAAATCTGTTAAGGAAGTAGAGACAGAATAGCTTCACAATTTCTTTTAAAACTAGGAACCCTCCTTATGGCAGCCATTTTCTCACTGGAATTGCACACAGTCCTTGGAGTTTGTGATCTGAATGGAGGGGGATCTGACCCTGAAATGTTGGGGTGGAATGCTATGCTCTCTGGTGATGTCATCTGCCAGACATAGCACTAATTCCCATCCTTTTTGCTTTGCTTTCTTTCTATATATTAGTAGTATACACTCCTATAAAATTTGGAGGACATCCATGAAATGATAGGATAAAAGTATTCCAATAAAGGTGCCGTGCAAGTTATAACATTAATTTTATGATTTTTTATTAGCTTACAGTAAGTCTTTCTTTGTTTAAGCCTTTCCTTCTCTGTATGTCGGTGCTAAAACTTTTAGCTACCTAAGGGGAAAGAAGAAGAATACAGGTTACACAGACACATTTGTCAAACTCACACAGTTGTGGATCAGTTCTGTCAAAGGGGATGGAAAACAGTGTCGCTATTATTTCAGTAAGTATTATATCCTTAATCTCCAGTGGCAAGAAACAGCTTGCAAGGTCACTTAACTAGCATGGAACTATATTAGTTCAAATCAGTTCCTTATGATCTTTAATACCTTCTCCAATACTTTGACATTCAGTCATGAAAAATATTTATTTGGTATATGAGAGAGAGATCTGAAATGGAATCTCAGGCTGTTATTTGATCAATTAAAATAGCACAGATATGAAAAGCAATCCAAAAGGTAGCCTGTGACGGACATAGTCTAGTGCCCAATTTGCACTATATAGAACCAGGAATAGGGAAGTACACACCTAAGTGAACATGGTGGAAGATATCAAACTTCGATGGTGTGAAGTACATTAATTCATATTATGGGAAGCATATAGTCTCATACTTAGCAGAAGGAGCAAGGAAAGAAAGCATGACAGATGGAGAGCAGTGTGGCACAGATTTTACTTGATTTGGCCTATCATTGTATTTTTCAACTATGTCAATTTTGTTTATTTATTTTATTTTAAATATTTTTGCCTCACCTTTATAAAGGATCCAAGGCAACTTAGATCAGTCTCCATCACTGTCTCTGCCTCCCTACCCCTCTCTGTCTCTATCCATACCTAATGAATCAGTAGGGGAGGAGACAAATTATTCTTGTGCATTTAAGAATATTTGGTATTTATGCCAGCAAAGCTAGGCTAGGCGAGAGCTTCTGACTATTAAATGAGTGTACCAACTCTAAGAACTCTATTTAAGTAAAAGCGGAAAACTACATCTAGAGCTGGCTTCCATTCACAGGGGATATGCTGGTACCCATTAGGGAAGAGAAACTGTGTCTAATCTGTATTTGTGCCTATTTTCTTTAATAAAAGGAAACAGCAACTCACAGATCACTGTGAAGGAGGGAGTAATTTACACATAATTAAATGTTTGCTTAAGAAAGACAAGAGCAGACAAGATCCCCAAGACCATCTGGCAATCTGTCTATTCACCCCACCCTCCAGTTTGCATTGCTTCAGATTATTTGTTATGCATGTTTGTGCTTTTTGTTTCCAACAGCAGATGCCTAAACTAACCAGATGCAGCGGGCTGTTGAGTTTAGGTCAAAGGCAGCTAAAGTCCTCGTATGGCCTTTGCCATCCCAATCCCAGAATAAAGAAACGAGACAGTAACGTGGGTTAAATATGGGCCACACTTTATTGATAACATCCAAATACAAAATTTGCCATCCTTTGGCAAAAGAGGGGGGGCCTGCTGTAGTGTGGAAACAGGGGTGAAAGGCAGGGGTATGCCAATAACCCTTGATCAATAAATGATCAAAACGGAAAAGAAAAGGACGGTGTGGGGGTGGACAGTCCCTTAAGTAACCTGGGCTCTCCACCCCCACCATGTGAGTCTCGTGAGACTATAGGAGTCTCGGTCTCTCCAGGCTGGCTGGCAAAGCGCTCACGCTGCTCAAAGTCCCAGGTGACTTAGCAGCAAGCTCAGCTTTGAGCTTCTAATTGCAAACTCTTGCTTTAAAAAAAAAAGAACTAAAAAGATTGCATTATTGCATTAATTTGTGAATCCTATTAATTTAGACTCACCACCTCATAAAGGTAGTATTTAACATGCTCTGTGGAGCTGTCCTCAGAATTATTTCACTATATGAGTATGCTTTTTGATCTCAATGAGTCTCAGTCTCCTTAATGCCTGCAAAATTGACTCAAGACATCCTAAACAGGCACTGTATTCTTCCAAAATACCCTCACTTTTTCATCCCTTAGTTTTCATCTAAATTACGGTTTGCCTACAAGCTAGAATTGTAAACTTACTGCGAACCATGATTTCCAGTCTTGATTCACCGGCAAGACATGGTTTGCACAAACTGCTGTTTGCTACTCCTGGTATGACATCAACTGGTGATTTCTCATTGCTAGTGCCTCATTTGTGGAATTTATTCTCTACAGATGTTCACCTAGTACTGTCAAGCTTAGATATTTGGTACTAGACAAAGATGTTTCCATTCTCTCATGATTTGAAAATATTTATTTATTTATTTATTTATTTATTTATTTATTTATTTATTTATTTATTTATTTATTTATTTATTTATTTATTTCCCACCTATCTGGTCAAATGACCACTCTAGGTGGCTACCAACATAAATAACCATATATAAAATATAACAAAGTTTAAACATCAATAAATAAGTTAATCAAGATGAAAGAAGAGAAAATATAAAAAAGGAAGAGGAAAAAAACACAATCATTAGCTGGAGGGAAGGCCTGCACAAACATCCAAGTTTTCAGTTGGTTTTTAAAGATGCCCAGCGAAGGGGCCGCACGAATCTCCAGAGGAAGATTATTCTAGAGGTGAGGTATTATTTTAGAGAGCTGTGATAGTATTATTTATTTTATTTAAACTTTTGTAGTTTACCTTACTGGCTAGTACATCAATGTACAGATTCATTGCAGAGAGAAATCAGGCATGTGAAGGTAAGAAGGAAGTTGGAAGCAAGAATGTACATGAAAGTGGTAATTGCTCAAGAATGGCTAAGCTGTGGTTTCCCATAATACATAAACAGATCCATGAAATGCATGAAATGATCTATCATCAAGCCAAATTAGCTGTAACTAGGAATTGCTCCCTCCACTTTTTCCCAGTGCAACTAATTTGCTTGAGTCGCAAAGTCTGTTGATGATACACTCCTTTTCTTGCTGATATCCCTGACTAAATAGACCATGGGTTTCTGATGTTCTGACCTATGTTAATGGAATCAGCAGTAACAATTAGAAATAACCATTTGTTTTCTGGGTGATGCAAGGATAACTTGGTTTACATTTTATTTAAATGTGAAGTCTATGAATTGTTAGATAAAAATGTAAACTTATTTCTTAATTTTGAAACTTACAGTTATCCCCACTCATGTGACCTTCTCACACTAAAGAAAGATTTGAGAAGCAGCATGGGTAGCACCCAAGTTCCCCATGCTGGATCTCCATCCCACCCGAACTTGTTTTTCTCTTGGAGGTGGCAGAGTTTAAGAAACAAAGTTTGTAATCAGAATGGCTCCCCTCCGCCTCCCAAATATTTCCTCTCCCAGAAGAGAGGGAAAGAAGAGGAAGTCGTATGTGCTCCAGCCGCAAGGTGGCTTTGATACACACGGAAAATAATTCTGTGAGACCAGTGATTCATATTTTGTTCTTGGATCAGGGCTGTGGAGGATTGAAACTTTGCTGTCTGGGACAAAATCCTGAGTCTAGTCTGAGCACCTAGAGGATTCCCTGTTTGACGTCTCATTGGGCACCAGTCATCTCTTCCTATATAATGCCTTCTGATATCTCCCTATGCAGTAAATGCCTTTCTATGGTTAGTCCTCCTGATCTTCTAGGCTTCACCCCATAGCCTGTGGGGCCAGGTGTGATTTGGAAGATTTTGATCTCTTATCCTCTAGAAATGTTGCCTCTCTCCATTTTGAAGATAGGCTATGGGACGAGTGCCTTTAGCAATTGTTGTACTTACATTGGAAAGATCAAAAAACAGGATATTCCTGCATTTTTAAAAACAACATTGCTATGGATGAAATAGGGACAAAGTCGCCTAAAACACAATCCCTTGTATGTCCACTCAAAAGAAAGTTCTGCTAAGTTCAGTGGGGCTTATAGCCAGGTAAGTGGATATGACATTGCAGCCTTATTTATCAGTACTTAGTTTTCAAGCCCTGAGCAGGGTTGTTAATCATAGGATCTTTTGGAGCTCATTAATTCATCGGGTTGCCATAAGTTTGACAGAACTTGATGGCTCATAACAACAACATCATTTAAGAAATATAGCCTAATGTGGCTGTTTATGTAACAGGGTCACTGTCTGTAGTTGAAGTCTTACAGTGCAACCCAATGCATGTCTACTCAGAAGTAATTCCCACTATATCCCAAAAAGTTTACTTTGTGCTATATGTCTCTAGGAATTTATCTTGTGTCTTCTAACTGCAGTCTCCCTCTCTCCACCTAAAATATCTCCAGAAATATGTACGGCACTGAAAAATAAACATGTTTACAGAAAAATGAATACCACATTTGAAAAAAAGGCAGATGATCTATGTAAGTAATAAATAAATAAACCTTACCTAGAAGTAAGAATGCAGTGGGACTTATTTCTGAGTAAATCTGCATTGGTTTGTATTGTTAAGCAACTGGAATCCTTTGAGGACTTTTCCTTGGAAAATACAACATACTTGCTGAATCCTTTTGAAAGCCTCAGATGACATACAGTATCTTCCAAATTGACCCCAAATGGAATGCTAGCCAGAGAGGCACCAGAAGACGAGGAACTGAAGCATGTTTTTCTTCAAAGGTAGGCAAACTCCCTGGAATACCATACCAATCCACTGCACAGCTTCTGGGTTTTATTTTGTTTTTTGTTTATTTGTTTGCTTCTGCTAACAAGCTTTTTGCTAGCAGGCTGTTTCAGTGGTCTGACCAGTCCTTTTGCAATGCAAACGGCAGTAAAAACCATGGCTTATACCCTAAAACTCTAGAAGCATGCTCTGGTCTTCCATTGTTATTGAGGGATTTACAACAGTCTACTTTTTTTCCTTCATGAGTTACTACAATTCAGTGTTCAACTTGTAGTGCTGAACTTGTAGACTTTGGAAATAGAATGTCTCATTAATGGACATGAAAGCTTGTGCTTCTGATTTCCTATGCATCTATTCAGTCTCTGTGTATCTCCCTTAGACATTATCACAGCTTGCTGGGTTGCAACCTAGAGAACATACCTTCAAATACTCTGATCAAAAGCAGAGATGGCATTGGTGTCTCAGCTCCTTCCTGTTTTTCCCTGTTCTGTTTATTAATCCATCTTCTCCATGCACAGCAGATCCATGTGGCATTCTGATTGCTCCTGGAGGGAGCAGATAAAGAAGGCTAGGGAAATGTCTAAAGGTGCAACTGCACAGCTGGGGAATGTGCATGGATCCACTGTGAAATCACACCACGAAAGTCAGTATTTCTTGGCTCAATTTACTTCAGCTAATCATACAGGACTCAGCATAAAGATGGGAGGAAATCAGCCTTGTTTGCAGCTTGTTAATAGTTTGACTCCTTTCCTCCCCACACCCCTTGTGCCTGGGTCTGTTTGCTTTCCTTTCCCCTTCCCCTTCCCCTTCCCCTTCCCCTTCCCCTTCCCCTTCCCCTTTCTTTCTTTCTTTCTTTCTTTCTTTCTTTCTTTCTTTCTTTCTTTCTTTCTTTCTTTCTTTCTTTCTTTCTTTCTTTCTTTTCTTTCTTTCTTTCTTTCTTTGCTTGCTTGCTTGCTTGCTTGCCTGCTTGCCTGCCTGCTTTCTTGCTTGCTTGCTTGCTTGCTTGGCTGTCTCAGCACTAGGACAGTTTGGAAACAAAAGAGTGAGAGAGGAAAGTAAGGAATCAGCAAAAAGACAGGAGGAAATTTCCCCCTTCAGCCCTATCTCTAGCTTGTTAAGGTAGATCTACTTTGCTCCAGCTGCCCAGATTTGCAACAGACATGGCTAGTACCTCTCTCTCATGCCAAGTCGTCTTTTTCCACCTTTGGACACATAGTTGCCCTAGCAAGCCTTTAAAAGCAAGCAAGCAGCTGGAATGGTTTGAAAAACAACAAATACATGAGTGTGGTGACACTCCTACACTTTACTAAGCTACAGTGCTATGTGCAGCTATTGCAGGACTATTAGACCCAATGCCAGGTATGGGGAACAAGTAGTCCTTTATTCTTCTTTATCTTGGCAATGTTAGCTAGGGCAGAGAGGGGTTGCCATCCAGTAATATCTAGAGTACTGTGCATTCCTACACCCACTTTAGTCTGATAGTGCTGGCAATGTTAGGCGGTCTGTCTTTTGCAGATTTTTTTTTGGACTGCAGTCATGTGCACGTTTTCCAAGATGTAAGCACCACTGAACTCCATGCTGCTATTTATCTCTCCAGTTTCAGTGTTTCCTGCTTTCATCTGATAGCAGTTCTTGTTTACACTCCAAACTGAACTTGGGTTGTAGGTCCTCAGACAATAAAAGTAGATGCTTCTACAGCTAGGGGGAAAAAGTGTTGTGTTTCTTATAGAATGTCCAAACCCTCTTTCTCTCTTTCCTTTTTCTGTTATTGGTTAAGCTAATCTGTATGTTCCCTGCCACGCTTTGAAAGTTTATTTTTTGCTAGTCATATTATAATGCAAAAAACCTAATTCTTTGAAAAATTTTGCAGTGCCTAGCCACAGCTAACCATGTATATATATTCCCAAAAATGCTCAGGCTTGTGCTTTTGGTCAAACTGCATTTTGCTTTTGTCTCTTTTTTTCATCAAACACAAAGCCTAGTGTCCTGTGTGAATTACCACACATGCAATGGCAATCACAAAAGTGGATCTGGCTAATTAGTGATGTGCTGGTCATGTGTTTGATCACATGCCTGGTTGCATCCCTGGCAAGTGACAGCCAGCACGTCTGCATCTGTGCATCATGTGCATGGCAATGTTCAGGAGGATATTAGCCAAAGTAAATCAAGGGCTCCATCTGGATTGGGACCTTGGGTGAAGATTAGGGGGCTTTTATAGCATTGCCTTTACTATACTGAGAAGAAAATGAAGGTCTTTAAATGTGGCCCCACCCACCTACACAGTCTCTGAGCTCAATTCAAAATGGTAATAATGGCCTATAAATCCCTTAACAGTTTAGGGCTTCGATACTGGTCAGAACATCTGTCTCAAAAATCAGCTACTTGTTTCACCCACTCCTCTCAATCCACACTGTTAAAAGTGGGCACACCAAAAAGTGACACTGAGGAACTAGGCTTTCTTGGGGGTGGTTCCTGTTTTGTGGAGCAAGCATCCAGCTGAGGTGCTCCAGGGTCTGTCCCTTCTGATATTTAGGAAACTAGTAAAGACAGAACTTTATAAAACTGTCTTTAGGAATGTACCCCCCCCCCAATATTGTTAATATTAATTTTTAAATTTAAGTATTTTCTTTTTTTGCTAACTATGTTTGAGTTGGTTTATTGCCATATTGATTGTGCTGATATACTGGGGTCGGGCTGGGGCTGTGGTTAGGAGGTTTCATGTATTATTCTGTAAACTACCCAAATAGATAGACAGGTGAGATGAGAATCTGGGTCCACCCAAGTTATATTTATTTAGTGGCCGAAACCCTGTTGCTTGGCTTAAGCCAAATCATAACTTTCAGTCGGCTCTTCCCCAGTAGACACACTATCCCTATTGTGATTCTTGGGGACACAGGCACACATGTTTGCTTGGTGCTTGTGTGAACCCTGAGAATCACAACAGGAGCTCTTTGCTTACTAAACAGCAGAATTCTGGCTATTTTGTTTTTACCTCCTTCACTTTCAAAGGAACTTGAGGAACGTGATTCTCTCACCCTCTGCATTTTATTCTCAGAAGAACCCTGTGACATAGATTAGATACAGTGCTTGATCCAATGTCCTTTAATAAGCTCTTGACTGGGTGAAGATATGAATCCAAAAGTCTCTGTCATAGGTATAGCACTACACTGCACATGGGGAGCATGCTTTTCTAAGCACTCTCCTGAGGTCACACGGGTTATGGCAGTGCTTGGAAAAGTTACTTTTAGGGGTGCACTACCACCCTAGCCAATATGGTCACTGGAGGATTCTGAGGGATGTACTTCCCCAAAAAAGGTCACATGTCCAAGCTCTGACTGAAGAAATTGTTATAGAAAAGGTGAGTGTTGCAAGAGGAGGATGAGCCTGGCATTTTGCCCCTTCTCCAGCTTTTACTACCATGTGAGTTCTAAGTCCAAGCATGTCGAGCCTCAGAAGCAAAATATGGATTTCAAACAGGTAGTTTAACAACACTGTAAATACAAAATGCACTGCTTGCTCCTTTTTGCCTGAGGAAAACAGCCAGAGGCCAGTAGAAGCAGGGTATATATTGACACGAATGAGTCATCTTTTCTTTTTTCCATCTCCTTTCCAAGTATTATCCAGTTTCCAAGAGGCCATGGCAGTATAGGGTGAAGATTCACCAAGAGGATCTGCAATGTTAAACCTTTGTGTTTAGCTCCAAGTCCCTGTGCCAGTGGCCTTGCCGTTTGGTGGATTGTGGGAACTATAGTTCAGAAATCTGACTTTTCTAAGCTCTGAATGAAAGCCTTCTATTGTTCCTCATAAAATGAGCAGCAGGTGAGATTGGTTTGTGGGGCTATGTCACAAAGCACTCAGGTTGTGCATCCCTTAGGTTTTTACCCAGAAAGCCTTCTCAGCCTAGTCAAGGCTCAGTACTGTGGTTGCTGAGAGAACCTAGCTGCTTCCCCTCAGGCAATGCGTAGGCTGTCATTCATTCAGAAATATAAATGCTTGCATGCAATTACAGAATGCCCACTTAGGAGATGCAGATGGGCAAAGCTGTTTATGGGGGAATTTGAGCACTAATGATGCAGGTGTCATGGTGTAGTGAACTGAGAGAACTGAACAGTACCTGCTTCTATAATTATATGAAGAAATTTAGCAGCTATTCACCTCCCCACTTCCTTTTAGGATGCTAATTAATTGAGGACACCAAGAATGAACTGATCTGAAGTCATGACTATAAAAGGCAGCCAAAGCGGAATGTTCCTCTCTTTTTTGGCCCTTATGTTTTGCTGGATTCTGTGTAAATATGGTGTAATGAGCTGGTTTTTACTGGAAGGTCTAGTCCTGTTATCTCGCTGATCTGCTTACCTTTTGGTATGATTTCAGACAATCAGATTTCTCACAAAGTATATTGTTTTTGCAATATACTTTGTGCATATAGATTTTTGCAATTTTTCAACATCCTTCAACACTGTGTGTATTGCTGCTGCATATAACAATGGGTTAGATCCAGATTTAGTAACACTTAGAGTAGTAAATCAAGTGGGGCTTAAAATTGTCATGAATTTCATTGGTTTCAATGAGTCTTTTCTTGGCATGACTGTGGTTGGATTGAATACTTTACGTCTTTCTCAGACATGCCCATTGACCGTTTAGAAACAAGCAGCAGCAATAAAGCACTGAACTTTTAATGACATTGTGTTTCTCTTGTTCCTCCATAATAATCTTTGATTACAGTTTGTGTGCAAACTTGATGGCTTTGCTTCTTGCCGCAGTGAAGAATATAATTTATGCACCAAACATTTGTTCTTAATTTATTCATTCTGGTTAAAGACCCCAAAGTACCATCAAAATGATAAGATAATGTTATGCATTCTTTACACTTCAGCCTTCAACTTGAAGTATTACTGAGTTCCAGTGAGTATTGTGAGCCCTGAATAGAATATATAATCATTATGAGGGGTTTTTCAAAATTTCCAAGAGGATTGTAATTTTATTCTTGTGTTTGTTATTCATTCTGGCGAACTGTTGTTGCCTTGCTGTTTTATCAAGGTTACTAATTTGTGTTAGAAAGTCCTCCCTATTTTTTTTAAAAAACTAATACTTGATTAATTACTTCCCTCTGAACAGTATTTGCATTCTTTTATTTATTATAAACTGTTTCTTTTTCTAGAGTAGATACTTGCTACCTTGTTCATCATCTGTCTTGATTATCTGTTTTTTACTGGGGAAGTTACTTGGGTAATTATATGTATCACGTTATAAGTATTTCTAAGAAGAGGAAACTTTGACTTCTGCTTTTTCTCTTTCTTTCATTTTGTACATTCAAAAAATGGCAGAAACACTACACTGAAAGAGGGAAATAACTGATTTGCTAATAGCACACATTTATGAATGTAACTGTTACTGAACAAAACCAGGATACCTGCAAGTGTTATTAAAAACTACAAGACAAAAGTGTAGAAAAGGGCTCACTGTCAACAGCATCAAAACAATGTACAATAGGACCCCTGTATCTGCAGGGAATTATTTCCACACACCCGCCATGCATGCTAAAAACTGTGGATACTATCATACACTATACAAAACAAAACCAGAAATATGTATTTCCACCATTGTCCATCTCATGAGAAGAGAAGACTCCCTGGAAAAGACCCTGATGTTGGGAAAGTGTGAAGGCAACAGGAGAAGGGGACGACAGATGACAAGATGCGACCAACATGAATTTGACCAACCTCCACGAGGCAGTGGAAGACAGGAGGGCCTGGCGTGCTCTGGTCCATGGGGTCACGAAGAGTCGCACATGACTTAACGACTAAACAACAAATTACCAGAACTGGCCACTAGACAGAGCCAGAGACCATGCTATGTATTCTTCAACACTGAGAATACATCATTTGGGATGCCTCGCTAGACAGTTACCCCACAGGACTTTTTGCGATTGCTATAGTGATTTGCAAAACAGTGATTCCTATGGGGGAATTTCGCTGGACAGTGTTTGGTCCCTGCTTCGTAAACCGATTTTCGCTAAACAACGATTGTGACAGCTCCCTCTGCGCTTGCAAAACGGGTGTTTTCGGGACCTAAGCTTCGCAAGACAGTGATTTAAACAGCTGATCGGCGGTTCGCAAAGCAGCTTTCCTATGGCCAATCTTCACTAGACAACGACGATTCTTCCCCATTGGAATGCATTAAACAGGTTTCAATGCATTCTAATAGGGAAATGCTTTTCGCTAGGCAATGATTTCGCTAAACACCGATTTCAGTGGAATGGATTATCATTGTCTAGCGAGGCACCACTGTATGCATTTCTATTTTTTTTTCATTTAATATTCCTGTTCCAGAAGGTTTTTAATTGAAATGATATCAACTGTGGGTCCTGATGGCAATTTTTAGAGCACTGTATTTTAACTGTATTTTAATAATTTTTATCTTTTTATCTTTTTATTGAATTCAAATTGTTGTAAGCCGCCCAGAGACCTTTGGGTAGTGTGGGCGGCATATAAGTTAAGTTAAGTTAAGTTAAGTTAAGTTAAGTTAAGTTAAGTTAAGTTAACTAACTAACTAACTAACTAACTAACTAACTAACTAACTAACTAACTAACTAACTAACTAACTAACTAAATAAATAAATAAATAAATAAATAAATAAATAAATAAATGTCTCAAAACCTTGATTTTCAGCCACTATGCTATAGGTTGAACTCGACAAAGCTACAGAGTTTGAGGGTCCTTTTATTTCAGATATGTGCTCTCCTTCAGCTCATCTTGACAACTCCCTCACCTTTGCTTGGCACCCCCCCAGTTCAGCACCCTTAGCAACTGCCCAGTGAACCCAGTTTCAAAGGTGGTCTTGCTTCCATTGCATCAGCACAATTTGTTTCAGATATATTCTACAACTGCTACATTAGAGAACTGAGAGTGCTCAGGAAGGTGCCTCATGGTACTGGACATGAAAAAGTACTTGCTAGAGAAAATCATTCAGATCCACTCTGACCTGGACTCTGTATTGAAAATAGGTTCTGGGAAGGCAAAGGCTTGTACATATTTGATGCATGAATTTCAGTTTGGCCAGTTTGAGGATGCAGACTTGGAGAAGTGGGGCCAACAACTTGTTTTTCACAACTGAGCCCAACGTTACTAATTAGAGCTGCCAGAAGAGGTCTGGACAATTGCTGTTGCAGCAACAATAAGATCATGGTTGAAGAAACCATCATAAACTCCAATTGATTTGAAGGGCTACAACTCAGACATCCTAAGTCCAATCTTTGCCAAACTTGGAGGGAGTAGGGAAGAGATTCAGCTGAAGACTTGCTGTGCATTTGGCATCTCTAATTCATGCAGGGGCCATTCTGCCACTTCCAGAAATCCCAAATTGCACAAATCACAAAATGTTTCATTTTGTTGGAAAGTTTGTGGTCTGTAGTTAGTGATGAACCACAAACCATCACGAAATGTCCTTTTCCCAATTCATGCCATCTCTAATACTATAGGATTCCTCAGTACTGATTTCTCTGCTTTTTTTATCATGAACATGGAGCTGTTGGGGGAGTACATCCAGAGTTTTCATGTCAGCTCCCACCACAAGACTGATGATATCCAGTCCTATCTCTCTTTTTCAGTTGATTCCAAGGAGGCTGTGGAAGTAATGAATAATTGTTTAGATCTGGGACTGGATGTGGGTGAATAAATCATGGTTTAATCCAGGCAAGACAGCAGTGCTGTTAGCAGACATGCTATCCTGAATCTGGGAGTCCAGACTGTTCTGGGTGGAGCTGCACTCCTTCTGAAGGGCTTCCAGTTTGGAAATACATTAGAGGGCATCATTACCACTGGAAGTTGATAAGGCTACTGTGGCCAGGAGTGCCTTTGCCCAGCTTTCCTGGTGCATAAACTGTGCCACATCCAAAGGAAGCTGGATTTCGCTACAGTGATTCATGCCGTAATTGCTTCCTGATTAGTCTACTGCACTGCTGCATATGGGACTGCCTTCAGAAAGCATTTGGAAGGTGTGTTGTTCTTTAGTCGTTAAGTCATGTCCGTCTCTTCATGACCCCATGGACCAGAGCATGCCAGGCCCTCCTGCCCTGGAGTTGGGTCAAATTCATGTTGGTAGCTTCAATGACACTGTCCAACCATCTCATCCTCTGTCATCCCCTTTTCCTCCTGCCTTCACAGTTTCCCAACATCAGGATCTTTTCCAGGGAGTCTTCTCTTCTCATGAGATGGCCAAAGTATTGGAACCTCAGCCTCAGGATCTGTCCTTCCAGTGAGCACTCGGGGTTGATTTCATTCAAAATGGATAAGTTTGTTCTCCTTGCAGTCCAGGGGATTCTCAAGAGTCTCCTCCAGCACCACAATTCAAAAGCATCAATTCTTTGGTGATCAGCTTTCTTTATGGTCCAGCTCTCACTTCGTACATCAGTACAGGAAAAACCATAGCTTTGACTATTCAGACTTTTGTCGGCAAGGTGATGTCTCTGCTTTTTAAGATGCTGCCTAGGTTTGTCATCACCTTCCTCCCAAGAAGCAGGCATCTTTTAATTTCTTGGCTGCTGTCTCCATCTGCAGTGATCATGGAGCCCAAGAAAATAAAATCTGTCACTGCCTCCATATCTGCCCCTTCTATTTGCCAGGAGGTAATGGGACCAGTGGTCATGATCTTCATTTTTTTGATGTTGAGCTTCAGACCATTCTTTGCACTCTCCTCTTTCACCCTCATTACAAGGTACCACTTTCTTTCATCAGAGTGGTATCATCTGCATGATATCATCGGAGGTTGTTGATATTTCTTCTGGCAATCTTAATTCCGGCTTGGGATTCCTCCAGTCCTGCCTTTTGCATGATGTATTCTGCATATAAGTTAAATAAGCCAGGGGACAATATACAGCCTTGTGGTAAAATGAAGCAGCTACACTATTGCCTATTGTATACTTTAGAGACCTTAACCATTTGTCTTGCATCAACTGCACTGGGTTCCAATGCACTTCTAGACTCAAGTCATGGTGCTCATTTTGATCTATAAAATACTCAACAGCTTAGACCAAGACTTTTGATAGATGGCCTCCTGCCATATGTGAAGCTAGGTTGGTGAATGCACAAAAGGCGGGGCTTTATCTTCACCAGTGTCCCAGTTATGAAACTCCCTCTTTAGGGAAGCCAGGCCTGCTCTATCTATTGGTTTATTCTATCAAAATTCAGACTTACAACATTGTTCTTTGCTTTTCAATCTCTTTTTAAAGAATTCCTTTATGATTTTTGTAATAGTTACAGTACTAATACTAATAAACCCCTTTCAAAAGAACTCTTGCCAGATTTTCCCTCCTTTCCTATGGATAGGGTTACATGGTACACTGATCCTATTCAGGCAAACAAAGTCACCCTTTTGTATCATCACTCTTTTCCATGTTACATTGCTCACCTGACTTGCATGGGCAACCATTTGTGAGGGGTGAGCAAATTGATGCAATGTTAGTATCAGCTTACAGGTGGCATTTATATGGTCAGTTTCTTGCTCTCCTTCTCCTGCTGTTCCACCTCAGTATTGAATATTCAAAATGTTTATATCACCTCTGATTAGTCCTGATGCCCTCTATGCTACTAAAATGATTATATGAAGATATATAGAAAACACTGAGAAAGAACAGGGTGACTGTGTTGGTTGGATGTGAGCCATAAATTAGAGTGTAAAACATCAGTTGCAACGGTGGGTGGATATTAGTCATATCCAAACCACCTCAAGACTTGGGTAATTTCTTACATTACTAAATTGCCTTTAAGTTGCTCAGTGCCATCTGTGTATATTTATTAATGTATCAATGTTGCTGAATTTTAAAGCTTATGTTGTATTGTGCTGTCCTGGTCCTGTGCTGTGCTATGTTACAAGTGTGAGCTGGACTGAATAACTTCACTTTACAGTGCAACCATGTACATGAGCCATATACATATACATATGCATTAGCCCCACTATGCCCCGTGAGAATCACTCAGCTTGCAACCATACCTATGTAGAAATCATTATGTGATGTGATCTTACACTTATTTACTCAGATAAGTCCCGGTTTGTTCACTGAGATGGGTGCTTGAGATGATGTGGTTATACAGAATGGTAGCTCTATGAATCATCAACTGAATATATTTAAAAAATCCAACTCGCATTCATCCAAGCTGGTGCTTAATTTGGAAGAGAATTGAGGTAAGTCAGCCCCATAATTTGTGAATGCTGAGAATGTAGACTTTGAAATGAAACAAAGTTTTTATTAAAACAGTTGAGAAGCCAGAATAACTGAAGCAGCAAATGGAAGAAGAGGCGATTGGGGAAAGTATTGATTGTTATATTGAAGTAAAAAAAAATAAAAGGAAAACTCTGCATAAAATGTGATATCTTAACAAAACAGATTAAGATGGAATGGAATAAATGGTTTATGGGCTACTGGAGCCAGTAGCTCAAACAATTTGGGAATTCAGCTTTATAATGGTAATAGATTTAAAGAGAACATTTGCTTACTACTATTGATGCAGCATATCTTTTAGAACAAAAATGATTTTACAGCACGTCTTTTAATTATTCTATTTTTGCAGAAATACTGGAAGCCAGGTTATTAGTATTGCCATTTTGCAACGGTGGAAGTGAAGCTATTTGGCCATAGCCAACCAGTGCATTTACCAGTGAGTTAAAAACAGGTTTCTGTCCTACCCTTTTCCTCAAGCCAACCACACTAATTCATTCATGCCTTAGTTTAATTGATTATTTATTAATTTATTAATCATCTACTGTGATTGAAAAGAGGATACTCCAAATTTACCAAGTTCCAGAGTGAAGACTTCTCTACTAGTGATGTAGAATTAGAATCTCAGGGTCCCAGATAATGCATGCATCTCACTTAGTATGTATTGTTTGCCATCAAGTCAATTCCTACTCGTGCGATCCTTTCTGGGGTTTTCAGTGGGGAATCAAATTCCCAACTTCTGGCTCTGCAGCCAGATACCTAAACCACTGATGTATCCATCGAGCTATCTTACTTAGAGGAAGATGTAAATAATCCTTTGGAAGGGACCCATTCTTTGAGGGAGAAAGACATATAATCTGATATAGTATTTACAGAAGAGAGAGGCTCAGCTTGAATCAGAATGAACCCAAACTCTTGGTGTCCAAAAGGGTGGCAGATAAACTTTTAAATTGGACCCTGGAGGAAAGCTGAAGTAGCTGGTGAGCATCCACTTGAAGAGAAGTCATCTCTAGGGAATGAGGGTGAAAATATTTCTGATTATTCCATCATAGGCAAAGTAGTGGCAGGCAAGGGTGACACAGTAGGATACAGGGATGCATGGAAAAACACAACAACAGAAATGAGCAGAGAGAGAGAGAGAGAGACTTTATATTCTGTGTTATTAGTATTATAGACTAATACCAAAAGCCTAAAAACCAACACAAGGCAAGTAGACTAGCTTTTGAAGGAGAATAAAGATATAGCAGGTATAATGAAAGCCTGGTAGAAAGCAAAAATCCACTGAAACAGGGTTATCAGTGGCTACAAACTCCATAGGAAAGACAGAGAATTCTGGGGATGCTGGCCATCCATGAGGTAATCATACTAGAAATCTTAAACATGGCATTTCATGGAATTGTTAAAGGGAGCAATGGTAGCCTCCAACGTGATATTGGAAAAATATCATCCCCACTGTACAACACTTAGGATGACCTTGAGGTGGAGAGGCAAATCTGGCACACATCCAAAAGAAAAATAATGAGTTGTTGTTAGTCGTGTCTGACTCTTCATGACCCCATGGACCAGAGCACGCCAGGCCCGCCTGTCTTCCACTGCCTCCCAGAGATGGGTCAAATTCATGTTGGTAGCTTCGGTGACACTGTCCAACCATCTCATCCTCTGTTGTCCCCTTCTGCTCATGCCTTCACATTTTCCTAACTTCAGGGTCTTTTCCAGGGAGTCTTCTCTTCTCATGTATTGGAGCCTCAGCTTTAGGATCTGTCCTTCTAGTGAGCACTCAGCGCTCACTTCCATACATCACTACAGGAAAAACCATAGCTTTGACTATGCAGACTTTTGTCGGCAAGGTGATGTCTCTGCTTTTTAAGATGCTGTCTAGGTTTGTCATCGCTTTCCTCCCAAGAAGCAGGCGTCTTTTAATTTTGTGGCTGCTGTCACCAGCTGCAGTGATCATGGAGGCCAAGAAAGTAAAATGTTGTAATAACAGGTAATTTTCAGGTGAAGTAGGTAACTTAATGTGCAGTCATGATAAAGGAGTAACATTTGTCAACATCCTAAATCAGGAATTGGCAGCTTCCGGGGGCAGGGTGTGGCACTAGTCCCTCCAGGTTCCATCCTGAACCAACCATTCCCCTGTGTCTCTCCTACTCCCCAGTTTTTTGGCTGTAAACATGAACAGTTACAACCCCCCCCCCAAAGCATTTGAGTGTATGATTGGCCATTTTGGCTTACCTTTAAAAAGACCCTCGTGGTGCAGTGGTTAAACTGCTATACTGCAGCCAAAACTGTGCTCACAACCTGAGGTTCAATCCCGGGTAGCCGGCTCAAAGCTGACTCCGCCTTCTAGCCTTCTGAGGTTGGTAAAATGAGCTTGCTGGGGGGGGGGGCAATGTGTAAACTGCATAATTGCAAACCACCCAGAGAGTGCTTGAAGCGCTATGGGGCAATATATAAGCAACATGCTTTGCTTATCTGCTTCCACTTGTTTTAAGTCAACTGAGGACTTTAAGGAAAAAGAAAAATAATTGGCATCCTGACACTGTGAGTTTTGAAAAACAAAACCTCTCAGGGAGCGGTATGTGGCCATTGGCTGCACTTTGCCTATCCTGTCTTGAATTCCTGTGCCCTGGAACAGTTATGGGACCAGCCAGAAGGGTTGGCATCCTTAAGTGAATATCAAAAATTCAAAAATAAGCATTACATTTATTAGAAACAGTGGCCACAGTGCTATCAGACTCAAAACACTTGTTTACTGAGCAATTGCCAAGAAAATCCACCATAGTCACATTTTACTTCAGATTAGAGAGCTACTGAAAAGTGAGAGGACTGGTAAAAAAAAGAGGAGTTGATAATAAAAGTTAAGAGGGTCGCATATCTCCTGAATGCTTAGGAGTTATTCAAGGCCACAATTATGGAAGCTCATTTAAATGTATATTGGACATCAAGAAAGACATCACTAGGGCCAAGAAGATGCCATGATGGGAATTTAAGAAGCTATAAGAAATGATAGCTTTTCTCAGAAACTTAAAGTCCTGCTCCTGTGAGGGGTACAAGAGGATCCTTGTCTCAGTAAAGAGAACCAGTTTGGGAATTCAACAGTAGGAGGGGAAAAATGCAAGAGACAAAAAGGGAACTTTCCCTCAGAGGAACATAACTAAAACATTCGTTCATCTATATCATTCTTAAAAAATATATCAGAAGAAGAAAAACCGCAGGAGAGGTGGTTGAACCGTTGGATGGCAAAAGGATTTAAAGCATGTTAACAAAGAGTAAGGGGAGTGCAGAGAAGCGACACAAATTATTTGTGCGTGTCTTCACAGTAGCAGCTGTGTCAGGCAGATTCCTGTGCTGAACTGGCTTGTTCAAAAAGGAAATCTGAACACTAAGGGAAATTGGGGTAACAAGGGATGATGGTGTAGAGGTGGGTGGCAGTTATTGACTCATTGAAAACTGAGAAACCTGGGCCTCGATGGAGTCCCTTTGAAAGTTCTCAAAGAACTAAAATTTCAAATTTCAGATCAAACAGAAAAATGTAGCTTGTTCCTAAGATCAATTGTTGTAGCCCAAGTGAATATGTTTGGGGAGATTTAAGCTTTCTTTTTTTCCTCGATCTACTTATATAACCAAATGATGATGGAGATATTGATGATGATGATGATGATGATGATGATAATAATAATAATAATAATAATAATAATAATAATAATAATAATAATAATAATAATAATAATAATAATAATAATAATAATAATAATAATAATAATAATAGTGTGTCGTCAAGTCAGTTTTCTTGAAATACACCCCCTCGCACATGCAAACAAATGTGACACTACCTAGACTACAAAATTGTAGCAATTTGATTCCACTTTAATTGTTGTGACTTCATCCTTTTCAGGATTTTCTAGGTAGAGGGTATTCAGAAGTAGTCTACCATTCCCTTCTTCTGAGGGACACCTTGGGACTGTGCAGCTTGCTCAGGGCCACACAGGCTGGCTATATTAGCAGGAGGCACAGTGGAGAATCAAACTTCCAACCTCTGGCTTTGCAGCCAGATATCTAAACGACTGAGCTATCTAGCCAGCTGTCAAAATAATACATCCCCATAAAAGAGGGAATTATCATTTGGGGAAAGCTCCCAATTTTCAGAAATATTGACCTTTTTTTATTTCTAGAAAATAAAATTAAGGAATAAGGCTTACCACCTTTCAATAACCCAGTGAGAATTGAGTGTACTTAGTGGTCACAAAATGCCCACTCCTATAGAATCCTAGGGTTGGTGAAGATTTAAGACCTCATACCTCTACGGAATTGACCATGAACTGTTTAAGTGTATCACCAACTGCAAATGCAGTCATGGCAGTTAATATAGTACAGACTTGCCTTAACAGTCTACTGCAGAGACATTCCATGTTTGCCTACCTGCCTTATCTTGTACCTCACTCACAGTCCTAGCTCTTAAAGTTCCCTTTTGCAATTGATAAAGAGGACTAGGTTGACAGGTACATTTTCTTTGCCAGTGCTTTTTGTCTTCATTTATGTTACTTCCTCATGAGAATTCCTTGCTCTCCTCGAGCAGGATATGTGAAGGTCAAAGACAAACAACACTATTCTCTTTCTTAGGATACTCTAGTATAAAGTGTTTCCCAACCTTGGGTCCTCAGATGTTCTTGGACTGCAACTCCCAGAAGCCCTTGCCAACTCAGCTAGTGATGAAGGCTTCTAGGAGTTGTCCAAGAACATGTGGGGACTCAGGGTTGGGAACCGCTGCACTAGAACATAGAGTTCTTTGTTGAAATTCAGGAACTATGCATGAAAACATTATATCAGAAAATCCTAAGGGCCACAGAAAACTACACATCCAAGAATTCCATTGGATAGAGCCATAGAATCAAATTCCTATAACTGTGTATTATAGATAATATGACATTTGTTTAATTTTTCTTTTGAAAACATCCTTAGACTGCATAAATGTGGCAGTTCTTCTTTGGAGCTATTGCCATCACATGGAATAATGTGGCAGAGTAGTGAATTTTACATAAAGATGGTTATCACAAGTTATGGTGTCTACGCAGTCCTTCTACAAGGAAAAAGGTGAGATGAAAATTATGTAAAGAAAGCAAACTAAATAGGAAGAAGTAAATATGCATGGGGACCACCACTGCCTGATCACAGTTCTGGCAGGAGCTCCTACTGCAGAATCCATCATAGCCACCAATGTAGTCAATGTTGAACCCAGCCTTCTTCCTTATAACCTCAAAGACAGCCTGTTGCAAATTTGCCTTCTCACTACAGCCAATGGTGCAAAGCAGGGACAGAGAGATAAACAGCAGGAAGGAGTCAAGTGGTGCATTGCCTGTGTTAGATATTTACAAACAAGAGAGAAAAAATATGGAGGGAGGATACCTCTGGTGTCTTCTATAATGCCTAGTTTGGTCCAAGGAGAAGTCAATGCCTAATCCACCTTACTGATTAATTGAATTTCATATGTCAGGATTGAGTCTATAAGTTTCTTCCAGATATACATACTGTCCTCTTTTAGAATGTAATTTACACTGAAAAAAGAAAGTCTGCTTTTCTCCAGTGTTTTCTCTTGATGTGCTAAGTAGCACAAGCCAATAATTCACGTTGGAAATGAGCACATTTTGACAAGGACAGCATGCATAAAATTAATGGCAAACCAACTTTGGAAGCATGTGGGCATTAAGTCTTCTCGTTTCTTAAAGATTGGGATAATTGAAATAGGAGCTTGCCTTTAGATAGTTATATTCACTGTTCCACAGAGCCAAACAGTCAAAGGATCTTTTAGTGGTACTGTTCATTTCTCAAAAAAAGGAGGTCTTTTACCTTACCTTTGCATTTTTAAAGTATCTGTATGTTCTTGCCTCTAAATTTCATATTTGAGTTTGATCTGCTTACACATGGGCAGGGGTAGATGGTGACTGTATGGGGACAATGAATATGTTCCAGTTTTTAGTCCAAGTCCAGGCATTATAGCAGCTATCCAAGATGCTGAATCTTAGCTCCAGAATATATTCAGCAACCTGTAGAGTTCTCTCTCCATGCTCAGAGAAAGAGAGAAACTCAGAGGTGATTCATCACTAGGGATGGTATTTTCATATTTTTTTAGAATTACAATCTCTGATGTCTGTTGGAATTGCACTAGCCAGAATTCTGGGGGCTTTGCCAATAAACCTGTGTGTGTGGTTAAATTCTGTGGCACTGCAAAGCATTAGGGGTATTGTAGCTTCCTGAGAGACATCCTGAACAGAGCATAATGGATAGAGAGACTATAATGCCACCAATGATTTGGTTTGTGCTTAGCCTTGCCCAGTCAGTTCCTCTGTCTTGGAACTCAGAATCCAGGGCACTCTGTAGAAGATTCGAAGGTCAGTATTTTGAAACAAAATCATTACAAATCAAGGGAACAGCTGAGTTAAACATTTATACACATAACAGCCACCCATATAAATGGATTAAGCATAATCCTAGGCTTCTTTAGAATTACCAAATGTAATATTTACATTGTTATCTACTACTAATGATATTTTCTTTACAACTACCAGGTCCATCTTTCATTGTAGGGTCATGAAATGAGAAGGCTACTAGTTTATATAGTCACAAGTAATTAGGATAGCAAATATCTCTCTTAGAGAGAGCAGTTAAAGAAGTCAACACACACGCAGGGATGTATGCCTGCAGAGTCCTCCATACACACCTTTGGATCCAGCTCTGGATTCAGCTCTCAATACAGCTCTGCATCAACTCTGGGGCAACGCCCCCAGGAGGACTCTCTTTTATTAACCTTACATCAACATCAAACACAGGTCATAAATTACTGCATGTGAAATGTTACCACACAACCAAGACTCTTACAGCCAATGAATATTTAGAGTGTTCTACTTGTGAAGTGATATTTCATCAATTATTTCATTTTGTTTCCGTATGTCAGAAGAAGTGGACTTGTCCATGGATGCTCATATTAAAATATAATTGTCTTTAAGGTGCCACATGTTTTTCTTTTATTTTGTTTCTTTGGATTTCTTCAGAAACTGAGGTTGTTGTTTTTTAAAGTTATATCTCAGCTATAAATTATATCAAACAGCTGAGAGGGATTTTAGGAAAGACACACAAGGTCTCCACCTCCCTATTGAATTAATTCTTACTGGTGGTTTCTCTCTAGCATACTGCAATCATAAATAGGCCCGACAGGAGGAAGGAACATCTGGACAAACTGTTGATCTCTTAGTTTTTCCATGTTTTCTCAGAAAACCTGTAGAGTAACCTAGATCTTTCCACACATCCTCAAACAGGCAGACAAAAGAGAGCACTGTTTTGCATAAAAGAGTGTATACAAATTGTTGTGGCAAAAATGAACACCAGAGGTTTGTACTCACCATGAAAGGAGGCAAACAAATGTAGTGAGTGAGATAAGAGAAAGTGAACAGTTTTTTTTATCAGTATACCAAGTCAAAGACAAAGGTGTAGGCCCTCTTGACAGTAGCTACAAAATCTTTATAACGTTTCTTATCAATAACAAAGGATGTTTTCTTTATGTTACCAATTAGCAAGCAATATTAAAACAGTCACTTATATGGAGAGTGTCTCTTATGCTGTTGTTGTCACACAGGTAATTGATGTTTAAATGCTTAAGTTAATGAATGCTATTAGCTAAGCTTGTCCAGATGAACATTTGATCTGATAGGCTGACAGGTTACTATTTGATTAATGCTCTCAAATACAGAAAACAGTTAACTTTTAATTATTACGGACCCAGCAAGTTGCTAACCAGCCACGCATAGGCAAGTTTGCAGCCAAAGAAGTATAGGAGAAAATAAAGGGAAAGAAATAAGTTTCATTTTCCCCTTTACACTAATTTATTTAGATAGATGTAGAAAAAGAAATGTTTTCTATAATATAAACAAAATTACAGTGACTCTCACTTGAATGGAAAAATTGTGACGAGATGAGCTTGTGTTTGCTGAGGCTCCTGTTCAAGCACTCATTGTGGTTGGGCAACTTCAGGGTCCCTGATCATCCTTCGTTTGGCTCTTAATCTTGAAATTAGCTTTGGACTGGACAGCTTTTCAAATGGAAAACACTGACAGGGACGATTGTTCTCTGTAAAGGAAGATATATGGGCACCCTTTTCTGAGAGTTCTCCCAGAAATCCTTAGAGAAGCTAGGGGAATTGAGCTGGAGAAACTCATACCACTACAGAAAAGTGCAGGATGGTAACTCTTCCCCCACCCCCCGCGTGCTGGTCTCAAGTGTGCATTGATGGGAAGTTATTCCTTTCCTCCTCCCCCCCTTTAAAAAGCTGTATAGATGTGCATGACACACACAGTACTTCACACACTGCTGATGGAGAGGACTCTGCTGTGAAGTATCTACAATCTGGAAAACACTCTTAGGTTTCATCAATGTGCAAGCTTTATACTACCACCGAAATATTACACGTTTGATACTGGGGAAGCTGTTTGTTTGTGGGTAGATATAACTAACATGAAAACAGTTGCTTGTTTGTTTTGCAGATATTTCCTCACCAGGCTTATTTAATTGAAGACAGTGGCATTATTTAAGCATCATTTTGTTAGGTTAATTTGCAACAACTAAACACTGAAAAGTATGATTAGCTGAAGACTGCATAGTAATTTCTTTCTCATAACCTTGCAGCTGAAGAGGTTTTATGAGATGCTGTAAAACGTTCACATTATCTATATTTTAATTAGCTAGTAATGATAACAATGCAAGGTTTTGTTTATGAACTAGTCAGAAGGTCTTAATGAGCTGTGAATTTCTGAGGGTGTAGGAAATGAAAGTGTAAGAGCATAATTCTTTGCTGAGTTAAGTATCGAAGTAGTTAAGGGGGCAATATAGGGCACTGCAAAGTAGAATAAACTCATTTTAGAGATGATGATTATTTGCAACACTGTTAAGACCCTTTTTGAAAGGTGTTTCTTGCTTATTTACAAAACAAACAAAATGTTTCAGGAGTTGATCAGAAGCAATAGCTTGATTCAGCTGGCTGATGAAAAGCTAGCATTTCCGTCTGGACTGGGCAGCACGCAAAAAAAAACCAAAAACCAGACATTATGCATTCAGCTGCTTATCTGGGGATACAAGACGACGGAGTCCAGACTTCACTCCACTGAACTATATAAGTGACTGGTAGTGTTAGGTTATTTTGTGCAGCTAGGATGGCATCCTAATGGAGACTGTAGTCACAAAATCAGAAGACTGAAACTTGGAAGGGGAGCAATGAAGGAACTAGAAAATATTTGTCACTAGAGATGAAGACAAATATCACCCACACTTCCTTATTACCAATCACCATGTATAGATGTGGAAGCTGGACAGTTCAGAAAGCTGACAGTGAAAAAATGGATTCATTTGAAATGTGGTGCTGGAGGAGAGCTTTGAAGATACCCTGGACTACCAGAAAGATGAACAAGTGGGTCCTAGATCAAATCAAGTCTGAACTATCTCCAGAGGCAAAAATGTTCAAACTAAGGATGTTTTACTTTGCGCACATCATGAGAAGACAGAATTATCTATAAAAGACAATAATGCTGGAAAAGGTTGAAGGCAGCAGGAAAAGAAAAAATACCAAATATGAGATATATTAATTCCCTAAAGAAAGCCATAGACATGAGTTTTCAAGAACTGAGCAAGGCTGTTAGGAACAGTACATTTTGGAGATTGCTCACTCATAGTGTCTCCATAAGTCGGGGTTGACTTGACAGCACATAATAACAACTATAACAGAGTGGCATGGTTCAACATGATTTTGTCATGTTCATCTTGTCATTGGTTCAGCACCATGAACAGACCATAAAGAAACAGCATGAAGGACAGTAGAAGCCCACAGTTGGACCATGTGATATTTCTTCCCCAGCATTTAGTGAGCCTGCAGCACAATAACTATATAAAAAAACACACACACAAAAGATCACAGCTAAAGAAGTCAACTGTTCCTGGGTTGTAATTATCATGTAACATGGCTATAATTTATAATTATAAAAGCAAAAGCAATCAGTTACAAATAACTGGTTAATTGTACAGCCTCCTCAGTTACTAAATATCCCCAATAAGGCATGGTCAACTGTCGTTTCCCAACATGTGTGAAGAACTTAGATCCTGATATATCCCAGTTTGCAAAATCTATGGTTGACAGAGTATCAAATAATTTAGTGAATTTGACAGGAGATCAGTTAAACCACTAGGACAGTCAGTAAATTAATGGTTTTGAAATTAGTTCAACTGGTTGGCTTTAAAACTATCAGTTAATTAATGCTAGTTACACACATGTCCATGTATTAGAACCTCAAGATCCCCCCCCCCCAATCTTTGGAGAACAGGGTTTCTTAGTGCAATAATTTAGGGACTAAACTTAGTAATTTCAAAAGAATATTCACTAAATTATTTGATATTCTTGAGTTAAGCTCAATAAGACACTTTGGTGTCCCAGCCTCAAACATTTTTTTTTGTTTTCAAGTAGGAGTGAACAAAGAGTGCTATTTTTCCTCATTAGAGTCTTCATAATTTGTGTGAAGGCTTCTTGCACAAAGCTAGTCTTCTTTCCCTTTCAGAAGGGCAGTACAAACATATACACACCCAGAGCAAGCACAGAATGAGCAGTTAATTGTTGAAAAAAGTTACAAGTATTCACCCCAATGCTTCTAATCCATGCAACAAACAGCAATTTTGTGTGTGCACAATTTACATTAAATATATTTTGGTCATAAGAAAATCCACACCATGTTGCAGTGCCTGTGTGCAGGATGTCTGCAGCTGTGAGCTGAGACTCTCTATTTGAGGTATTCATGGGGAGTAGGAGGAGATACCTACAATTTAACAGGACTCTTGGGGAGTTATATTTTTGTCCTTTTCCCTGTTACGAATGCTCATTTAGTAATCTGATCAGTACGGCCATATTATCCAATTCGCTGGCCACCTCTTCCTGTTCTGGGAATCTGACATCTATAGCAGCCTTCCTTCTTCCAAACAGATTTCCAGTTTAACCAGCAATTCTGGACCCTGTATATGCACATACATGCACAGATACTATATAAATGTAGGCAGCTTCATAACACCACACAGTGAGATGCTTTAAAATACCAAATCCAAATCCACAACTTTCTTGGCGAGGGATAGGAACTATGCAGCTCCAGATGTTAATGGAAGGCACTTCTCATGATACCTAACCATCAACTGTATTGGCTAGGGCCAATGGCAGCCACAGTTCAGCAACATCTGGAGGAACACACATGTCTACAATCCTCCCCTGTATCTTGGTAGGTGCAAAACAATGCAAAAGTAATTCTGGATTACTGGCATATGGCTCAGGTCTTGGTGCCTTGTTGCTGCAGCCGTGGTGACTGGTGTCATGTGCAAAGTTTCTCAATTTTTTCCATTCATAATATGAAACAGAAGCACAACAAAGAGTAAATATCCCTACTCCTCTTTAATGGCCGCTAAAGGACACATTCAGGAATGCAGTGCTCATATATTAGGAGCTTGCCCACTTTACAGATGGGGCAATGGGGAACGCACTACTGGAATGCTGATTCCCACTGCTGACCCTACAGTCTTGAGACTTCTTCTGGGTGACCTGCTACAGAGCAGCATGTGCTTTGTGCTTCTTGGGCAGTGTTTACAGGCAGTAGCAATGCACCAAACTGCTGCCTATATAAATCTAGATGCCATTTATACCTTATACCACTATGCCCCCCTTCCACTGCAGAAATTTGGGGAATTTAAATGGCAAGCTGGCATCAGCAATGGTTCCTGCCTACCTAAAGATGCCAGCTGCTGATGCTAGCCTCACTTCTGCTGATGTCTGGAATGGAGTGAAAATCTAAAGGGCCATGATCAATGATTTGTTGCTACTAAAAACAATTGAATCAATGGGACTTAAATAAATATTGAGCTTAAAAGTTTCATTCTTTCAGTGGGCCTACTCTTGTGGGTTATGAACTATTAGATTTAGTGCAAAGATTTATTTATTTGGTTGTTGTGGGTTTTTTAGGCTCTTTGGCCGTGTTCTGAAGGTTGTTCTTCCTAATGTTTCATCAGTCTCTGCGGCCAGCATCTTCAGAAGACGGCACTCTGTGCTCTCCTCTGTCCTCTGAAGATGCCGGCCACAGAGACTGGCGAAACGTTAGGAAGAACAACCTTCAGAACATGGCCTAAGAGCCTGAAAAACCCACAACAACCATCAGATCCCAGCAGTGAAAGCCTTCAAGAATACATTTATTCATTTATTTACTACTCCAATATATATTTACCCTTCCCCCCCCCCCCCCCCCAGTTAGTGCTGAAGCACTGTTCTGGGCAGTTTACAAAGTATTAAAAACAAAACTACATAATATTTATTTATTTATTTATTTATTTATTTGATTTATATCCCGCTCATCTGGTAAATCTATACCACTCTGAGCGGCTAACAGGAACATATATACAATTATAATAAAATAAAATAAAAATCAATTAACAGAAAATGACAAAAATCATAAATAATTGCAAATAATAAATAGATAAAGAAGAGAAAAATAAATTAAGTTAGATTAGGTGCTGGCAGGAGGGAAGGCCTTGACATAAAGCCATGTTTTTAGTTGAGTTTTGAATGTACCCAGCGTAGGGGCTGCGCGAATCTCAGGAGGGAGATTGTTCCAAAGGCGAGGAGCCACCGCCGAGAAGGCCCGGTTTCGTGTCTTCTCCCTCCGGGCCTCCCTCGGCGTCAGGCTCCTCAGCCTCACCTCCTGGGTCGCGCGGGTGGTCCGGGTAGAACTTGGTGGGTGAACTACATAATACAGCATTAAAATATAACACAAAAAGCAATAAAGTGGCAAGAGCATTTAAAAAGAACCAGTGCCACCAACAAACTATCACAAGAAAATGGGACTGGAGGCAAAATGCTCAACTGGGGTCAGATTGGAAAGCCTCCTTGTACAGAAATGTTTCCAACTCTTAAACGTTTTATATGTGAGTGGCAAAACATCTGGGACACAATGGGTAACCAGTGGAGGCTGGTCAGAACTGAACTGATGCAATCAAATTTGCTCGCTCTGACTCCCCCAGTCTGGCCTCCACGTTCTGGACTCACTATAGTCTCCAGGTAAGATTCAAGGGAAGCCCCACATAGAGAGCATTGCAGTAGTCAATCTGGGAGATCCCCAGTGGCTGCACCAATGTCTTAACCCTTGTCAAGGTATGGGTGGATTTGGGAGGCAAGCCTAAGCTGGTTGAAGGCTGATCTGGACACAGTTGTGATCTGAGTCCCAAGAAAAAGCCATATCAAGAAGAACGCCCAGATTGTGAACCTGATGCCTAAACATGAGGGCAACACATCCAGTCTAGGAATAATCCCCTCAATGTTTCAGAGCACCTCTCCCCAGGAACAGAATCTCGGTCTTGTCCAATTCAATCGGTGCCTGTTTGCCCTGGTGCATCCTAGTATGTAGGCCAGGCATCGTTCAGGCGTCTGGATGGCCTCCACTGCAGAGATAAAGTTGCATGTCATCAGCATACTGATGACACCTTACTCCAAATCTCCTGATGACCTCCCTTAGCGGCTTGACATAGATTTAAACAGCATTGGGGATACTGACAATCCCTGGGGCATCCCAAAATTGAGGGTCCAAGGAACCAACAACTCATTGCTAAACTGCATTCTCTGGACCAAACCTTGAGGAAGGACCAGAGCCAGTTTAAATCTAGACCTCCAACCCCAGTCTCCAAAAGCCTGTCCAGAAGGATCTTGTTCAAAGCTATCAAAAGCCACTGAGAGATCAAGGAGAGCCATCAGGGTGCTTTGTCCCCCATTAGCCTCCTTTAGAAGGTCATAGTGCAGCACTCCATTGTGGCCTGAATCCAGACTAGAATGGGTCGAGGCAGTCCTACTCTTCCAGGTAAATCTGGAACTGGCTAGCTATGACCTGTTCGATCACCTTGCCCATAAAAGGTATGTTGGCAATTGGAAAAAAGTTATTAAGACAATCTGTCACCAACTGTGGGCATTTAATGATGAGTTGGATTATGGTTTATTTCATGCGAGAGGGAAGAAGTCCCTCCCTTAGTGAAGAATTGACACTGTTAATGGCCCAATCCACCATAACCCCACTGGAAGCTTTTATAAGCCAGGCTGGCCAAGGGGCAAGTACAAAAGTAGTGGATCTGCAGCCAGCCAGCACCTTCTTTGCAGTTACAGGGTCAAACTGAACCAAGCAGGCAGACACAGAGGGTGCAGCAGTCGTTCCTCCCTCTACTGCTGATTGACTAAACTGCTGGTGGAGTCAAGATCAGCTAGGATGACCTTGATTTGCATCCTTCTTTAGAAGAATGCAAATCGATCACAAGAAAAATAATAACAAGGCCATTATTGGTAAGATTGTGAATCACCTGGAAGAGTTCGGCTTGTCAGTTTGTAGCCTCCCCAATAATCCTGATATTAAAGGCCTTCTTTGCCACCTTTACGGCATTGCCAAATCTATTGGTCACATTCTTAATAGCAGCCAAATTTTGCACCAAATGGTCTCTCCTCCACCTGCTCCTCAGTCATCTCCTAGATAACTTCATAGCTAGCAAGCCCTCAGTGTATCAAGGAACAGAGTGAGCTCTGAAGTGGAAAGAGTGTTTGGGGACAATCATGTCATCCACCTGGGTTGTTTCTGAATTTTGTTGTTGTTTAGTCATTAAGTCATGTCTGACTCTTCATGACACCATGGACCAGTGCATGCCAGCCCCTCCTGTCTTCCACTGCCTCCCACAGTTGGGTCAAATTCATGCTGGCAGCTTCTGTGACACTGTCCATCCATCTCATCCTCTGTCGTCCCCTTCTCCTCTTGCCTTCACACTTTTCAGGGAGTCTTCTCTTCTCATCAGATGGCTAAAGTATTAGAGACTCAGCTTCAGGATCTGTCCTTCCAGTGAGCACACAGTGTTGATTTCCTTCAGAACTGATAGGTTTGTTCTCCTTGCAGTCCAGGGGACTCTCAAGAGTCTCCTCCAGCACCACAATGCAAAAGCATCAATTATTCGGCAGTCAGGGTCTTCTTTAGGGTCTAGCTCTCACTTCCATACATGGCTACTGGAAAAACCACAGCTTTGACTATGCGGACCTTTGTCGGCAAGGTGATGTCTCTGCTTTTTAAGATGCTGTCTAGGTTTATCATCGCTTTCCTCCCAAGAAGCAGGTGCATTTTAATTTTCTGGCTGCTATCACTATCTGCAGTGATCATAGAGCCCCTTCTATTTGCCAGGAGGTGATGGGACCAGTGGCCATGATCTTAGTTCTTTTAATGTTGAGCTTCAGACCATTTTTTGCACTCTCCTCTTTCACCCTCATTACAAGGTTCTTTAGTTCCTCCTCACTTTCTGCCACCAGACTGATATCATCTACATATCTGAGGTTGTTGATATTTCTTCCGGCAATCTTAATTGGGATTCCTCTACTCCAGCCTTTTGAATGATGCATTCTGCATATAAGTTAAATAAGCAGGGTGACAATATACAGCTTTGTCGTCCCCCTTTCCCAATTTTGAACCAATCAGTTGTTCGATATCCGGTTCTTACTGTTGCTTCCTGTCCCACATATAGGTTTCTCAGGAGATGGATAAGGTGGTCAGGCACTCCCATTTCTTTAAGAACTTGCCATAGTTTGTTGTGGTCCACACAGTCAAAGGCTTTTGCGTAGTCAATGAAGCAGAAGTAGATGTTTTTCTGGAACTCTCTGGCTTTCTCCATTGATTAAATTGAGCTTTGACAGGATCATCTACCAGGCCAGCCAGATACCCTCCCAAGGCCTCCAGAAACTGGTCCAGGTCATGAAGCCTGCGAGGCCAGATGTAAAAAGCATGCACCTCTCCTCTTTGTGATAGCATTCTTAATCTTTCTTTGAGTTTTTGCATGTTGTAAAAATGGTTTTGCATTTTATAAGTATGGTTTTTTTCAGACCCAAAGAATTTGTAAAGCCATACAGCTTAATTCTGCAGGTACTGTTGTGCAATTCAGTCTAAAAATGGGGAAAATAGCCTCTTTTTTACTATCATTCTTTTGTCCCTTTTACTTTTACATGGTCTTTAAATATCACAATGGGAAGTAAGCATTAAATAAAAGCAATATAAGTGGAAGTGTTATCAAATAGCTGAATATCATTTTTTCTTTTGAATTTCCCAGAACTCTGTGCACTGTCTGTTTTGTGGCATGGAAGCTGAAGATTTGAGGAGTTTAGTGCTTGTCGTACCCCGTCCTTTTTATTCTTTCTCTCCAAGATATTTAAACTACTCATCCATTATATAGTTCATAGTGTGAATGGTCCCATAACATGCCATTTATGTAAGTATGTGGTGGGGGATATTTTTTTTTCACTCGAACTGTGTACCCATTAGAGTTCTCAGTGATTCTTTGATGTATACTCATTTTGATAGAGTTGAAGGTGAAATATTTCACACTGTGGAAAAACGAGAGTAATGGATATTGAAATGGATAGGGATATATATATATTTAAAAAGGCATGGCATTATTGAAAAAAATTTGGTTGATTTTATTTGGTTAATATTCTCTGATCTTTTATCTTCCATTGTTGAAATTTTAGCAGTTTGAGCAAGTCACACTGGGCCACCATCACAGTAGAAATGCTGGTGCCAGAGCACAAGCTTTGGGTACCTGCTTTCTTATCCAATGATCAGCGTCCTATCAAATGCACTGTTGTGGCTGCTGAATAGCGATGGAGTAGCCCATTTCTATTCTGACACAGCTAGCGGGGATGCTGACATCACAGTGAAAAGATAGTACTGCCATTGGCTGGATTGGCAGACACTCACCATGGAATTTCATTCATCCCCATTCACTCATTCAGTATTTTCATATCTTGTTCTTCCAGTTCTGGAATGCAGATTGGTAAACAAGACAGAATAATAGAACAGTCTCTAGATAAAAATGTACATTTCCTCCCAGTCATGGCGTGTATATTAAAAACACAGCAGGGGTGAAGTGTTCTCCCATCTGTCCAAAATGTCTTCCACCTCAAGATTCACATGCCCAAGGAAATAAATGTCCTCAGCCTTTGTTTCAGAAGCCGGATAGTGAAGGTAGAATAAATGTCACTTGGAATGCAGTTCCTTAAAGGGAATATGGCCACAGAGAATGTCTCTTGCTCCTCACTGTTGATCAAATTATAAGGTACATGGCTAAAGGCTCCAAACAGAACACGGCAATAATTTCAGTTAATCTGAGGAGCAGAGAAGATGGGCCAGGGCATGATTTCAATTCCTTTTTAAAAATCAGGACTGACCAAAATTCAAATGTGGGAGAAGACAAACCAATAGATTTGTCCACAGGAAAGCAAAAAGAACAGTCCCAAAATGTAAACAAGTTTTTACTGAGATGAGAAACCATCAAAATACTGGTATCTTTCCATAAAATATTCCTTCTCATATATATCTACCAGCATTTTGATTCATGCTTATGAAAAAAACAGTGGTTTCTCTACTTCCCAACCCTAAAGAAAAGTATAGAGCTTATTATTAATTTCAAAGACTAGAGAGACACTATGTGGCTGGAGCAACACAGGCAGTAAACAACAAGCAGAAGAGGAATATTGCTCTGTAATTAAAGGTTGGAGAAGCCCTTTCAGCTGAAGAGCTAGCATTTGTATTAGAGAAGTTCTCAGGGACCACATTCTCGGACTGGTTATAGGCAACTTTAAAACAATGGAGTCCCAAATATCAAATGTTAGCTTAGGGTTACCGCTCTTACTAGTAGTAACAAATCCTTAGGAAAAGCATTTCAATCTTCTACAATATGAGAAAGAAACATAAAGACCAGGAGAATACCAAGTGATTCTGCCATGGGAAATGATGGGTGGCCATCTGTGGAAGACCACAGGCACGGACTGGGATGCTTGGAAGTCCAGATTCAACCAGATTCAAAGGCCTGATTTTGACTATTCCAGAAATATATTGAATAAATATATATTGAAAAAAGAGAGAAAAAAGATCTAAAAAAAAGGAAAAACACTTTATTGCATCTCCATTTCTGTACCTCACAATTACCACATTAGCAGTCTAACAACTGAAGATGGGACGTGTTACTAATTGAATACTATAATTTTCTTGCTGGGGTGTTTTTAAATTAGGCTATGAAATATGCTTTAAATGTAATGGTTTAATAGCTGATATTGTTTGTATTTAATTATATGTCTTTTAAATTTAATAGTTATGTGAGCCTCCCGGAGTCCTTTCTTTGGGAGGAAGTTTCTGTGCACTCTTAGCACAGGAGTGCAAATGTGATTTAATAGGCTTTACTGAAACCTGGTGGGATGAGACTCATGACTTGGAATGTGGTGACTGAATGGCATAACTTATTCAAGAGGAATAAATGAAAAAATAAGGGAGGGGGAGTAGCATTGTCATGTAAAGGATGTCAGGAAAGCCAGGAATTGGAGCAAGAAAGACTAGTGGAGGACAATTGGGTAAAAATGAAAGGAGAGAGAAACAACAGTGACATCACTGTCAGGGTGTGTGTGTTACAAACCTCCTAGCCCGACTGAGGATCTGAATAATACCCTCTAAAATTACCAAATACTCAAACAGGGGAGAAATAATCATAATGGGAGAGTTAACTATCTTGATATCTGTTTGAACAAGCCTCATGGCATAGTGGTGAAACTGCAGTACTTCAGTCAAGACTCTGCTCATTATCTGAGTTCAAAATTGATGGACTCAGGTGGCCAGTTCAAGGTTGATTCAGCCTTCCAGCCTTCCAAGGTCAGTATATCGAGTACCTAGCTTTAAGCACTATGGGGTGGTATATAAGCAGCACAGTTTGAAGCTGAACTTTGCCAAGATTCTAAGATTCAACAAATTCCTCACTTGCCTTGCTGAAAACTTCCTTGGCTGGTGTAGCTATAAGACAGTATATTGGTCCATATATGTTAGTCTTGAATTCACTTACACAGTAAACACTGATCTTAATGAGTCAGTACAGAGAATAGTAGTCTGAGTGTTAGATTTGGTACAAGGGGAATGCAAGTACATACCCCTGTTTGGCCTCAAAGTTTATTTGTTATACATGGATCAGTCAGTACTTCTTAGCCAAACCTGCTTTACAGCATTTCTTTCAAAATAAAATGGGGAGAGTGGAACTATGTAAAGCAGCCATAAACATTGCAGGTAAATAAAGTCTAGATTTAAAACAGATCAAATAAATGGAAAAGACTAATCTTGCTTATCTTGAAAGAGAATGGCTGGCCTCACACACTTATTATTATTATTATTATTATTTGGAAGGCTGCAGGGGCTGAATATTTAAGCCTCAAAAAAGCCTTTCAAAAAAAGAGGAAAAACTGTTACTTTGTTATAAACTGAGCATGCCTGGAACAGGCTTACCAGCAACAGCATTCCAAAGCAGATACATGGATTTTGGGACTAAGATTCATAGCAGAGCTTGAAAACATGTTCCATAAATAAATAAACAATCCAGAATCCCTCAGTGAGAACTGATTGTACTGGTTGGAAGATTATGGGAGTTATAAATCAAGAAACTAACTCTGCCAATCTCTGCTTTGTAATGACTAGGAATATACCAATTTCTTCTGTAGGTTTACTGAGGTAGAAGACTCATTTAATTAAGACATATATTTGAGCAAGCTGTTCAAAAGGCTGTGTCAAGACATACATGTAGTATTAGCCCCTTCTCATTCTCTCAAATCTCTTTTCCAAAATATAAGATTCACAGCAATCATAAGCTGAATAAAAAAAATAAGCAGAAGCTTCTAAAACTTTATATTGTCCCTTATTTTAGTTGAGTTTAGTTGACTTAAGTTGAGTTGAACTGAGTTTATTTGCCAACTCTACTTTCTGGCAGCACCTTGCAAGGTTCTCAGCCAAGCTACCAAAAGTTAGGGGGAAAATACTGTGACATAATATTTCTGGAAAACCATAGATTCATAGGCTTATAAACCTATAAATTTGTAGAGAAGGAAGGAACTGCAATGGTCAGCAAGTTGAATTCCCTGCCACAGCAGGACATGCAGTGGAATGTACAATATCAGAGCTCTCAACAGTCCCTTTTGTGGACTACAGTTCCCACAATCCCCTAGCCAGCATTCATTGCTATGAGTTGATTGTTGTCTATGCATTGCAGTTTGCATAAAACCAGTGCAGGCATCTCTGTGGACAGATTTTTGTGAACAGATTTCAGCTACATGCAAAAGGACAGAATGTTTTCAACATTGCTATACTTACCTGTAAAACTGTGGGTGGCTTACATGGAAAGGCTCATTTCTCACAAACAGTACATCAAAGTAGTCATTCCATATTTTGCTTCATATTTCTGGTTCTGTAAAGACTAGAGACTTGCTTTTTTGGGGGGGGGAATCAGGGCTTTGGGATTGATAGTTTCAGTTAGTGGCACCTCTAAAATCCAGAGGGTCCTGGAGAAAGGGGTGATATGGCAAACCCAGGTATACAAATAAGCCCCAGCAAAGGTCATGCAGGAGGGAAGAGGGAAGAGCCAATATCTGTCAAACACTTGTGAAACTTTGAACTCCTATAAATAAGCTTTCCAACCTCAAAATCAACATGGACCATCCTCAAGCAAGCCTGTCAAACACTGCCATGTTTCAGAGCATTTTGCTGAGCTGTTTTCTAAGTAGAAGCTGTAAAAATATCTCCTGCAACCCACTCCATTTTCTGACTACAGTGAAGAAATGTAGCCACCCTGTGACCCTATAATGATACCTTATGCAAAAATAAATCCTCATTTCTCTCTCTTTCCCAGACAGTGCTTTCACACCTCCAACTCTTTCCCCACCCCCTGCAATCATTTGATCACATTATTTACTAAATAAAAGTAAAGCTGCATCAAGTGGTAAATTCAGGAAGCAAAAGTGTTTCCCTGAATCCAGTCCCATCTGGCAAATAAAAATACTGACATATCAGCAAGACAGATTTTGAGATCATTGTCAGCGGTGGTAAGAAAAATATCCCTCTGCCCTTAAAAAGAAGAAGAGGAAAGTGGGGGGGGGGGACCCTCCAACCTTTCCTTTATTCCATCTACAAAGGGTAGTGAAACAGAGATGGAGTCCCCTAGAACAGTGAGGTGCTGCTGTGGTTGAGTTGTGAGATCCTGATTACTGCTAATAAAAGCAGGCAGAAACTATTTTCTGCTTCCTCTTGTTTCTACAAAAGGACTGTCAAGAAGAACTGTCAAAATCTGAGATGACTAAAGTGCAGCGAAGTGCCATCAAAAGATGGAGAAGGATAAGGTTTCTTTCCCTAGACATGGTAAGAAGGATCTAATTTGGATCTTTTCCCTTTTCCTTTTTCAAGATGTGACCTGAACTTATTGTTGGCTTTTGCAGGGCGAAGCAGAAGGCTCCTAGTGGGCTAACCACCGGTCAGAGGAATACAAGGAGAGATGGAGATCTATAGAGCTTTTGAAGGCAAGAGCAGAGAGACTGTTCCAGGCTGGGAAATGTCAGGGTGATACATACCTACTTGGATAAAAAAAAATTATTACATACTTTTTAATACCAACATTACATACTAAAGCCCCAGTGATTTCAGTGGGTGAGTTGAGTATGTGCTTATTTCTTTTGCTGTGTCTCTGCCTCTTGTTCAAATCAGTAGAATTTACCTGTCCTTAAATGTTCCCTTTGTCTTACCTCTTTCTTTCTAATGAGCGATAACAGAGAAATCATTGTATGAGCTGTTACAGAGAGACTCATAAGCGACAAGGGTTTTCTGACATTACAGCTCACTTTTCAATAATATGATATACAGTATAGCAGTGGTTCTTAACCTTGGGTTACTCAGTTGTTTTTGAACTGCAACTCCCAGAAACCCCAGCCAGCACAGCTGGTGGTGAAGGCTTCTGGGAGTTGCAGTCCAAAAACACCCGAGTAACCCAAGGTTAAGAACCTCTGATATATAGCAAAGGCAAAAGAACAGTCAGCAATCTTATATGCACCCCCAAATTAGTATCATTGGTAAGTTAACATTACATGACATTACATCATGCATTTTCACCCTTTTGTCCAGCTTACAAAGTGGTTTACATATGATCAATAAAACAAAACAATCACCCCTATTTTCATAGGTTGCAATGCTTCTGACTAGACATGGGGATGAATAAAAAAAAGAATTGTGATAGTTGTCAGAAATCGCTGATTCATTAAATATTCATCCCTTCACATTTGTGGGTTGCAGAAACCCTGGTGAATATGAAGGGATGAATATTTCCCATATTTATTCTATTTGTCCCCCATATGAAGAAAAAAAAGCCATCCAATGGCTTTTCCATGATCGGCGGGCCAATAGGCAGCCACTCACTCCCACAGCCACCCACCCCCACAGCCTATCCCCCGCCCCCTTCCTCTCCCTACCTTAGCCACCCTGCCACCCCCACCAACCCCCCTTCACCGTAATTGCTGCTGCCGCTGAGGTCTCCATCTGGCCTCTGCAGCCACGGTGTGTAAAAAGGAAGACTGACTGCCCTTTGCAATGATGGTGGCTGCAGCTTCATTTAGGGTAGGAAATCTGCAGCTGCCATCCTTTCAAAGGGCAGCCAGTCTTCCTTTTTACACACCATGGCTTCAAAGGTCAGATGGAGACCTTGGTGGTGATGGTGGTGGTGATTACAGTGGGGGGCATCGGTGGGGATGACGGGGGGCATTGGTGGTGGTGCAGGGTGGCATGGAGGTGGCACAGTGGGGGGTGGCACAGTGGGGGTGGCAGCGGGGGGTCAGTTTTTTTTAAAAGAACCACCCCATGAATCAACAAAGAAATTCATGATTCATTGGTTCATGGGGGCAGCTTCATGTTTTGTGAGTCGTCAACTTTTGACAAGTCACGAAGCAGAACATCTCACCATTTTGGTGAGTCATCCCACCTCTACTTCTGACCAACCCATCTGCAAGTTAGGATTGAAAAACAAAGAAAATTGAAAGGTAAGGTAATGTCAGACTAGGACCTGCAAGACCAGTGAGTATTCAACACCCTATCCAAATATAAAACTCACCAGATGATGGCAGTCCAGCCATGGCCTCTTATGAAACCTTGTTCATGGGTTTGTTTCGTTTGTTGGATTGGTTGGAGAACCCATGGTGCAGTGGATAAATTGCAGTACTGCAGTCATGCCTTGTCTCACAATCTGAGTTTGATCCTGATGGATTCAGGTAGCTAGCTCAAGGTTGAATCAGCCATTCATCCTTCTGAGGTCCATAAAATGAGTCCCTAGCTCACTGGGGGCAAAGTGGTGCTTGCATAATTATGTGGAAATTGAAAATAAAACAGCGAACATTCTAATGCCATTGTACAAAATGCTAGTAAGGCTGCATGCACTTGAAGTACTGTGTACAGTTCTGGTTGCTGCACCTCAAAAAAGGCATAGATGAAGCAGAGGGGTATCAGGAGACAGGGATCTAGTTATCTTATGTGCTCCCAGAGGCATCTGGTGGGGCCGCTGTGAGATACAGGAAGCTGGACTAGATGGACCCTTGGCCTGATCCAGCAAGGCTCTTTTGATGTTCTTATGTTCTAAACTAGAGTAGAGAGTGCTATAAGCTCTATGGGGCGATATATAAGTGGAAGCAACAGTAACAAGAAAAAGGCAGAAAGCCAAATCTGCCTGTGACTTCCCCACTGATGAATTTTCACAATGGCACCCTGTCCACCAAGCCATTCTGTCATACTTTATGTATTTCATAAGTAGAAAAAAAATACTTTGACATGATGCATTTGTCCCCTGAAGATATCTAACACTAATAATGAGCATAAGTGGTAAATGAGGATGGGAAGGAAACATCCAGACATATGAAAATATGTTTATTAAATAATGTGGCTAATATTCCCAGCTCTGTTGGTTCCCTTGTAATAAATAATGCCTTCTTAATAAGCAGTGAGTTATATTGTTTCAGATAAAATATGATGGTCTAAATCAGCTGTAGCTCCATTAGAGAGCAGTCACTGAACTAGAGAGGTTTCACAATAATATAAGTGGAATTTGGAACTCTGCACAGAAATATCCTAATTGTTGTACTCTTGGGAACACTGGATAAATCCAGTTGTAGTCCAAACTAGAAAAGAGCCATTGAAATAAATGGGACTTACTACACCCCTATATAATGACTCCTGCTTATTTCAATGGGTTTACTCTATTTGGGACTAAACTTGGAGTTAGACCCCACTGCCATGATGATGGTAATTATGACATTTCTGTAAAGTGTTCATTTTGTGTCATAGGCAGCCTGTGAATAAGGCAGGTATTGCTCCCCAAAACTGGGAGATGGGAGAAGGAGGCGCCTCCCTGCTTGATCCTGAAGCTCCCCCTACCTGGCAAGGCTTTTGCAGCCATTTTAGTAGTGGATGAAAGCCATTTTATTTCCCCTGGCCTTTAAAAGGCAATTTTAAATGCTCCAACTTGATTTACTATTAGTTTAAGACATCGTTTAATATTTGTTATTTATTAAAAGCACTAATAAATAACCAGAACTCACTAGATGATCTGAAATCATCATCACCATCATCTGAAAACTGCAGAGCTGGAAGGGACCAGCTCATTCTAAGGTTCTGCGTAGCTCTTCATTGGTTCTGCTGCTCCTCTGAAAGTGTATTGTAACACTGAAACATATCGTATATATGACTGAAACATATTCAGTTGCTTATAACTGTTACATAATTACAAAAAAATAGTTAAAATTTAGTTTAAAAAGAAACTAAAACAAATTATTTCTCGTGTTTCTTAGGAGTATCTGCTGCTGGAAATATGTATTTATCCTTGTTTTTATGGTTAATGGAAGTATATTGATGTTTTTCTTGTTATTCAAGCCATATACCCTGTTTCCCCGAAAATAAGACCTAACCTGAAAATAAGCCTTAGTACGTTTTTTCAGGATGCTCATAATATAACCCTTACCCCCAAAATAAGCCCCACTTAGGTGAAACCCTGCCCTCCACCATTGTGCAGCAACCAGAAGATGACACGACTGTATTTGAATAAATGTAGGTTGCTGTACAATAAAAACAATCTCAGGAAAATAACCCCTAATGTGTTTTTGGAGCAAAAATTAATATAAGACCCAGTCTTATTTTTGGGGAAACACAGTATGCACTGTGGCCTATAATGTGTGGTTAAAATATATGTCAATGATTTATGAATATCATTTATTTTTTATTTATTTATTTACTGTATTTATACCCTGCCTATCTAGTCATTTCGACCACTCTAGGCGGCTAGAAAAACGTCCTAACAGTACAGCAATAGAACCAATTATCTCGAGAGCTGGTGAGTGCTTCAACACTGGAGGCATTCAAGAGAAATTTAGACAACTACCTGGCAGATATACTTTGATTTGTATTCCTGCATTGAGCAGGGGATTGGATTCGATGGCCTTGTAGGCCCCTTCCACCTTAATGATTTTATGATTCTAGTAGTGAATGGTTTCATTACTTGAATGAATTGACTTGAAATGATTTGAAACAACTGTTAGGAAAAGTGAAAGGAGAATGGGCCAAAGCAGAACAGCACCTCAACATAAAGAAGACAAAAATCACGAGAACAGAAAAACTATACAACCCATTGTCAATGTTGACAATGAAGAAATTGAAATTCTTAAACATTTTGTATATCTTGGGTCAATCATCAATCAAAGTGGAGACTGCAACCAACAAATGAGAAGAAGATTGGAAGGGCAGCAACAAAGAAATTAGAAAATATCATTAAGTCTAAAGATGTATTGCTGGAGACCACGGCCAAATGTCATGCTGGAGGAGAGCTTTGAGGATACCCTGGACTGCCAAAAGACAAACTAGTGGCTCCTAAATCAAATTAAGCCTGAACTATCTCTGGAAACAAAAACAGTGAAGCTGAGGCTGTCCTACTTCAGGCACATCATGAGAAGGCAGGATTCCCTGGAAAAGACAATATTGTTGGGAAAGGTGGCCAGCAGCAGGAAGACCAAATATGACATTGGCTGACTCACTAAAGAAAACCAAGAACTTGAGTCTGTAGGAGATAAGCAGGGCGAGTCAGAGGCAGTTCTACAGCACATAATAACAATGAAGCCTGATAATGTACAATATAAAAAACCAGACAGATGGAGAAAGAACATGTCTGTTGTATTCTGTAAGACCTTTAGAAAAGTCCCACCAAGACTAAACATTTTATGATCCAGTTTGTTTCTAAAGAACAGTTGAGCATAGTGTTTTACTAAATAGTTAAATCTGTTTCTGAAGACATCTACTTCTTTCCTCCACCAAATATTCCATGCAGTCATATAAGACTTCCTCTTGTTTAAAACACACACACACACGCACATTTGGCCAGAATCCTGTTGACATCTATGTATGGTTTGGTGACTTGCTTGGCCTAGATGCCTACTCAGAAAGAAAGTTCCCTGGTAACAAGGGTCAGGGGCAAGAAACTTGGGTGGAACTAGGCCTAGGTAAGCCCCAAAGCCTTCCAGTTTAGCCCTTTTCTCCCAAGTGAAACACACTTGGGTATGTCTAAGGTGTGCGTAAATCAGATAGAACTCACAGAATGGGAATTACGGAATTAATAATTCAAAAAAAATCCAAAAATCCCATCACCAGTGTCTAATTGAGAAGGTACCTGGGTGCATCTTATCTGAGCATCTGGTTGGGCACTTAGTTGCATAACTTAGACATGCCCTGACCATTTGCCATTTGGATACAATCAGCTGCAGCAAGTTATGCAGACCTTATACAAACACCATGAGTATTCCAGCATATATGCATTTTATATGCATTTTTCAAAGGAATTCATTAATTGATGCATGCCTCCTTTGATGAAATCCTATTAGACCACATTTTAGACATTTCCTCAGTGGTTTTTCTACATTTTTCTGACACGTTGTCATATACGTTTTTTCCCTTGCAAAACACATCACAAATCCAGGAATGTGAAGATTTCCAAGTACAAATTGTTTTCCTTTTTCTGTTTGGTCTAGGAAGTGTGCATTGGAGAAATACAATTTAAAAAGAACAATGAAGTAAATTTCAAACATATCCCTAAATACAGCGGTGCCTTGACTTACGAACTTAATCCGTCCCAGAAGATGTTCGTAAGTCAAAACGTTCGTAAGTCAAATCAGCATTTTCCATAAGAATGTATTGAAACCCAATTAATCCGTTCTGGCTGTTTTTTGTTCTTATGTCGAGGCATGGTTTGTAAGTCTAAGCACTTGTTCCTATTGGAGCTAATGCAAAGCCAGTTAATCCATCCTTTACAACTAGGGGGAGAATTTTTCTTCTTTTAACCTAAGATGAAGTTAGGTTTAAAAAAGGGCAGGAAAGGAGGGAGGCAGGGATGGATCAATGGGGAAAAGAGGAAAGAAAGAAGAAGGCCAGCACTGGGGCACACAGACCCCTCAGACAAAGGTTTGTGCTTTTAAGCACAAAGAGAGAAGACAGAGAGAGAGAAGACAATGAGGAGGAGAGAGAGTTTGGAGTCTAAACACATTTTAAAACCACACATGCTAAACCCACACATTTTACAACACATTTTAAACCAAGCAACTTTTAAACAAAACACATTTTAAAACATACCAAGCACCTTTTAAACCCACCCACCAACACCTTTTAAAACAAAAGTGAGGTCACTTAGCTTTAGAGCCAAAAGCCAGACAGACCATTGCAAAAAGTTTTCTGATTTTAAAACCAAAACACTAAAATGCATTTTAGAAGCCAACAGCCATACAGACCTTTGCAAACTCTTTTCTGATTTTAAATCCAATAGCCAGTACAGAACAATACCCCCCCCCGACCTAGCCACCTAGCCCAACCCCAAGCTGCAAAACCCCTGTACGGTAAAGACAGTGTACTCACCCAGAACAGGCAGTCTCTCTGTTTTAAAAAAGAAACTCAAAAATCCAAACATAAAAAATAAAAAAGCCAGGCTGTAAAGTAGCAGGCAGTAAGCAGTATGAAGTCTCTCTCTGTATCCACAGTCTCTAACTCCTGGGGTGAGAGAGGCAGCCGACAAGCAGCCTCTTCACTGGCCAACAGTTAACTGAAAGTTCAAATTTTGCCACCTTCCCTGCATTTCTTTTTGTTCGTAAGTCAAAGCTCCGTTCGCAAATCAAAACAAAATTTTGTGAACAGAGCTGTTTGTAACTCAAAATGTTCATAGGTTGGGATGTTCGTAAGTCAAGGCACCACTGTAACTATGTCCTTAGGCTCCTCCCCAATGTGTAACTTAAAAAGAATTAACAATGGCTGCATCATGCCCCATTTAATCACTGTAATTTTGTATAAAAGGTATTCTTCATAGTGCATAACCTTTTTCTTTCTTTCTTTCTTTCTTTCTTTCTTTCTTTCTTCATATCAGAGTGTTGCACAGACATCAAGTACAATGCAACACTTCTGAAAATGAAGGACTGGCCAGATGCACTGAGTTTCCAGAGGATAACTGGGTCTATTTGCAACACTTTCCCACTCTTTGGAGAGGTTCCTCCTATATTCCCCATATAGAATATGGGTGTGATGCATAACCAACATCACACCTTTTCAGCCAACAAATAAACATCTGAGCTTTTAATTAATATTATAAATAGCTAACCTTGTTTACCATGCATTGATTTCATTGTGGCAAGTGAATACATCTTTAAATCTCTCCTATCCAAATAGAGGGATCTTAAACAACATTTAATTTCAATGTGTGTGGGGAAATATTTTCAAATGCTGCTGTGTACAGATTCGTTACACATGACACCATGGTGCTGATTCGTTCAAAAAGAAAATGAATGTTGGACATTTGCTGTTTCAAAATGTGTTTCCAAAATAAAAACATCCAAAGTATTTTCAAAGGAAGCCTGTATCTTCATCTTAGAAGAACTTTGCAGATTAATTTAATTTATTCACATTATATCATGCTTCAAAACCTAGTTAACATCATTCAAATGCTGCAGTTTCCAATTTTTGCTATAAATATGTAGAAAGAGGAATTTGGTTTGTACTTAATCCCTGGATTCCATTATCTCAATTTTGAAAGATGGCAAAATCCTTCTTATGGCATTCTTAGAGTGAAAACATTTTCTCAAAAACTACTCAGTATCAGTCATATACTAGTTCATATACTACATTCATACATTCCTGTTCTCTCTTGACCTCCTTTCAGCAAATGAAGCATCTTTATCATCCATGACAACTTGCATCTTCAACTTCCATCGATAAATGTGGATGAAATACTAGTCATGTTCAAACCTTACTCAAGCTCTTATGCTCCTATTCCACCTTTAAGTACAACTTTCCTTACTGTTGCCTTTGTAACGTCATCATTGAAATTCAGCTATAGCAGTACAAAAGCTGCCAAATTCAGACTTTTAACCCACTGGGGACTTCATTAGTAGATGTCTTTTTCAGTTCAAAGATGGCACCAGAGAGTTTTAAAACTCTCTAGTTTACTAATTAGGTTACCTCTAAGGGCTGTGTTTAACATTGTACAAACCTTTTAAAAATGGTGTGGATATTTGTGCACAAACCTATTCAAAGAGAAGTACTCCAGACTCCAGATATGTTCAAGGACAAATACTTTAAAAAAACACACACCGCCTTCAGTGTATTAAGAAAAGTCCTTTCTAAACTCTGAACTTTGCTTTCAAACTCTCTCTCTCTGAGAATAACAATGTGCCTGCATTTTCTTTTGTCCAGCTCCCCCTTTTTTGATCGCTTACTGTCATCAGCTAAAATAATATTAATGCCAAAATATTTTGCATAGGATTTTAGAAACATCTTGTGTGGTTTTCAGTTCTAAAATAGTAAACGCATGCCTTTTCACAAGGGATGCTATACACTCAATTCCTGATTAACAAACTACCTCTGGTCCCTTTCCAGTTACAAACAGAGTTTTTAAAAAGGTTTTTTTTCTTGCTCCAAACTCTCTTTAGTCCTTAACCACTTGCTTCTCTTCCCTCCAAAATAGTTAATCTGAAGGAGGTGACTATCTTCAAAGATGGACAAATCAACCAAGATGACCACTGGCACTAGAACCTTCCAGAAGGCTCCATGGATGGCAGAAGAGTCCAGTGCTCTTCCTGCTGTCTCCGCCTCCCACTTAAGTAAATTGGCGCAGTTTTTGCTTTATCAGCATTATGTTGGATCCTGATCATAGAAATTCCAGTTCATCTCTTTTGAATTCACCTCATGAATGCAACTTTCATGATATCCTGCATGTAATAAGCACATAACAGAAATGTCACAGTCTACATACTGAATTAAAAGATTCCTCTAGCATTAAAATACTTAAAATGAAACAATATTATACAACTTTTTTATGTAAATACTGCTTTAGTGCGAAGCGGTATTCTGGGTGGTTTACAATAATCATTAAAACATACATAAAAAATTAAAAAAATTGAGACAATGAAATAAAACAAAGAGCACCAAGAACAAGTACAACAATATAGCTTTTTTAAAAAATGAACACTAGGAGAATTCAGCACAATAAAATCATGTTTCAAAGTCTGTGAAAATAAGATATATTTGCATAGTGTCTAAATTATGCCATAGTAGCTTTCTTATGCGAACCCATTGATATCAATACTGGTACCAACGGACTGGCCACAGTCTTATCTATGTGGAGAAAGTATCCTTTCCTGAGTTCTACAATATCAGAAGGCCGGTACTTTTAGTTATCCTGGGATCCTTCCTCATTTTATCAAATGTAAGCTTATCAACAACATCATATGATTATTTTCAATATAGAGCTTCTCAGATCCTGAAGCAGGACAGCATTTACATTTGAGAAAAATCACCGCTGCATAATAATAGTTGGGGTTTTTTAAATTGAAAAATAGCACCCACATAGGAACTCTACAATCTTGGTTACTTCAAAATCTGTGAAGATTCAGAACGATTGTGAGGCCTGTCAAAATATACACAAACATGTTTGAACATCATCATAATCAACAAGAAGACACACTACTGTGGATCTTGGCCGGGTCCTTCTCTGAGACACACAGGGGAGATTCCATCTCCAGGGCCTTGACTATGCAGCTAGACACACAATACAAACATGGGAACATTCTGACAAAAACATACAAACAGACACATAAATTTTGATGTAAGGAAAAAAAACATCTTCCCCTGAATGAAGAAAAAAACACAAAAAACAAAAAACAAACAGAACAAGAATGGTACAAGAATACTAAGAAACTGAATAAGAATGAGACAGAAAGGTTTTCAAGCTCAGCTTAGACTTCTGCACACTTTCCTGCTTTGAACTTGGACATTCTGCTTCCACTGCTGTCCAGACTTTCTCCTGAAGGCTCAACTTGACAGGAGGACCACATCAAAGAGTCTCTGACTCTTGCTTCTTATCATTCCTATCTGAACACTTGCCTGCCTTTTCCTTTGACCTCAGGGTCCATGGTGAAGCTCAGGGTGTTTCAATAGATGTTTAGATCCAGTGGGAAAGCAATGCTATGTCTTACCTTCTTCACTTCTTCTTAGGTAAGGATGGGAATGCTGAAATCATCCCTGTGAGCAAACCAGCCTTCAGTGTGGTCCAGCAGTGAGCCACCTACCACTGAAAGGAAGTTTTATGCTGAACTTCTTCCATTGTCGTCGTTTAGTCATTTAGACTTTTGTTGGCAAGTTGATGTCTCTGCTTTTTAAGATGGTGCCTAGGTTTGTCATTGCCTTCCTCCCAAGAAGCAGGCGTCTTTTAATTTCCTGACTGCTGTCCCCATCTGCAGTGATTACGGAGCCCAAGAAAGTAAAATCTATCACTGCCTCCATCTCTTCCCCTTCTATTTGCCAGGAGGTGATGGGGCCAATTCCTCCTCACTTTCTGCCATCAGAGTGGTATCATCTGCATATCAGAGGTTGTTGATATTTCTTCCGGCAATCTTAATTACGGCTTGGGATTTCTCCAGTCCAGCCTTCCGCATGATGTATTCTGCATATAAGTTAAATAAACCGGGGGACAATATACAGCCTTGTCATACTCCCTTCCCAATTTTGAACCAATCAGTTGTTCCATGTCCAGTTCCAACTGTTGCTTCCTGTCCACATATAGGTTTCTCAGGATAACTTCTTCCATAGTTCAGCATAAAACCTAGATCAGGAAAAATTACATTTGGCATGGCTGTTCCCCAATGTTTCACTTCCATGCTAGGGTTGGAATTATCACTAGACAAAGGAGGCAGATGCTATGAGAAAGGCTGAAAACAATATGCTGTCATTGCAATGGTCTTCGTCCCCAACTGACATGAAATAAAATCCACAAAGTGGAAAATCCCAGAAGCTGATTCCCTTTTTCATCAGTTAACCTCTTCCCATACAAATTGTTAGGGTTGTTTTTCAACAAGTTTGAATAGTAGTGAACACAAGAGGGTATCCTGTAGACCTTCTTGACTGCTGCCACCAGTGTTGTCAACATTCAAGCTGCCCTTTGCTATATAAAGCTTGCCATCCCTTTTCCTGCTGGAAACACAAACACAATATTGTGCAGCAATACCAGACCATTTCCTGAGGTTTTGAATCATGAATACAGAAGCAGAATATCCCACATTTGGAAACCAGAGGTTTTTTTTTTTTTTTAAAGAAATTGAATTTAAAAATAATTAGTTTTAAATATTTCCAAGGGTTTCCTTCTGCCCTGGTGTTGGTGGCTGGTGCTGCAAGGGAGATGTTGTTGCCCTTCAGGGTCTAGGAGTGGGAATATGTAGGCCCTGAGCTCCAGATCCTGCCCACTCCTAATATACAATATCATATACAACCTTCATCATGGGTCACAGAAGAACAAGAAATGGGCCATCAGGAACACTTAAAAGGAAGCATTCGCTTTGAGGAGCTTAGCTCCTGGGAGAGAGATTGAGGAGATCCCAACAGGATTTATGTTGGCAGGACAGAAAGAGAAAGAGGGAGACAGGGATTGCAAATGCACATGGGCAGTGGCATAGAGGGAGTGAATGGGAGCTGTTTGGGGAGAGGAACTTTAGAAGAAAGCAGGCACTGGCTTCTGCCATCAAGCAACAACATTGATTCAGTAGCTCTTCCACTACCAAGGTATGTACAGTGGACCCTCGACTTACAGACTTTTCAAGTTACAGATTTCTGTGGCTGCAAAATTTAGATTCGACTTGCAGCCGGAGAATCGACTTACAGACCAGAAAAAAAAACCAAATGGAACAAAAATAGAATAAAAACTGCCAGTTATGGGATTAATCAGTTTTCAATGCATTTTAGGTCAATGGAGATTTGACCTACAGACTTTTCGACTTGCAGCCACTGTTCCAATACGGATTAATTCCGTAAGTAGAGGGTCCACTGTAAAAGATTGTGAGGCTGACATTTCCATGCCAGAACTCTGTAACTGGATATAAATCAGATTTTTAATGCTCCTTTTTTGTGTCGATACAAGGCTGTTCTTTTATTTTCTTACCTAGAAACTTTATCTACACACAATTTCTTCCATTACAAAGTAGTTAACAGAGAAAGTGTGGTTACCTCAGTTATCACATGAGCATGGAGTAAAAGGTTTCTTAGACTTTTATTTATTTAGCGAGGATGCTCTATTTACTATGTTTTGAACATAGTTTAGAACTTATCCACGGCGTCCAACAGCATGTGGTGCAACCTTTTGAAAATATTCTCTTACCTTAATTCAGTACTTAGGCATTCTGCCTGTAACTGGAGAGAACTGAAATGGAGGTTGTGATCAGTGGGTGCACTTAGCTCACTTTCTCAAATCCCTTCCACACCCGGAAATCACTCAGACTTTTCCGTGGGGCTCATGAAGATCTAAAGAAGAACCTGTCAGTGTGTTTGACTCCACATGCTTACAGAACATGGCCCATGGCTCCACCATCCTTTTGTTCTTTCCATTGTTTCAGGTATATGGCTTGAATGTGGCTTGTTGCTGTCAAATGGTTGATGCCATGTAGGAGTAGGGATAAATGTGATTTATATTACAGCACTTGATAATTCTTACCTAGAAACCGATCCATCTATTTCTTTCAGTCTAATGGAAAATTCAGAAAAAAAGATAATAGGAGACCAAGACATCCTTTGGGTTTCTGAGCACATAAACAGTCTGCAAGAACACTGGCATTGTTATTCAGAGCCTTGAGTGCATTTCAGTAAACTGAATAAAGTGTCTGGCACCATTCCCCTAGGGTAGTTATATTGTAAGGTAAAGTAGGCAGCACTCAGGGCTTTGCAATGTTGGCATCCCATCTGTGGAAGATCTTGCCCAGAGAGGCCCCATGGTCCCTACTTTTGCATTGTTCTGGTGCCACCCGTAGATTGCCAAAACTTTTGTCCAGGACTCCAGGCAAGCAGGCAGGCATCTTTCAGCTATTTGGAGAACATATGTGCCCATCTGTGCACTTTGGAGAGCTGCACACACACTTGCAACCTCCATCCCCCCAAAAAAAAACAATTTCAAAAAATGAATAGAAAGAAATTGATATATCTGAATGGAGATTTATTCTGAGTCCTGTTTTAGTGTCTAAACATTGCAAGGTCTTTGATTCAGCCTTAGTCAAAAGTTATTCACATTATTCATCATGTCAAAGCACTTTCATTGAAACATCCTGCTGTTTACATCTGACACATGTTAATAGTTAAATATACTCGGTATCTTGTTGCAGAAAATATTGTGACCTTTCTAGATGGTCAAGTGAAATAAATGCCTTCTTCTCTTCTTCACAAGGAAGAAAATGAAATAAAAGGAGGACAGCTAATAATGTAATTTTACTATCCCGCAGCCAGATAAACTATGTTAGTTTTGTCCATTCTGTAATTGAAGGCAAAGGTAAAGGTTCCACTTGACAATTTTTGTCCAGTCGTGTTCGACTCTAAGTGGTGGTGCTCATCCCCGTTTCCAAGCCATAGAGCCAGCGTTTTGTCCGAAGACAATCTTCCGTGGTCACATGGCCAGTGTGACTTAGACATGGAACGCTGTTACCTTCCCACCAAGGTGGTCCCTATCTAACTACTTGCATTTGCATGCTTTCGAACCACTAGGTTGGCAGGAGCTGAGACAAGCGACGGGCGCTCACTCCGTCGCGTGGATTCGATCTTACAGCTGAAGATCTACGGACTTTACAGCACAAAGGCTTCTGTGGTTTAACCTGCAGTGCCACCATGTCCCTCTGTAATTCTGTAATTTAGTCGACATTTATTAACCATTCTGAAAGAAAAAGGGACAAGGATCCACAAAAGCTATAACACTCAGGTGTACCTCCTCTTGAAGAGAGATGTGATTCTTGAACCACATTCCCAGAATGGCTTGCACTGAACCATTAACAAAGTCGTGGACATGCCTGCAATGCAAATTACAGAAATTCTATGAAGATAGGAGAAAATTAAGCACTTTAGTTTGGGAAAGGCATCAGACAAGGCTGTAGTTTGTGATCCTATCTGTTCAATGAATATGCATAGTATGTCTGATGAAAAGCTGGACTAGATTCGCGTAACAATGGAGTGCAAACTGGTGGGAAAAACATCAATAATTTAAGATTTAATAAGATTTAATAATTTAAGGAAGTCAAACTACTTAAGTCAAAGTAGTTGACTTGTAATAACTACTGAGGAAGGTTTAAGAAAAAAGTACAAATGTAGAATTACAGTTAAAGACAAAAATAGTGAGTACAAAAGAATACAAGCCTAGAGTGGGTGAAGAAGAAAGAGAAATAGTGAAAGATTTTCTATTCCTTGTTTTAATCATCAGTCCAAATAAAGACTGTAGCCAAGAAATCAGAAGAAAACAGACTCAGAAGAGCAGCAAGGAAGGAACGAAGCAATTTTTAAATGTAAGGCTGTACCACTGAAGATCATCCATATTGCTAGTTACTGTGTATGGATCTGAAAACTTGGAAATGATGAAAGCTGAAAGGGAAAAACAGATGCATTTGAGCCATAAAGGAGAGCTTTATGGATACTATGGATCACCAAAAAGACATAAACCCAGAATTGACTTGATAGCGCACAATTATTATTATTAGATCAAATCAAGACTAAACTTTCTGTACAGGAAAACAAATGACTAAATTGGGACTATTGCACTTTGATACACTACGAGAAGGCAAAGCTCACTAGAAAACTACATACGAGAAGGCAAGGCTCACTAGAAAGCAAATATAAGACATTTAGTCCTGTCTCATATTTGCTTTCAGCTTTCCCCAGCGCTCACTAGTGCTGGGGAAAGCTGAAAGCAAATATGAGAGAGGACTAAATATGACAGGGATTAACTCAGTAAAGGCGTCATACCCTTTAGTTTGGAAGATCAGAGTGGGCTGCTATTAATAAAGCCTTTTGGACATCCTTCATTCATAACATTGCTTTAAGTTTGAGATACGTAACATGATGATACATGGCAATAAGCTCAGTAGATTGCGACAAGTCGTTTGATACCAAGAATACTTTTAAAAATTTAAAAATCCAAAGTAAAACAATCATGTGGATCAAATCATAAATCTGTAAGAAGCTTATTATTAATGGGCAGTGAACATCCTTGAGATTCTCAAAGGTCTTTAAAATCCCTAAAGTTTTAGGTACTGGTAGGTCTTATGTTTCCTTGAGGGTTATTTCAGTCCATTATTCAGCAACATTGTTCCTTCCCTTCCTCAAGGATGCCATCTGCTTGGTTTATTTTATTTTGCTGATGGATTTTCCGTTATGCAGAATCTAGCTGGCCCAACGTTGGGACAATTCCCATGCAAATTAGAGTGTCAGAGCTGGTGTAAGAAAGTTGAAAGGAAGTTTATTTTCAAAAATTCTTATAATGCAAAGTGCCTCAGTTTCCATTGAGTCTTACATACCCTACTGCAATCATATTGTTAAAGTATGTTTATACTACAATGAACAAATGGACACAAATGTAGCTTGTCAAAGGAGCACATACAGTACTGTATGCTCCTACATTGTGAATAGGGACCAGATTCACAGCCATTATCTTTACCCAGTTTCACATTTTCATATTAAAAATATTATGGTAAACTCTGGTGTTCAAACACATACTTGGATGTTTCGGAGTCACCTGTTTTAGATATTCTTTTGCCTAAGAGACTGATAAGATGTTATACTACGCTAATTATAAAGGTACCTTAAACAACAGATCTTGCAAATTCTGCCGCTTTGTAGGAAGAGGTAGTAGGTGTCCAGACAAATGTAATGGGATCTAGAATGACTGAATAATAAAGTCTGCCTTTTGAGTAAACATGAATGGATTGCTCTATACATAGATGTTCCTTTCAGTTAAAGCCATAATTAATTCATCAAGTGTGAACTCTGTTGCTTACAGCCCAAGAGCTACCAAAGCTGGTGGTAAGATAACTGGGATTCTCTTCCTAGAAAAAACTTATGGCCTCTCAACACTGATATGGTACTCCAAGTGTCTTAGTCTCCAACATTTGCATCTTCCCATTTGGCCTTTCCTTTAGAAAACCTTCTGAAAGTGAAAACACTGTGGACTATATAGCCCAAAAGTTTGCATTTTTCACCATTCAATATTCTGTTACCATGGTCTCTTGAGACTGAAGGATGCCTACAGGATTCTCATAAAGCATCAGGACTAGAGAGGGGGACAAATTAAAAAAACGGTGATTCGTTTTGATTTGTGATTCATCAAGGTTAAGGACTCAATGAATATGAATATTCTTCAATGAATCGATGAAGTGATTCATTGATTCATCTTTGCTTTAAATTGCTATAAAACTAGCCCCTAAGTACCTAGGCACACCAAATCCGTAGGGAAGCTTCCTCTGACACTTTTCTACAACTCCTGAAAGTTTGGTGAACATTGGATAATGGACCCCTGAGTTATATAGTCACAAAGAGCACACCTCCAGGAAAACTCTCCCCAGGTACTTAGAAAATCCAGAATCACAACAGAGCTTCCTATGTCTTTCCCCAACATGCTTACCAACTTTGGTGAAGATTGGATATTGGACATCTGAGTTATTCACCCATAAATTGGTCCCCCCAGGAGAGCTTACCACATGGCACGGAAGCCCATTCTGCCTAGGCAGCCACACCCCCCACAGCCAACCCCCACCCCCTTCCTCTCCCTACCTTATCCCCCTACCCCCACTGGCACCCCCTTACCGTAATCGCTGCCGCCACCAAGGTCTCCATCTGGCAGGTTAAGATAATCCAGGCTGCCCTTTGCAAAGCTGCAGCTTCCCTACCCTAAGTGAAGCAACAGCCGCCCTCTTTGCAAAGGGCAGCCAGTCTCCCTTTTTACATGCCGTGGCTGTGAAGGCCTGATGGAGACCTGGGCAGCAACTATTAAGGTAAGGGGGTATCGGTGGGAGTGGGGTGGGGCTAAGGTAGGGAAAGGAAGGGGATGTGGGGTAGGCTGTTGGGGTGGCTGGCTGTGGTAGGAGGATGGCTGCCTATCTGCTGCTAATCAGCTGACTGGCGGCTGGTAAACAGCATGGTGTTTTTTGTTGTTGTTTTTAATAGGAAGGGGGTGTTGGTGGGGTGGGGGAGGGCTAAGGTAGGGAGAGGAAGGGGGTGGGAGGGCAGGCTGTGGGGTTGGGTGGCTGCCTATTCCCCGCCGATCAATTGATCGGCAGCTGGTAGGCAGAATGGATTTTTTTATTTGTTTGCTTGCTTAATACAAAGGATAAATAAAAACAAGTAAATATTTGTCCCTTTGTATTCGTGGGGATCTCTGGAACCCAAGAATATGAAGGGATGAATATTTAACAAATCAGCTATTTTCATCAAAAAAGCCAATCCATTTTTATATTCATCCCCATCTCTAATCAGGGCTCTAAATCTGCAATTGTTTCATAATCATGCAGCACATAAGAAAATACCAAAATTTACTTTTTACTGTGGTCTGGCAAGCAGTTGTTGTTATAGCTGTCTCTGAGAGATTTAGGTGTTTTTTAAATGCAACTTGATTTTTGGAAGTGTGTGCCTCATTAGAAATGTGGTGAATGCTGTTTTGTTTCATAAACTATCCCATGAACTAGCTAGGGATGTACATGGTGAAAACTTCTTTATTTTTGAATTCTTTTTTGGTGTGTGTGTGTGTGTGTGTGTGTGTGTGTGTGTGTGTGTGTGTGTGTGTGTGTGTGTGTGTGTGTGTGTGTGTGTGTGTGTGTGTGTGTGTGTGTGTGTGTGTGTGTGTGTGTGTGTGTGTGTGTGTGTGTGTGTGTGTGTGTCTCTCCTTTTTTGTATTGGCACTCAATAAGCCTTAAAGAACTGTACAAACAACAAAAAAAGCAGAAGCAAGACAGGAGAGAATCAAACTATTTCACCAAGCAATCAAAAGCATTAAAGGACCCAAAAATTAGAAAAGAGAGAACAACAGTATGAGTTCCTTGCCATCCAATAAGCATAATAGGTCCCCATGATAGAGCCTGGGTAGCACAACCAGAAAAAGAGTGGCAAGCAACTAGCCAGCCGGGCCCTGGCTACCTAGCACACAGTGACACTCATTCACTAAAGCAACCAAAAATAATACAACACCAAGAATAAGGGAGAACGGCCTCAAAGTGCGCCCACCACCACAGCCCAGATGCAAATGGACACAGTCTCAAAGTCCAACCCCTGGATCAGCCCACACCCTCACTGTAGGGTACAAAACAGTCCTCGACCACTCAAATATATATATTTTCAACAGAACAAATACACAGTAAATTAACCAAACAGCAATCATAAAAAATTAGTAAAAAGAAAGGAAGAACAGCAAAATACACACACACACACACACACACACACACACACACACACACACACACACACACACACACACACACACACACACACACACACACACAATATACAGAGAACAAGAGAGTGAAAGCAAGAAAGTGCACTCTCTCCCCAAAACTAAGAAAAGCAACCAAACAAATAACCTGACTCCCTGACGCAGTCAACGCTTTTCCCTCAACCCAAACTACTAGAATACAGGGAAATTTATCTGTCCCCCATCTCGTGATGTCTTCCCTTCTCTTCTTTGAGTCTATAAGGCAGCAATAAGAATAACCCCATAAGAGAAATACTAAAACAACTGAAATGGGGCGGGGGATCCAAAATGAGGCTTGCTGGCACAGGCTTGGGCAGCAGCAAAAGTAGTTCAACGAAATGGGACCTCACCAAAACAAAATTAAAGAAACAAAAGGCAAAAAAGGAAATGGACTAAGATGGAAGTAAGCAGGCAGATAGAAAGGCAGCAATCCAAGATGGAGGACATCAGGAGCTCAGTCACCAAACAGGAATCCTACACAAAACAACTGGACTGAGGCAAAGAGTATTCCTCCCTGGGTTTCTGGTTGTTTTACTGAGTCAAAATTTCTGCTTCATGTTCTTGATGTTTTGACTGGCTGTTGAAGACCCTTGCAATGCTATTGGTTGAAAAAAATTCTCAGGCAATTCAACAGACAAATGGCGCTTAAGGTGCTAAAAGCTTTCATGGAAGAGGGAATATGAAAGAAACGCAACTTTCATGTGCTCCTCTTCTGTAAACATGAAATCATTTGTGTTTAGAGGCTCTGTTTTGGCAATCGATGAAAGAACATAAATGACACAAAAGAGAGCCTCTTTTGTGTTTGGGGGCTTGCATGAAAACATGAAAGGTCTGTCCCTAGTAGGAACATTAGATGCATTGTTTGTGTCTTTTTTGATCACTCGTTCTTGTGTGCTTACTGTGTGTTGCTTAGGAGAAAGACACCAGTTTTATGCTGCCTGATTTTGTACCAAAGAAAAAAAGAAAAAAGAAAAAAGCATGATCACCACCCACAAGAGTGCCTATGTCTTATTTTCATGTTGCAAGTGAAAAACACTGACGGGGGGTGAAAAGTTCTTGACAGAGCTGTTTTCCTGTGTTGACACTACCTGTCTAAAGGAGAAACCAGCCAGATTTCTTCACAAAAGCCCACCTCCCAAAGTTGCTCTAAGGAGGAGCAGGCAACAACAGAACCAGTGGCATTTTGAAAAGCTTTCATGTTGGGACAAGGACACTGGAGAAGGGGTGATGTGGAGTGGGTGATAGCTATGGGTATGGGAGAGGAGGAAGAGGAGATATGGAACAGTCCCCAGACTTGCCCTTTGCTTCAGAAGTTCCTAGACTCCTGTTTCAGAATCAGTGGATGTAAAGCCTACTCGTATCACAAAATACTGCATAGATAAAGGAAATTACATGAGGAATTTTGTTTACAGTTTTCCTGGCCATCTGTTGTGCATCTAGGCATTGACAACCAATTGAATAAACTGAAGTGTGTGACAGACAGCTGGAATGATTATGCACAACCATTTTGTTTGTTTATACTATGCTATTTAAGTAGAATTCTGTTCATAAAGAGAAAAGAATAAGTATTGGCAATGTTGCTATACTTAGATTTAGGCATCCTTCAGTCTCAAGAGACTATGGTAGTGTGCTCTGTATGGAGGACTTGGAACAGTTTCTAGTGTGGCTGAGAAGGCCAATTCGAGAGTGATTATCCCTTTCACACTGAAGACAAATACAATCTGTACCCTGTCCAGCTCCCTGATTTTGCTGGCTTTGGGACTGCCTCTTTGCCTCAGCCTGCTGGACAAGGGTCTCTTCAAATTGGGAGAGGCTGTGATGCACTGTCTGCCTCCAGATGTCAGGCTTTCAGATGTCAGGCTTTCCCATCTGTTGGGGTCCATTTCCAAGGCCTTCAGATCCCACTTGCAGATATCCTTGTATTGCAGCTGTGGGCTCCCTCTAGGGTGATTTCCCTGCATGAATTCTCCATACAGGAGATCTTTCGGAATCTGACCATCAGCCATGCTCACAATATGCCCAAGCCAATGCAGATGCTTCTGTTTCAGTAATGTATACATGCTAAAAATTCCAGCTCAATCTAGGACTACTCTGTTTGGAACTTTGTCCTGCCAGGTGATACAAAAAAATCCATCAGAGACAACGTATATGGAACGTGTTCATCTTCCTCTCCTGCCTTGCACAAAGGGTCCAGGACTCACTGCAGTACAGGAGTGTGCTCAGGACACAGGCTCTATAGACCTGGATCTTGGTGTATGTCATCAGCTTCTTATTGAGCCATACTCTCTTTTTGAGTCTTGAGAACATGGTAGCTGCTTTGCCATTGGGTTTATCCAGCTCGACATCTAGGGAGAGAGTGTCAGAGATTGTTGAGCCAAGGTACACACATTCATGAACAACCTCCAATTCTTGCGTGGAGATGGTAATAAACATTTTTTGATCTGTTTATTTTGCCTGACTCCTCTTAAACTTCTTATAGTAAGATACTGTAACTTAATCACTATTGTCAGATACATAAAAGTTTTTGTGTGAATTCTCCATGTTTTGTGCTCAAATTTAAATGAGGAACCCTTCAATTTGTTCATTTTAGTATGACTTTGATGTCCAAGAAGGCTAATATATGCAATTATATAAGTAGCTTCTCCAGCCAAACAATAGCATTGGCCAAAATCTTATTGTGCAGCTCCACCTGCACATTGGGATTATGTTACAGTCACTGGCAGATTGCTGTTGATTAAATACTTACATTTTAAGTTCAGGTTATGCACAGCATGCACTCAATAAGACCAAGTTTCATGCATCCTGCTTCTGAAAAAGGAGATCTTAAATTGGCTGCAGTCTGCTACTATTGATGATGTCATTCCCACGGTTGACACAAAATATGACCATCAGGATTTCAGCCATTGAGTTTCAAATCAGCCATAATTCTGTAATTGCTGTTGCAAAGCAAGCCACTACATTTTCCAACAGAACACAATTTTCATAAATATTCTTGATCAGTGTCTATTTACACTAACAAGGTTTGTCTTGAAGAAGTGCCCACTATGCATAGTCCTCACACTTTTATTACATCTGTATGTAATAACATACAGATTATAGCAGGTGCTGTATCAAAGAGGTCAAATGACATTTTGCGAGGAACAGATTGTACTGCAGAAGTCAACAAACTGATGCATGTGCTTCTGTTGTGGGCACATGGCTCAAAGGTTTTCCAAAGATTCCACTGGCAATCTTCCAAGGATATAATAATGCCCTGAGACCTTATTCTGTGGTACGAATGCTTATTCTGCTCTTCACTCCAGCATGTAAAAACTTAACAAATTTGCACTTTTAAACCTTAAAAGAAACGGAAACACAGTGTCTCTTTGGAATCTGTAACATTTCAGTCAGCTATGATATTTTAAAAGTCTCTGTGAAAAAATATCTTCAGTCTTAGAAAAGCTGAGGTCTGACAATAACTGTAACTTATTGATCAAGGAGAAATATTGGAATGTCTCATTGTAATTATGAGGAAAATGTTGTTAGGATGCTGCAGCATGCTTTTAATCATGATACCAAAATTGTTGAGACACAACCACACAGGCAACCAAGACTGCCATTTTTATTGGCTGATTACATAACCTGACAGCAGTTCAAATCTTTGCAGATCTGTGGGTGTCCTTGGTGACTTCTATCCCTCTGTCATCCATTTCTTCCAACAGATACACTGAGATTTCCACCATTTCCAAAGGTTATAAAGATTGTTGTCATCTGTTATAAAACAAATTCTCTCTGCGCTGTCTAAATTCATTTGGGATCTCTTCTAACAGAAGAAATGGACTATGGACAAATTGTGACTCCTTCTGGATATTCCAGTTCTGAATGCTTGATGGCACATTTACCAGGCTGGAAGTTGTGTCACATGTTCTGTGTCATAACAGCTGAGTCCTGTTATGAATCAACGGAAATGGACTATCAAAGGTGCCAGTAATGCTCAAGTATTCTAAAGCCTGAATAAAACAAATGTACCAGGAAGTACACACTGACCCCACGTCAACCCCCCATGTTGTCATTTCTGTCATCCATAATCAGCGTTCCTAATCACTTTTCTTTGGAAGTTTCAGTACTGTGTTGCCTTTTCCCCCTGCTTAAATCACAAACTTACAAAGGATAGTAGACTGTAATCGTGGGAGTATACCTGCATGTTGACCAGCTGTGGGTCTTCATTTCCTCCATGGCAGGGGGACGTCAAAAGGACTCTGTTGGTATCTTATCAGAACATGGTAGGCTGTAGTGTGATGCCAAAATGCAGAACATTTATTGTGCAGCTATGTACAAGTGGCTGCCTCTGGAACCAAATAGTCTACACAGTCAGACCCTCATCCTCCCATAGCCCATCATGTCTGAGCCAGGCAGTTCCCTTCACTCACTGGTCTGCAAAGTGCAGTCATGTGCTGATGATAGCCTCACACAGCCGCTTAAGCTTCCCTTCTCTGAACTGTCACTGCCTCCACCAGTGATGCAACTGAGTCAGGGTTGGCATCAACGTTGATGCTCAAAGTGGGATCTTAAGGGGACAGAGAGTGAGTTCCTCATCAGGGAGATCCAACATCATCCTGCATCCTTGGCCTTTGCTCTACCTCTCATTCCTGAGCTCTAGAGCAGGATAAAGGGAGCTGAAAACTGTGTAGCAGAAGTAGGAGGGAACCACAGGATGTCATGGGGAGATGACCCGGTCCAAGGCACCACTTCAGAGCCCCACCATCATCTAGAGGGGCGGGGTAAAAATTTAAATAATAATAATAATAATAATAATAATAATAATAATAATAATAATAATAATAATAATAATAATAATAATAATAATAATAATAACAACAACAACAACAACAACAATAATAATAATAATAATAATAATAATAATAATAATAATAATAATAATAATAATAATAATAATAATAATAATAATAATAATAATAATAATAATAATAATAATAATAATAATAATAATAATAATAATAATAATATTCTCTCCTCCCCCTCCCCTACTCTGGATAATGATGCTCCCAACTCTTTATAGTCTACCAACCCACCCATCAGGATCTGGAACATCCTCACTCTTCAGTGTTGCTTCTGCTCCCATTGTGGATGGACTTCTCTTTTTACTCTACCCAGGTCTCAACTCACCGGGTGTACAGCCCTGCCAGAGTGGACTGTGCCTTCTCCCCATCTGGCTCCCAGGCAGTCATTCCTTTCCCCTAGATAGCCTCCGAGAGGGATGTGGAAGATGCAGAGGCCAGCCTCTTTGCTCAGTGCTGGGGTATGGCTCAGGGGGATGGAGGGAGGAAGGGGCCTCTTAGTCATTTCCCGTTAGGAGAAAGCACATGTGTACAGTGCCTGTTTCCTTTTGCCATCCTAGCCACATCTATGTTTAGCACTGAGGTAGTAAGAATACCTTTTCTGTCTTGTATTAATTCATTCTGTTGCTCTTGGAAAGTTCCGCTAATGTCCCATATCTTTCTCCTTGCCATCTTGTGTTGCAATAATCATTTTTTTCTGATCTGAAGGGCTGATATATATTGTGTAGAGAGGCCATTAGTGCCTCTGCTAAAGTGCTGTCTTTTGGAGCGGATCTCTAATGGAAGAACCATCCTTTCTGTTAAGAGGACAGTGTTGTGGCCATTGATGTAAGGAACAAAACATCCACTTTGCTGATCTAGTATTTGTGTTATTCTCAAGATATTCTTTCCAGAATACAGAGAGGATTTTTACCTTAAAAATGGTTATATATACATGTGTTACATTTTTAGCCCATCTTTTCAAGGGTGAGAATATTGGTTGTTGTGGGTTTTTCGGGCTCTTTGGATGTGTTCTGAGGTTTTAGGGCTCTTTGGCTGTGTCCTGAAGGTTGTTCTTCCTGACGTTTCACCAGTCTCTGTGGCCGGCATCTTCAGAGGACAGCACTCTGTCCTCTGAAACACACAGTGCTGTCCTCTGAAGATGCCGGCCACAGAGACTGGTGAAATGTCAGGAAGAACAACCTTCAGAACACGGCCAAAGAGCCTGAAAAACCCACAACAACCATTAGATCCCGTCCGTGAAAGCTTTCGCGAATACGGTGAGAATATTCTTCCTTATTTTACATATGTGTTCTAACAGAGGAGGGGAAATGGGCACTCTATGTCCCTCCCTCTCCCTATCTCTTTAGAGCATCCCTCTAACATTTTTCTGATTCAATAATCCCCTGAAAAATCCTTATGACCATTATTTTTGCGCGGAATGCCAGAGCCGACAGCCTACTTTGTATAGTGCCTGGTGCTAACCCTTTCCTATTAAGATATACCCTAAATTGTTGTAAGTGTTCGACTGGAGCTGGCCAAATCTGCTCCAGGTCAACCATTTTTCTTAATTCCTGAAACTCTATACTCATGGCCAAAAAACCCTTTCTTGTTCTTGATGCCAGGGCCAAACCTATTCCTCTGGATGCATCCTCACGCCAATCTGCCAGACCTCCGGAGGAAGAATTTCTGGCAGCTCCCTGGCTTCTTGTGCTAGCTCCCTGAACTGCTTGATTTGTTGGCATGATAGAGCGTCAGCTATCCTATTGTCTATACCTGCAATATGGTGGGCATGCACCAATATGTTCAACTGCAATGCCTGCAGTGTAAAGGCCCTGACCAACGTCATGACCCGTTCTGATTGCAATGTAAGGTTGGTTATGATATAAAGGACTGCTTGGTTGTTGTACCAGAAATGGGCCACTGAATTTGACCATTCCTCAGACCAGAGCCAGAGCACACCCATAATTGGAAAGGATTCCAAAAAGGTCAGGCCCCTTGTGATGCCATTCTGATACCATGAATCTGGCCATGTGCCTGAACACCACCTATCTCGAAAATAGATGCCGAATTCTAAAGATCTGGCCACCTCCGAGTTCACCTGGAAATCAACTTTCAGACTCATATCAGATCTCCAGAAGGAGATCACTGATGCCACCTGTGTCCCCAACTATGTTGCCGGCAAAAGCAAGGCTGAAAGGACCGGCACTGCCTGCCTCCCAGTACCCCACAGCCGAGTACTCACAGGTGGTGTTATGTCCGACACAGTGATACCTTTACCTGCTTGTATCCCCACTGATGTCACTGATGGCCCAGTGGCAGGACATTCCTCTCTCTGTGTAGGTTGGCTGACACTGCTTCATCCCTTGTCTTCCTCCTCTTGGGTCTGTGTGCATGTTGATGCCATCTGAGGCTGGCTTCCTTGCCACATCGCTGACGGGAGTTCACTTCTTGGCCTCGATGGCATGACTGCTGCTAACGAGGCTCCTGATGTGCTGGACAGTTCTCTTTCTAGGATACCAATGTGAGACAACATTATGTCCCACATCCTTTGAAGTTCTGCTAATTTTTGAGCCTTGGACTCTCTACAGGACCTCTGAACTGCAGAAGAACCCTCAGCTCCACTCAGAACAGGCCTCGCCATGGTTGGCCAAAGAAGTTGAGTGCCCATGCTCAGCGTCATATCCAGAGCAGCCATGGCTGCGTCTGTCTCCTCCATCCGGGCGGGCCTTGTGGAAAGGCACTTCTTTCCCTAGTTCATTTAACTACCTTCATATCAGTTTAGAAATGTTGAAAAACTTTAGAGTCAGCATAAGAATTCACATTGTATTTTCTAATAACCTCTTATATTTCTTATTATACACAAATTTGTGTGCACACTTCCACATTTTTCCTATTGTTCATGCTTTTCCCCCACTACTCTAGTGCACGTGTGGCTGAAATCCTCTTGCTTGGCATAGTGAATCAAACTACGAAAACCCCTTGAATCAGTGGAGATTGGGTGAGTCAACTCTTCCATAAGCTGCCTTGACTCAAATGGGCCTACTCAAGTTGCAACTTACTTTATAGCTATGTTTTCATTTTGTGCACATTTATGAATTGTGAATTGGATCTTTATTCTGAAAAGATAAGGTTTTATCACCCTGTTGTGCTTCAGCTTGCTTATAGGTGCAGCAGGTTTCCATCTGGTATGTTTTCACAAAAATACAGTTCTGACAAATGCCTTCTGCTTCTCTACATTAATTCCAGCAACAGTGGCCAAACAGCTGCCTCTGGAATATTTCCTCTTGTCTATTACAAGCGTCAGGGCTCTATTCTGACCTCTGCCAGATTGTGCAAAAGCCTTTCTTGCCACAAAGAAACGACTGAGGGGAGAACACAGCAACAAAGTATTTCAGGTAATTCCAACTCCAGTAACCTCAGAACAATTTTGAAATGGAGTTTAGGTATGTCTAATATGGCTAACACTTGTTTAGAAATATATTGCCTGTGAATCTTTGTTTTGTGCAACTGGTTTAAGTGGCCTCATCTGCAGTAGTTGAGGGCACAATCATAAATAATTTAATTTAGACATCATATCCAACTGATTTCAATGAGACAAACGTCCAAATAACCCTTTCATGGGATTACAGCTTTACTCTAAGCATATACAGTGGTGCCTCTCATTACGAGCGTTCCGTTTGATGACGAAATCGCTTTACGTCGATGTTTTTGCGATCGCAAAAGTGACTGCAAAATGATGTTCCCTATGGGGGAATTTTGCTTTGCGATGATCGGTCCCCTATTTCGGTAACCAATCATCGCAAAGCGATGATTTTTGCACAGCTGATCGGCGGTTTCAAAATGGCCACCAGGTAAAAAACCGGCTACCCGTTTCTGGCATGGATTCCTCACTGCACATGCAGCAAAAATGGCCGTGCTATGGAGGATCTTCGCTGGACGGTGAGATTGAAGCCCCTAGGAACACATTAATCGGGTTTTAATGCATTTCTATGGGCTTTTTAAATCGCATGAGGACATTTTCATTTTACAGCAATTTTCGCAAAATGAATTAACGTCGTCATACAAGGCACCACTGTAGTTATATATTCCTGCATCAGTACCTCTGTCAAACCATAGTTCTTGATATTATCCATGTTTATTGTGCTACATCACTGAGATTACCTAAACTAAGCTGGCTCTAAACATGCTGATGTATGGGAATCCTTCCCGGGAATTTCCTTCCTATCTATCTATCTATCTATCTATCTATCTATCTATCTATCTATCTATCTATCTATCTATCTATCTATCTATCTATCTATCTATCTATCTATCTATCTATCTATCTATCTATCTATCTATCTATCTATCTATCTGAAATTTCTTCACCTGAGTTATTGATCTGGCCACCGAATTTTGGATCAGTTGAAGACTTCACATCAACCTCAAGGGTAGCCCCACGTAGAGAGCACTGAACTTGTCTATTCTTGAGATTACAAGCACATGAATCCGCATTGTGAGTGCCCCCGCATTTAGATAGGGATGCAGCTGGGCAATCCTCTGAAGATGGAAATGGACTGCCTGGACCACAGATATCACCTGGGTTTCCACGGTGAGATCCAGGTCCAGGCAGATGCCCAAGCTGCAAATCTCTTTGTGGGAAGAGTCATTCCCCCAAAGGAGAGGGAGTTTCCCAACCTGCTGATGCCAGGGCTGCCCACATGCAAGATTTCCGTCTTGTTAGGATTCAACCTCAGTCCATTTGCCCTCATCCACTCCAGAACGGTCCCCAAGCAGCAATCAAGGGTTGGAATAGCATCCACTGCATTTGGAGAAGAGGAGCTGGGTGTCATCAGCATACTGATGGCACCAGGCCCCACAACTCCAGATGACCTCACCCAGCAGCCTCATATACGTAGATATTAAATAGCATTGGTGAGATGATCGATCCCTGCAGAACCCCACAATTGAGGATCCATGGGGTGCAAGTAATCTTGCCGAGCTGCATTCTCTGTGGATGGTCCTCCAAGAAGGGACAGAGCCACACCAAAGCAAGGTCACCAATCCCCAACTTGGAGAGCTGGCCCAGGAGGATACTGTGGTCAACGGTATCAAAGGCTGCTGAGATATCGAGGAGAACCAACAAAGGCATGTTGCCCCTGTTGGCCTCCCTCAGCAGGTCATTCTGCAGGGTGACCAATGCTGTTTCTGTACCATGCCATACCATACCTGAAGCTCATCAAAATGGATTAAGGGCATCCAACTGGAATGGATTACGGGCATCAGTTTCCTCCAGGAGGGCCTGGAGCTGATCGGCCACCACCCTCTTGACTACTTTACTCGAGAAAGAAACATGGGTGACAGGCCTATAATTCCCAGTTTCGTCCACCACCAAATTAGGTTTCTTTCGAATGGGCCTAATGAGTGTCTCTTTGAGGGCAGAGGGAATCATGCCCTCCTGGAGAGACCCATTAATTATTGCAATGGCCCATTCTGTTGTTACAAGCTTGGCTGCTTTGATGAGCCAGGCTGGACAAGGGTCTAAAGAGAAGGTGGTGGCACGACAGTGCGCAAGCACCCTGTCCACTTCATCTGACATCACAGGTTGAAAGGAAGTTAACCTCGCCGGACAAGATGATGCAATGGACATCTCAGCTCAATCTACTGTCTGTAGAAAGGAATTAAGGTTCCGGCGGATGGCTTCCACTTTAAATTTTTAAAATGCCGCAAATTGGTCACAGGAAATACTAGAGGGAGGCCTATCACTGTGACCAAGATCTATCACTGGATAGATAACATATTATATGGAAAAGTTCCACCTGCTGGTTGTGAGCTTTGTTTATCATGTCAGCGAAGAATGCTCTTCTAGCAACCTTTACCCTAGCTAGGTAAAGGTTAGATGAGATCCTGGTGGCTTTTAGATTAATTAAACTGAGCCTACACAGTGACCAAGATCATACAGCGGTTTAACAGGTTCCACTCAGAACAGGCCTCATCATGGTTGATCAAAGAAGTTGAGTGCCCGTGCTCAGCGTCATACCCGGAGATTGGCTTTGGGAAATAGATGTGTGAGTTCTGCCAGCATTGCTGCAGAGGTTGAAGGGGTGGTGGTCACCCTGTCAGTGTCAGACTATACATGGCACACAGCATCAAATTGGTCTCCAGGGCTGCTGTCCCAGAAGGAAGATGATGCACAAGAAAGCCCGCATGGTTTGCTGCAGACAAGCAGACTAAGGACATGGATTTCTGAAACCATATCCTGTGGCCTAGTGAGACCAAGATAAAATTATTTGGTTGAGATGGTGTCAAGCATGTGTGGCGGCAACCAGGTGAGGAATACAAAGAGAAGTGTGTCATGCCTACAATTAAGCATGGTGGTGGGAGTGTCATGGTCCGGAGCTGCATGAGTGCTGCTGGCACTGGGGAACTACAGTTCATTGAGGGAACCATGAATGCCAACATGTACTGTGACATACTGAAGCAGCGCATGATCCGCTCCCTTCGGAGACTGGGCCACAGGGCAGTATTCCAACATGATAACGACCCCAAACACACCTCCAAAATGACCACTGGCTTGTTAAAGAAACTGAGGGGAAAGGTGATGGAGTGGCCAAGCATGTCTCCAGACCTAAACCCTATTGAGCATCTGTGGGGCATCCTGAAATAGGAAATGGAGGTGTGCAAGGTCTCTAACATCCATCAGCTCTGTGATGTCGTCATGGAGGAGTGGAAGAGGACTCCAGTGGCAACCTGTGAAGCTCTGCTGAACTCTATGCACAAGAGGATTAAGGCAGTGCTGGAAAATAATGATGGCCACACAAAATATTGGCACTTTGTGCCCAGTTTGGACACTGTCACTTAGGGGTGTATTTACTTTTGTTGCCAGCAGTTTAGACATTAATGCTTGTGTGTTGTGTTATTTGGAGGGGACAGCACATTTACACTGTTATACAAGCTGTATACTCACTGCTTTACATTGTAGTCAAGTGTCATTTCTTCAGTGTTGTCACATGAAAAGATATACTAAAATATTTATGAAATGTGGGGAGGGTGTACTCACTTCTGTGATATACTGTATTTCCAAATATCAGGAGCCTGATCCAGGATATGCCTTCTCATGGAAAGTTCCTTCACCAAATTTTCACAGCTTCTCCTCTTGCCTGTGCTAGAACTCATTCTGCTCACCCATGTGCCTCCTGCTCTATGTAACACTTTCATGGGGCAGGACAAGCTGCTATGACGAGAAAAGGCCTCCTGTCACCAGTCCAATTGAATACATTTAAATTTGGATCCCCCTCATATACCCCTTCATGGATTGCTGCCTTGTCATAGTGAAGGGGCTTGAGTAACTCAGAGAAGCTATGGGCTATGCCCTGTAGGGCCACCCAAGACGGACAGAACTTTGGATAGAGGCTCGTAACATTGTACAGGAGGCAGCAACAAAAACCATCCCAAAGAAAAGGCAATGCAAGAAAGCAAAGTGGCTGTCCAACGAGGCCTTAAAAATAGCAGAGAGGAGAAGGGAAACAAAATGCAAGGGAGATAGGGAAAGTTACAGAAAATTGAATGCAGACTACCAAAGAATAAAAAGGAGAGACAAGAAGGCCTTCTTAAATGAACAATGCAAAGAAATAGAGGAAAATAACAGAAAAGGAAAAACCAGAGATCTGTTCAGGAAAATGGGAGATATTAGAGGAACATTTTGTGGAAAGATGGACATGATAAAAGACAAAAATGGGAGGGACCTAACAGAAGCAGAAGACATCAAGAAGAAGTGGCAAGAATACACAGAAGAACTATACCAGAAACATTTCGATATCCTAGACAAGCCAGATAGTGTGGTTGCCAACTTAGAGCCAGACATCCTGAAGAGTGAAGTCAAGTGGGCCTTAGAAAGCTTGTCTAACAACAAGGCCAGTGGAGGTGATGGCATTCCAGTTGAACTATTTAAAATCTTAAAAGATGATGCTGTTAAGGTGCTACATTCAATATGCCAGCAAGTTTGGAAAACTCAACAGTGGCCAGAGGACTGGAAAAGATCAGTCTACATCCCAATCCCAAAGAAGGTCAGTGCCAAAGAATGCTCCAACTACCGTACAATTGCACTCATTTCCCACACTAGCAAGGTTATGCTTAAAATCCTCCAAGGTAGGCTTCAGCAGTATGTGGACCGAGAACTCCCAGAAGTACAAGCTGGATTCCGAAGGGGCAGAGGAACTCGAGACCAAATTGCTAACATGCGCTGGATTATGGAGAAAGCCAGAGAGTTCCATAAAAATATCTACTTCTGCTTCATTGACTATGCAAAAGCCTTTGACTGTGTGGACCATAGCAAATTATGGCAAGTCCTTAAAGAAATGGGAGTGCCTGACCACCTTATCTATCTCCTGAGAAACCTATATGTGGTACAGGGAGCAACAGTTAGAACTGGATATGGAACAACTGATTGGTTCAAAATTGGGAAAGGAGTACGACAAGGCTGTATATTGTCCCCCAGCTTATTTAACTTATATGCAGAATGCATCATGCGGAAGGCTGGACTGGAGGAATCCCAAGCCGGAATTAAGATTGCTGGAAAAAATATCAACAACCTCCGATATGCAGATGATACCACTCTGATGGCAGAAAGTGAGGAGGAATTAAAGAACCTTGTAATGAGGGTCAAAGAGGAGAGTGCAAAAAATGGCCTGAAACTCAACATCAAAAAAACTAAGATAATGGCCACTGGTCCCATCACCTCCTGGCAAATAGAAGGGGAAGATATGGAGGCAGTGACAGATGTTACTTTCTTGGGCTCCATGATCACTGCAGATGGAGACAGCAGCCACGAAATTAAAAGACGCCTGCTTCTTGGGAGGAAAGCGATGACAAACCTTGACAGCATCTTAAAAAGCAGAGACATCACCTTGCCAACAAAAGTCTGAATAGTCAAAGCTATGGTTTTTCCTGTAGTGGTGTACGGAAGTGAGAGCTGGACCATAAAAAAAGCTGACCACTGAAGAATTGATGCCTTTGAATTGTGGTGTTGGAGGAGAGTCTTGAGAGTCCCCTGGACTGCAAGGAGAACAAACCTATCAATTCTAAAGGAAATCAAACCTGAGTGCTCACTCGAAGGACAGATCCTGAAGCTGAGGTTCCAATACTTTGCCTATCTCATGAGAAGTGAAGACTCCTTAGAAAAGACCTTGATGTTAGGAAAGTGTGATGGCAAGAGGAGAAGGGGACGACAGAGGATGAGACGGTTGGACAGTGTCATTGAAGCAACCAACATGAATTTGGCACAACTACAGGAGGCAGTGGAAGATAGGAGGGCCTGGCGTGCTCTGGTCCATGGGGTCATGAAGAGTCAGACACGACTAAACGAGCAAACGAAGACGACATCTATATCCATGGTCTAAGGTTGGAGAAAATGTCATTGCATGAGGAAGTGCTGATGAGTCCTACCCCAGTCAGCCCATGTAGTCCCAGGAGAGGTGCAGGAGAGGGCAGTCCCTCTCCTGCACCACCCTATCTTTTCCTGCCTCTTGCATTTGATGGAAACCCCCCCACTCTCTCTTCATTTTTGTTTCCATTCCTTTGTTGATAGCTCCTTTCTTCTTCCTCTGTCCATCTTCCAAGCAGGTTCTCCTGTATGCTGGAGACTCCATTTCTTCTTCCTTTTCTTCTAACCACATTCTTTACCATTAGTAATGGTACCTTTTTCTATTTCAATGATTCCAGAGTGATTTTTTAAAAACCATACAAAGTGTTAGTTTGTGGGAATACCATGGACAGTGTTGTTTGATGAGACTGGGATGATCTCTGCACATTTTGTTGTTGTTGTTGTTGTTGTTGTTGTTGTTGTTGTTGTTGTTGTTGTTGTTGTTGTTGTTGTTGTTGTTTCTACCTTATACTGTGCTAACTAAAGGGTATAATCAAATTCCTATAACTCTCCATTTTTTAAACCATTTTTTAAAAACAGGAGGTGGGCAGAAACAACTGAACTGCCTCCAGCAGTTGCAAGGCAAATTTCAGCCTATCCAATGTAAAACCTGCTCCTGAGCCAGAAGACAGAAGTGGAGGCAATTCTGAGCTTCTGAAGGCTTGCAATGGACCGTGAAATAACTGCTCTTCTTCCTCAGACTGCAAGACTGCTGAAAAGTGGACTAAGAGGAGCAGATTATTTAAAGATCCGTACAGTCGGAACAGTTTGTAGTTGCTTCATTATCTAGTTCAGTTGAGTTGCAAAAGGAACCTGGACTCTGACTTTCATGTCTGCACTGGTACATTTAACCCTTGACTTACAGACGGCTTGACTTACAGACTTTTTGAGTTACAGACTTCTCTGGCCGCAAAATTTAGGTTTGACTTGCAGACTGAGATTTGACTTACAGACCAGAAAAAAAAAACAAAATGGAACAAAAACGGCCTGTTACGGGATTAATCGGTTTTCAGTGCACTGTAGGTCAATGGAGACTTGACCTACAGACTTTTTGACTTGAGAACCGCCTTCCAATACGGATTAAGTTCTCAAGTCAAGACCCCACTGTAGATTCTTTGGAGCCTCCCCTCCTCACAGAGTATCCAGGGCACAAACACATTACTATGTCTGTATTTCTTTCTCCTTCTGTCAGTACCTCTTGTTTAGCAGCTTGTTGCACACTTAAGGTTAAGATTAAAACCACATTCTTCCAAATTGTCCACATTGAGAGGGGTGGGCTGAGCTAATTAATTGTCCCAGAGCTGCCATTTCATAGAAAGAGACTTCCAATTTTCTGTTTCACCCAAAAGTACATACAGGTCAGATGGTTTCTAAAGAGGCCTCTGCTAATGAGCATTTACAGTGTCTGAACCCTAGCTGCATGAATTTCTAAAACTGACACCTACACAGGGCGTTTTACTCTTTTATGGTTTCACTGATTGCACTGGCAGGCAGTTCACTCAGGCCAATATGGTAGAGTTTCCTTTTATCTGAAAACATGCTGCTGTTTTTATCTGTCAGTCCACATCTCATTATTTAATAAGAAAGCAAAGGGTAATTCAGATTTCACTCGGCATAGAACATTTTACCACATTGCTGCAAATGTCAGATCCTCAGCAAAAGGCATTTCTTTCTTTCTTTCTTTCTTTCTTTCTTTCTTTCTTTCTTTCTTTCTTTCTTTCTTTCTTTCTTTCTTTCTTTCTTTCTTTCTTTCTTTCTTTCTTTTTCTTTCTTTCTTGATGCTTCAAACAAGCATAAAATTGAGTGCCAGACCCAGATTAGTCACTGTGAGAACATAATAAGCATTTGGATTGATTGATTCCTTTTTGATAGCAGGAAAAAATAACAATAATTAACCAATGGACAAGTATAATGACAAATGAGGGCAACCCATCTTTCTGTGCTACCTGACCTGCCAGATAGATATCATTGACCCTGAGACCATTTATTGAATTGCAGCAACTTTTTTGTTTTAGTTCATTGTCTCCCTTGCACACTGGACAGATTTTAGGACATCACTGCCACTTCTTCTATGTTCTGAGATTTTAAATATGTGATTTGTTGCATCCTGTATTTGGAGGTGCTTAAGCCTTTTTGACACATGAACATTTTCCTCCCCACCTTGTTTCATTTGTGGCCATTTAAGCACAGATCTTACTGGGATTTCTGCCCACACTATGCCATTTCTCTCTTGAGAAATAAGCGTATTTTTAAGAAATTGATTAAGAAAATCTTTCAAAAAGCTTGAAAATACCCTTTATAACCTTAAAATCAATCTTGCTTGTTGGATCTAGTTTTTTTTTCCTTTGCTTTAGTAAAGGTAAAGTTTCCCCTTGACAATTTTTGTCCAGTCGTGTTCTACTCTAGGCAGCGGTGCTCATCCCCGTTTCCAAGCCATAGAGCCAGCGTTTGTCCGAAGACAATCTTCCATGGTCACATGGCCAGTGCGATTTAGACATGGAACGCTGTTACCTTCCCACCAAAGTGGTCCCTATTTATCTACTTGCATTTGCATGCTTTCGAACCGCTAGGTTGGCGGAAGCTGGGACAAGTGACGGGAGCTCACTCCATCGTGTGGATTTGATCTTACGACTGCTTGGTCTTTTGACCCTGCAGCACAGGCTTCTGCAGTTTAGCCCCCAGCGCCACCACGTCCCTTTAGTAGATTAGTGTTAATTTGAAAGGTTCTGGTGGCAACAAAAGCCCACCACGAATCTGTGTTTCAAAAGCCACTGTTTTTAAAATCTGGAGGAAACACTAGAAATAATCTGCTGGATTCTTGAGGTTGGGGGCAGTTGTTTGTTGTGGTTAGTGGAGTAGTGCTAAACTGAAAGCTTTGGAGCAGAGAAATTCTTGATGCTTGAACTCCATCATCAGTACAAAGTGAAACAAGAAAGCAATACAACATCTCCTAGAAGTAGTTAAAACAAAGCACAGGCTGAAATCCTCTCATGTAGCTACACAAATGGAGTAACTTTTGGAGGCAAATTGTCACAAGGTAAGAAACCACCATAGAGTGTATCAGTCGCATGCTCAGACACAGAACTTGATATTCAGCAAGTGTCTGTAGTGCTTTCTTAACATTTGGAGACACTGGTTTAAGTTGTTTGTGCTGTGCCAGTATAATTAGACAAGAAGATCTGGGCCACAGAAAAATGGGAGGTTTGCCACACTTTGTCACAGTTGGTACCATTTCAAACTTTGTATCATTCAAATGGAAGGAAAAATTCTGGTATCAGTGCACATAAATTGTAATAATCACCCTAGTTAGATAAGTGTGGTTTGGGGATGTTCATCACTAGAGATGGGCACAAACTGGGAAAACAGGTGTTTGTGATGATTCATGCTTTTAGCAGCTGGCTAAAGAGCACTTTCATGGGGGGACCTGCTTTGGAGAGCTATAATTCAGATTTCCCAGATCCAAACTTTGCCAAACTTGGAGGAGGGAGAGAGAAGAGTCAGCCCAAGTTTTGTGAAGATTGGATTTGAAATGTCTACGTTATCATTTATGTACAAACTGCAAATGCCAATAATAGTTTGGTTTCATTTTGTTTTATTCTGGGCAGGTGTGTATCCCCAAACCACCCCAAAAGAAACCATGAAATGGCCGGATTTGTGGGTATTTCTGCTTCACAGTTTGTTTCAGGCCCATCTCTAATCATCAGTGCTCACCTGTTAAGTAGGGGCACTCCTTGATTTCTCCCTCATATGTTGTGTTTGTATTAAAAGTTCCACTTGGCACAAGCTTTTGCGTGCTGCAGCTGATTTTCTCTTGTTTTGAATTATAGTTCTTTTTTCCTTAAAAAACAAAAGAGCAAAGAAGGGAAAACGTGTGTCTGTAAGGTTGTGTAGGCCAGAAACAAAGAAAGTAGATATATATTATTTGGGATTTCTTGCCAAAACAAAACACCTCTCCAGTTTAACCAATAACATGTCTTGCTAACTCATTATACAACTTTATAAAACTGAGAAGGGTGTGGGGAATCAGTAGAGAGAAATATTTTTAAACAGCACTTTGAAGTCAGACCTACAGTCAGAGTTTGTGCTAGTCGGAACAACAGAGTGAAAGCCATACATTTCAAATTGTTAACCGTTCAGATAAATATACTCAAGTTATTGAATCCACAAAGTGCAAAGCCTGAAGTAACCTTCAGTGAGAAAATAACCCAAAAAATAAAACTGAGGGGAAAAAGTTGAGAGAGAAAAGCAGAAGCTAGTTTGCTAATAACCGTGTCATATTCCTGAGAATGAAAATAAATTAAAGCAATTGTTTTAAAAATTATGGGCTAATTCTGTCAGCATGAAAATGAAAGGGTGCTAAAAGAATCAGTCAGTTTCTTCCTTCCTGTTTTCTAGGCACAAATCACCCTCATAACTGAGTGAATGTTCAGATATAGACTGCAGAGAGCCCAGGAAATTATCTTTTGAAGAACAACTCACAGATTTCCCAGGCCAGCAGAATCACAGCCCATCTTGTCTTGTGTATCCTGTTGTCCCCCAATGTAAATGTTCTAAGCATCTTTCTTGTAAATAGACTTCAAGGGAAGTGGAGGTCATACCAAAATGCCCTGCTTCTATTTATTTAATTGGCCACACTCTGACCCTTCTGGTTGTGCAAGTTGTATAGTAAACGGCATAAGGGGCGATGTCCTGGGAAATGCTGAGGGAAGCCCCTTTGAACGCATTAGAATTATATGATAAAAATGAATGTTTATGAGATTGGGAGCTTAGAAAGGAAAGGAGTAATGGTGCCAAAAAGGCTGATGGAGAAAGAGGAGAATTTTTTCTCAGTCTGTGTGGAGTAGCACATACCTTCTTAGCAAAATAACAGGTAATTGGCCCACCATTACTAGACAATCAAAAATGCAAGCGATATCTTTGGTGGGGGTGTGCTATACCATTTGGTGTGATCCTCACATCCTAATAGCATATCAGAGTTCAAGCAACCCTATTTGGTCCAGCTTCTTCTGATGGGAATTTTCTAGTATCATGAAGAGGCTTAAGAAAAGAACAACTTCAGATAACTCACAAATTAAATACTTCCTCTACTCCATGGTGGAGGGGCAGAGGAAGTAAAAAACAACAGATCATTTTAGTGCAGTGCAGATGTACCGCAAAGTTTTCTTTGCCTTGTCTTAAACTATCATTCGAGAAACTGCCTGCAGCTGAATCCATTACCGATTATCAGCAATCCTACCAGCATCAAAAAAGTAGAACCCACACACAAGGGTCTGGAAAAGTGTGGGTAGGAATGCTCTGGGGATGATTTGATTTGCTCCAGTTATTACATCATATGATGGCTGGAAAAAGACTCAAAGCCACCCATCCCTGCATTCTACCAAACAGCGGACCAAATGCTCATCTGATTGTTCCTTCTGTCTGCCTCTCTCTCTCTCTCTCTCTTTCTCTCTGGCATGTCATTTCCCCTAACAGATGCTTTTTATATAATGTCTTCTAATATCCTTTTTTTTTGTATGCATCTATTCCAATACACACAATGTAATGCAATTTTTGAGCCAAGATCAGCACCACATCATTGAGAGACTTGCAGAATAATAAAATATTTTTCCAGGAAGTGTGCATGGCTTAAAAATGCAGCCCATATGAATTCCTCCCTCATCCTTACTTTTCGGGGTGATTTTATTCTACATAGCTCACCTACCTTGGGGGCACAATTACAACTGGATGCTGTACCCTTCAATATCCAGTTGTCATCTTGGTATGCTTGTAATGAATGAACACAGCCCCCTTCACAACTATCTATTGCTCACCACATCATGGAGCACAAAATGGTTTTTCAGAACAACCACAAAAATGTCCTCAAGCTTGCACTGTATTTAGCTGGCTCACATTTTACATGAGAAAATCCCTGCAATCATTTTCAAAATGTTCTGTTTGGTTAATTCTCTTCCCATATCCAACTCATTTCAAAACCAAGGTTACAGATATAGCTTTCTGTTTTCAAAACCTAAGTTCTCTCCTTTAGACTGAATTTCTAATTGGATGTATTAATAGTTTGAGTGGGTTTTGAAAAGATTATCAATGATTTACTGGGGCTGGAAGACATCTCAAATGACCCCAACAGAGCTTCTTCCATTTAAAAGTAAATGTTTGATATAAATGGAAGAATGGATTATTGACCAGCTGCCCATTAATCTTGTATGTTGCAATAAAACATGTTTCATTTGTCGTTGGATTTGACAGATTTTAGCCATGACCTTTGAGAATAAATCACAATGTAATTTATTTATTTTTTAAATCTTTCAATCCTTCATGCAACGAACTGTGCAATATAAAACATAATTTTATGGAGAATATAGAGACAAAAGTGGTAATGAAACAAGAATTTTATTGATTAATATGCCTCTTACTCAAAACAGACTATCCCATGTCTAAAATAGCAGTTGGCTTTTCAGTTTTCATGTTGAATTCTGTCAGAATATGAGCCCCCACCATGACTTTATGGGAAATGTACTTCCTAATGGGGTAAGACTTTAGTGATAACGTGTTCCCAGATGTTCCCCTCTTTGCTATTTATGTATGAGTAGATACCATGTGGTTGGGAACTTATGTCTAAATGAGCTAGCCAGAGAAGGCAAGGATGATTGCATAGCCTTATTCCATGAAAACATTGCTGTAGTGAAAAGAAGATGCTCAGTTATTCTCATCCATATGAGTGGCTCCATTATATATTGTTTGAGCTGATGGAGTTACTTTGATAGATAAGTACCCCACCTGCTGTACAACCTGTGTAAAGGGTACCACAGTCATAACACTATGATTTACAAATGTGAAGGACCCCATTTAAATACAGAAGGTTCTTCACTCCCTCTCTTCGTTCTACTCAACATTCTCAGTTCAATAACATAGAAGCAAGGCGTTTGAGTCGTATGAGAGTTTAGACCAGAACTTGGAAGGAACTGATCAGAAAGAATTAATTACTCGTTATTACTACCATTTTCCAACAACAAAGGTATAAGCAGGTTACATCATGACTAAAGATTAATGAGGGATAATGTAGCTCCTTTTTCAACTCAAGTAAATTTACCACTGCACAGATGTGCAACACTGTGTTGTTAATGCTGGATACATGAAGAAGCAAAAGTCAGAGCCCAAAATGCAGGAAGTAAAATTCCTTGCTCTCCTCAAACAGGATGTGTGAAGATTACAGGAAAGTAGCACTATCTTCTTTCTTACGATATTCTAGCACAGTACTGTACTAGAATGTTCTAAAAAAGAGAATTGTTCTATTTGCCTTAGACCTTCACACATCCATGCATTGACATTCTCTTCTTCATATATCCAGCACTACAAAACAGAGTCTTGCACATCAGAACTGGGATAAATTTCATTGAGTTCAATGAGATTACTAGAGCATAGACACTGTCAGGATAGCTCAGTGGTTTAGGTATCCTATAACAGCAATGGCTTGATTTATGGAATTATAACTCAGTGGTATATGGCTGTGGAGCTAGGGGTTGGGAGTTTGATTCCCCACTCTGCTTCCTGCAAGTAGAGCCAGTCTGTTTTGGTTTCAGCAAGCTGTGCAGCCTCAGGGCACCCCCAAGAAGAATGATAAACCACTTCTGAGTATTCCTTACCTAAAAAACTGAAAGAGGTTGTGGTAAGTCAGAATGGACTTGATGACACATGAAAAAAAATACTAAGGTTGCCTAGGAGTTTGTTTCTGGCTGCTTTGAAAAATGCATGAATTTTACTTAATTTAAACACATCCAAAATGTGTTAAAATGTATTTCAAAATCTGTTTCCATGTGTTCAAAAGCTGAAGTACTGTTTCCAGTGGTGCACTCCTAACCAGCATGTAAAGTTTGAAGCCAGGATGAGAAATTTTGCGGAGTTACAGGGTGGCCTTCTCTCTCCTGTTGCAGGGCATCTCCACATATGGGTACTGACTGAGTGGGCAGATAGTATTTTTGGGCCTTTATGGCTGCCTCATGACATTGGATACACCAAGCATCCCATCAGTTATGGTTTCTCCCAAATAGAATGGGACGGTGTGTTGAACCTTGACAAGCACAGGATTTTGCTTAAAAAGTCAATCTATCAAATGAAGGCTTACTCTGATTTATGTGATGCTGGCAATTTTGGTCATGAAATACTAGAAGAACAAGCACATTTTTTTTGATAGGAAAGAGTATAACTGTGTGAGGGGTATCCTGACATAGGCACCCCTAATGGGCCATCTATTTCCAATCCAGCCACTGGGGAATTCAGTGTTGCAGAGATGAGGGCTGAGGAAAGTAGAATCAGGGATGGGCAGACTCAGACTGAAGATACGATGCCTGGAGAAGATGGAGGATATCCCTAAATCAGTCTAAGAGGTGGGGCAAAAGAAGAGGGATCCCAAGAAGGGAAGAGAGAAGTCGGTTATTTGTGAGTTCCTGGAGACAAGAGAGGAGAAGGACAGCTGAAGGAAGATCTCTCAGAGTGGGAAGAAGAAGAGGCCTGGGGAAATGCTTAGGAAGAGCTAGAAAAGGCCTACAATGTGGAGGAAGATCCTGAGCTGGGGTGCAAATGGAACTACATCAAAAAGAAGGACCACTAGACCAGAATCTGGGTCTAGCTGCAGGTGCTGAAAGGAAAAGATGAAAAGCACTAAGACCCAAGGATGGCCTCCCCAAAACCTGAGCTACTGGGGAGAATATCAAAGCTAGAGACTCCCACACTCCACTCTAGTCAATCTGGGGCATGGAGCTGAACAGGACTGAAATGGGGCTACTGAAGATAACTAGTCCTGCAGCAGAACACTCTGCCAAAAACCCACTTAAAGACTTTGTTGGAACTCCTGTCAAAGTTTCAATAAATCCTTCTTTGTTTAATCCACTGGGTATTATGTCCATGAATAAAGGAGGGGTTACCAAGTTGGATCTCTGGGGCTGATATACCTACAGTAGCCTGGAGTAAAAGTCTGTGTTCATTCTGAGGCTCTAGTCCTCAAGATTGCTGTCTGTCTATAGAAAGAGACAGTCAACTGGCTAATTAACCAGACACACAGGAAATAAAACCATATGAAAAGAGTTAATCACCTATCTCATTCTGATCACTGCATTTAATTAAAATTGCCCTGTTCACAAGCAACTGAAACTTCCTCAGAGGTAGACAAGAAGGTTAAGAAAATAAAATTCATACAATGATTCCTCATATTCAGAAGTAATTTTTATAGCTGTTCAAGAGGATGGCAGGAATTAATCAGTTCACAATTCATCTGAAGTAGTCTGGATAATCATCAAGGCTGTCTCTGTACGGAAACCAACCAAACCTAATGAAAGTCACGTAGGCAGTATGGAACTCTCCAGGCAAGATAGCCCCAGTGCAGTTGAAGGAATATAATTCAAAGATTTCTACATGCTATACAATAGATTTCCTCAACCTGGTGCTTTCCAAATAGTGATAGTGTAATTCCCATGATCATTCAAATGGACAGCTTGTGGGAGTTGTCAGGCAACATGTTGGGCACCATGTTGGGAGATGCTGCTGTGCACGTATATTTCCATATCTCTCCTGTGGAACATAGATCACAGTTTAAATCAGGGTGGATTACTTGAACTGTTGGGGGTGCATTTGTGCATCTGACGGCTCCAGGCTCTGACACCTGCCAGCATTTTCAGTGTGAAAATAGCCCATTGTGCCCCCAGCTCAGAAGCTTCAAGGGTGTGTGTCTTGTCACAAAGGCAAGGGTTGCTTTAGACTTGGAGGCAATCAACACATACATATGGAAGGAAATCATATTTATTAAATCTGTCCAAGGAGGCAGGAGAGGAATAACACAGAATAAAGAATGCTCATGGCCCTACACTGCTCTCATCAGCAATGGGCAGGCCCCTTGAATCTGGCTGGTTGCACAGAGTGCTCATTCAGCCCAGATTTAGGTTCAGTCAGAGGGGAATCTTTTAGGACTTATATAGGATGCATGGGGTGGTTATCCACCAGGACAAGTACTGTGCATTCAAGGCCAACTGATAAACAATATGTGACAGCCAGTCTGTTGAAGACTGGTGATAACACTCCTTTTATCAGGTCAACAGGTTAGCTATCAAACTAAAGGAGTGAGAATACTGTAATAACTATCCCATAACAGGTGCATGATTTATTTATTTATTTTTATTATTATTATTTAACTTATATGCCATCCACTCTACCCAAAGGTCTCTGGGTGGCTTACAACAATTAAAATATAGTGGTGCCTCGCTTAACGGGCGCTCCGTTTAGCGACAAAATCGCTTAGCAATGATTTTTTGGAGCGTTTTTGTGCTTCGTTTAGCGATGGTCCCTATGGGTGTTTTTCGCTTAGCGATGGTTGGGACCATGCTTCGCATAGTGATTAAATTTTGGGTCCCTTGTTTCACTTAACAATGGTTTAAACAGCCTCATGTTTGCTGTTTTTAAAATGTTTTCCTGTTATTTATAAAGTTAAAGTTTACTGTTTAAAATGTTTGAAATCATAAAGTGCACTTAATAAACCCTTTGTTAACCAAATTTGACTTTGTTCTGACTCTTTTTAAATTTGTTATTGTATTTTTTTCCCCCATTGAGATGGATTGAATAGGTTTCAATGCATTTCAAGTGGGGAACCGCGTTTCGCTTAGCGATGTTTCCTATGGCGATTTTTGCTTAAGGACGGCAATTTGTTCCTATTGGAACGGATTATCCGGTTTTCAATGCATTTCAGTGGGAAACCGTGTTTCACTTAGCGATGAAATCGCTTAGCAGCGATTTTTTGGGAACAAATTAACATTGCTAAGCGAGGCACCACTGTACAATAAAAAAGATAAAGCAAATTAAAATGCAATTAAAATATATACTCTAAAAATTGCCATCAGGACCCACAGTTGATGTTATTTCAATTAAAAGCCTTCTGGAACAGGAAAGCTTGGACCTGGTGCTGAAATGTCACCAGCGTTGGCACCAGACAAATCTCAGTCAGAAGGGCATTCCATAGTCTGGGGGCAGCTGCCGAAAAGGCCCTTTGTCTACAAACCATCCGCCTTATCTCCTTGAAGGACGGCTCTTTCAAAAGGGCCTCCAAGATCTTAACTGCCAGGTAGGTTCATATGGAAGGAGGCGGTCCTTCAGGTATCTAGGGCCCAAGCCGTTTATATCTCATTAAGGAAGTAACAAAGAAATGGTACAAAACCAGATGGAAAAAGATGGAGAAAATGCTGGCTCACCAAATCTAACTCCTTGAAGTGTCTTCTGCATTTGCCACTACATATGTGTACTTTGGGGTGGGGTGAGAGACTAATGATTACAGGCTACACTTTGCTTACCCCGGTTACATTCATTCCTGCTGTATGGTCTTCATAGTATCTAAGCTGTATAGACTTCATTAGCCATCATAAAGGTGCTGCATAAAATATTGCACTATAAGCAATATAATAAGTTCGTAAGCTTGACATTCTATATATAGACTTCCTTATTACAGTTTGAGTGTGTCATTTTCTTTTACAAGACTATGATTATTGTCATGAATCTAACTTCTTATGGCCAATTTTCTCATTTACAGTTCTGTTAATACTTTGTGACAGAATTTCCCCTTGGAAATATGGATCAAGATTGGTAATTAGCCAGCCAATTTTGAAATAGTGTTCAGTTTTTATTGTTCAGGGTCCCTATTTGCCCTTTCAGCTGTTTTTAATACAGTTTCAGCAATGCAGGATTTGTCAGTAGAATTCAGACTGCGAGTTATAGTTTGAAATACAGGTAATAATATTTCAGGCCTAGCAGCTCCAAAGGCAAACTATAGATTATGTAGAAGCTCCTTTATTAGCACCCCAAAGTCAGCTGTGTCAGTAGTTTGGTTTTATTGAACAAGGATGTGCAGTGCAAGAGGAGCATCTCTATGGGAAGAGGACATAATCCCTTCTCCATCAACCATTTCTCCTCCTAAAATCACTGCTTTCTTTCCCATGAGTTTCAAAATGTCTTTGCCTGTCTGTGGGAGGCAATCTGGGGTGAAAACTGTGAGCCGTGACCCTTCTCTTTTATTTCTTGGTAGAAATTAGCTTCTGGAAATACAACACTTACTGTCAATGACCATGAATAAAAAGAATGTGGAAAGAAATGAAGCAGAAAATACAGTCGACTTTCTGAAAAGTCCATCAGGCAGCAAAAAATTAGAACCAAGAGTATTGTGCTACGGCGATGCATGTTGGCATCTACTTGGCTGCCTCTTTTTGGGAATGAAGGACATTAGAGGGCTGAGCAATGTCACATGAATCTGCTTTTGTTTGTTTGTTTGTTCTCTCTCTCTCTCTCTCTCTCTCTCTCTCTCTCTGTCTCATGGGTCTCTGAAATGTCATTGCCCTTTACATAGGGTAAGATAAGGCATGTTCTGAAAGGGAACTTAGCCGTTGGGAGTGTGTGCTTTAATTTATGAAGCTGGTTCTTTGTGTGTAGCAAAGGATTCAATTGGTAAATGTTTATTATCTATCTGCCTCTTTCTTATTGTTTAAATATCAGTATATATTGGGGACCCCCCTCTCCCTTCTGTCTGTTTTGCAAGAAAAGAAGGGGAAAAATTCACAGTGCTATAACCACTGATGCATGGGAGAATGGATGTGGCATGGCATGTCAGTTCTCTACAAATCTCATATGTCAGTTCAGCCCCCCCCCCAACTAGGCATTTTGGAAGCAATTTGGCTGCCATTGTCCATTGGATTTCCTCTGCTGCTCACTTGACCTGTCCAACGTCCTTATTTGCTGTCCAGTCCTCTAATACCTGCCTGTCTTTGCTCTGCTCTGAGGACTACATCTCCTGTTGATAACCCTAGTAGCAATGACTGATTCCCTCCAGCCCTAAATCCAGTTAATTTAGAATTCCACCTAAGTGTGACTTGCCACTCCTTGTATACTGCTGATGTCTTAAAATATGATTGTGCAGCCTGCCTACATGCCTCTGAAATAACTGATTGTTAACTCCTCAGCTATTCCAATAGAGCTTACACTGATCTGTTTGAAAAGAATAGCCTGCTAAAATGGATATGTGTATTCTAATAAAGAGGAAAAAAGGGGGGAAATGTAAAAGGAAATTGCAAATATGTTTGTGACAATGATCAAATTTATTTTCAATAAATGAAAGTAAGTGAAAAAAATATTTCAAATAAAAAATAATTTTGTATTTCAAAATGGTATTGGAAGAAAATGCCCTCTCACCTATAAAGTGAACCAGTCTCACATTAGGCTGAAAACCACCAATCTTGTAAGTTTTGCAAATCCCCCAAACAACGGAAATGGCATATTTAGAATTCCATTTTCTCTTTTACTCCATGAGTTTACCTAATCTGCAACTTTTTTCCCGAGGGGACACTAATCTTTAAACCAGTAGTTGACAGAGATCCTGTCCAGTTCACTTGCATCTTTTAATATCAGCTTGCCACATGCTACATACCTGAATGTGGTGTAAGAATCTGAATGGAAGCCAGTGAAAGGACCAAATGCTTTGCTGTCATCCTGTTTTCATCACTGTGTGAGAGGACAAAAACTTACATAGTTTCCTTCTACAACTGTACAAAAAATTTGCCCATCCCTTTCTCCAATTTCTCGGGGGCTGCATTTACATCATCTGGTATGCAAACTAATGATGCAAACTGTTACAAATGCCTCTAGAGTGAGGAGACAGCTCTCTGCATGAATTCTTCCCTTCAGTTCTTTAATGACCCGTAGTTGTCGGTCAAACTTGAAGGCAAAGTGAGATAACCTGAAAGCAGGATGGGCGCGTTGTCCGAGGCACTGCAGCATGACTAGCAGCCATGTTACGACTGAATAAAAATCTTTTCTGTGAACGCATAGCAGAAAAATGGATAGACTGACTTATAAGCTGTTGTAGGTTGTCACCGAAAAACTTCTTAAATGTGCAGCGAGGAGACTGCAGCGTATCCCATTTCCATGGCAGAAGAGATAATCGGAAGGAACCACTCGGGCAAGAAGTAATATAAATGGATATTCTAAGCAGCAGCTTAATTACTAGAAACTGTGACAGAGCCTTAAAGAAAGATTGTCAAGTGCACCAGCAGCTAGTTAGCCATCTCAAGAAGAAAGGCAGTGACCATTCCAATTAGGTGCCTGAACCTGAGTGCAGAGAATATTAACAGCATAAAAAGTATTCCAAAATTGCATTGGAAAGTGGCATTCATCTTTTTCTTTCTGCCGCTCCCTTCCTTTTCCTTTTATTTTATTTTTTAGATCCTAAAGTTAGGTTTGTACAACTGAACCCCAAACCCCTGAAAATGCAACATAGAGGGCTGGGGAACCTAGTGAATGGAGCAAGAGGTGAAGTGCAAGGAGGGGAGAGGATCACTGGAAACTATGTGGAGGCAACTTCTATGAATACAGCCCTCCCTCCTCTTGCCCTGGAAAACCAATCCAGGACCCAACTCACTCTGCATGGTGAGAAACAGCCTTGAGAAAGGGGGGGGGGCGCGGGGCAGCATTTTTTTTTTTAGTTCCTGTAAAATCAAGCGCTAACCCTAAATTAATTAGTTTCTCTTAAGAATTTTGGGGATTTAATTCAGAACATAGTTATAAAAGCACTGGCTACAGTTGCCAGTTTTTTTGTGTTTTATGGCTCAATTTGCTCACAGTAAATAAATTGTTAACCTGACATTCTCACCCAATCATATCTACGTGACACATTTTAGCAATTGAATAGAACTGTAAATGCTATCTTCTGGAACTCTGATTTGTGGGTTGTTTTTTAAGGTACCCAGAAGTCTCATCCAAAGAGTTCTAGGAATGACAGCACCGGATTCAATGCACCCTGCCAAACTATAAAACCCAGGATTCTTTAGGCTGGACCTATGATCTTTGTAATGGTGTTAGACTAGTGTAACAGTGTAATGTATACTCATGCACTGTAACTGGATATGACATACAATTATATGAGTGAATCTACAGTGGTATACTTCAGATACAGCTAGACACTACAGCAATTGTGATCACTGTCTTCAATAAAACCTTGGGACACTAGACCCAGCCATAAAGTTCACATGCCTGGCTTGGCCTAGTGCTTCTCTTTCAGCTTAATGTACCTTACAGAGTTGTTGGGAGAACAAAATGGCGGAGAGGAATCACATCTATCTTGAGCTGATTGGAGGAAAGGCGAGAAACATAAGTCATCAATATATAAATAAAAAAACAGCAAAAATCTGTTCTTAAACCCCCTGCCCCAGCCATGCTATCATTATAATTGCTGAATATTTGTGTCAATGTGTACAGTTCTTTAGTGAATGTAAGAAGAAAGGACCCTACCCAGAGGATCTCGTAATCTAAAACTATAATCAGAGAAAGAAACAGAGGGTTTGGGAGGAAGAGAAAGCAGGATAAAAGGGGGAAGGATGGGATACTGTTTCTCATTTGTTAAAGGATTATTTACAACAGCTATAATCCTATTTATTGTATGAACCATCTCGAAGTGATTTGCAGAAAGAAAACAGAAACAAAAGTGTCTCCCATGCTTAATGTACTAAGACTGTGAAGATCATCGTTATTAGACTTGTATTTATGGTTTCTCATGAAGTGCATAACTACTACTGAAGTGAATAACTACTGCCTGCTTAAATATAACTTCATGAATATTTGTTGCTATTTCATTGCCTATATAGGAAATGTGCATTCATACTGGATATTCATGGCTTCTGGTCAGTAAACCAAACAAAAAACTGAACCCAATAGACAATTCTCGATGTTTAGTCATTTAGTCGTGTCCAGCTCTTCGTGACCCCATGGACCAGAGCATGCCAGGCCCTCCTGTCTTCCACTGCCTCCCGGAGTTTGGTCAAATTCATGTTGGTCGTTTCAATGACATTGTCCAACCATCTCATCCTCGGTCGTCCCCTTCTCCTCCTGCCTTCACAGTTTCCCAACATCAGTGTCTTTTCCAGGGAATCTTCTCTTCTCATGAGATGGCCAAAGTATTGGAGCCTCAGCTTCAGGATCTGTCCTTCCAGTGAGCACTCCGGGTTGATTTCCTTTAGAATTGATAGGTTTGTTCTACTTGCAGTCCGGGGACTCTCAAGAGCCTCCTCCAACACCACAATTCAAAAGCATCAATTCTTTGGCAGTCAGATTTCTTTATGATCCAGCTCTTACTTCCGTACATCACTACAGGGAAAACCATAGCTTTGACTATTCGGACTTTTGTTGGCAAGGTGATGCCTCTGCTTTTAAAGATGCTGTCTAGGTTTGTCATCACTTTACTCCCAAGAAGCAGGCGTCTTTTAATTTCGGGGCTGCTGTCACCATCTGCAGTGATCATGGAGCCCAAGAAAGTGAAATCTGTCACTGCCTCCATATCTTCCCCTTCTATTTGCCAGGAGGTGATGGGACCAGTGGCCATTATCTTAGTTTTTTTTTTTTTGCACTCTCCTCTTTCACCCTCATTACAAGGTTCCTTAATTCCTCCTCACTTTCTGCCATCGGAGTGGTATCATCTGCATATCAGAGGTTCTTGATATTTCTTCTGGCAGTCTTAATTCCAGCTTGGGATTCCTCCAGTCTGGCCTTTTGCATGATGTATTCTGCATATAAGTTAAATAAGCAGGGGGACAATGTACAGCCTTGTCGTACTCCTTTCCCAATTTCGAACCAATTAGTGTTTCCATATCCAGTTCTAACTGGATAGATAAGGTGGTAAGGCACTCCCATTTCTTTAAGGACTTGCCATAATTTGCTATGGTCCACAGAGTCAAAGGCTTTTGCATAGTCAATGAAGCAGAAGTAGATGTTTTTCTGGAACTCTCTGGCTTTCTCCATAATCCGGCGCATATTAACAATTTGGTCCCTAGTTCCTCTGCCCCTTCGAAATCCAGCTTGTACTTCTGGGAGTTCTCGGTGCACATACTGCTGAAGCCTACCTTGTAGGATTTTGAGCATAACCTTCTAGCGTGTGAAATGAGTGCAATTGTATGGAAGTTGGAGCATTCTTTGGCAATGCCCTTCTTTGGGACTGGGATGTAGACTGATCTTTTCCAATCCTCTGGCCACTGTTGAGTTTTCCAAACTTGCTGGCATATTGAATGTAGCACTTTAACAGCATCATCTTTTAAGATTTTAAATAGTTCCAGTTCTGTACTGGATTATTTGTCTCCAGCAGAACTTCTCCTTTGGAGAAGTTGGGAAAAATTACCTTTCTAAGGGATTACAGCCCCCAGCAAGCATAGGCAAAGTCTTAGTTCAAAAAACAAAAACAAAAGCAAAAACCTTTCACAGGCTCTGCATCATTCAGCTATACTGTGGGCACAATATACCGAGGAGCAAAGAGAGACAGAAGAGATGCTTGTCAGGAAAGAATAAGTAAGATTCAGGATTTCATAGGGCACTGAGACATATTTTCTTCTTGCAGATCTGTCAGCTAGGCTCCTTCTTTTTCTTTCTTTCACTCAATGTATTCACATAATGGCAGCAGAAAGAGTAGACAGTGGGTATACGCTATGGTAAATAAAGTTCCTGTTGTTACTTGAAAGCATCAGCAAGTGATGTTCTGCTGCCTGAGCAAGAGCTTCTGTTTAGGTGGATGCACAAGTGCCTTTTAGAGAGCATTCTTTATCAGAAAGCAGCCCATTCCCAAATGCTTCTCTTTGAGGGGGTGGGAACCTTTTCTCAGAGATTGGTGGTATAGGAGAAGGGGCCCCTGAGATGCACTGTGCACAAGCCAGACAGGCCAGCTATTTGATCTCTTCCTTTCTGAATTCTCTCAGATCAAGAGAGTAGATGGGTTGCTGCTCTTGGATGGTAATATCTGTCAAGTGTTGTCCTGTTTGCCACAAAACAAAAGCTTCTGGACTTTCAAGACATGTACCATGGTTTTTCAATGAGGTGGTGATCACTGGAGATCTTGTTTTGAGGATGGTGGGTGCATGGGTGGATATACTTTGCTATCAGCTTGGTGGAATTTACTCCACTTATGAGAAGACCTGCTCTACTAAATGTTCCACCTAAGACTATGGTATTAAGAACCTGAATCATTAAGAAGTCTAAGTTTGACTTGCACTCTGCCTTGTTCTCCTTCGCCGATTCTTGAACTAATATTTATTTATTCAGATGACCATGAGATGACTTCACTATGCGAGTTTCCTGTAGTGAATAATTTTGTTGAAAGAGCACTGCCAAGATAACAGCTCTGGTATTTAATAATCAAAATTTCAACCCAGTAAAAACCCTTTGTGGGCCAATTGCTGTTTCTTACAGTGAGATAATAGCCTCAGATGAAATACCTTGCCTAGGAAACTGATGTGAAAGACCATCTTTGTTGTGCTCTTAACATACTAACTAGTAATATGAGAATCAGATCGATGATTTAATATTGAATCTGTAAATTACAGCACTTACTGGTAAAGTGCTAGAATTCTGCCCCCCCCCTTTATATTTCTGATGACATTCCTAGGATTTATCATCAGTCTAATGAAGGAGTCTCAGTTCAAGTATATTTGAAGACACTAATTTTGTTAGAAGTACAGATTTCTTCAATGGGCTGGGGGGAAAAAATCCACCATATCAAAGGCTACTACAAACATTGCTTATGTGGAAGGCCTTTTTCTAAATGCTAGAGTCTGTGTTCCTGGGTTTTCAAGACTTTTGATCTTGAGATGACAGGATCTCCCTAAGGCACCTTTTTGGTTACTGATGTTCCCTGCTGATCTCTGAAGTCCAATAAATCTTGGCAGTCATTGTTGCTCCCTGCAGTCTCAATATGCTGTAAATTGGTTCTCATGTTTTTCCCCTCCCAAGGATATACATTTACTTTAGAGTAAATCCCACTGAACTTGTTGAAATCTGCTTTTGAGTAAGTATTCATAGGATGAAGCTGCCTGGAAGTCTGTCCCCACTCCCTCTTGACAGGATTTAATTTTTTCCCCAGTATGACAGGGCTTGCTTAAAGCAACTAAAGCAAGAAAGAGTCACTGTCACCTTCCCTCCTTCTCTCTCTCTCTCTGTCTCCTGATTTTCTTTTTAAAAATGCCTTCATCCTTTTATCTCATGCTCTGCCATGTGATATGTATGATCCCTTAGAGCAGCAGCTGAAGAGACCTGACCTCCATCTCACTTCTGGCTGCTAGTGATTTACTGATCAACCAGTAATGTGTTCAGCTGGAGAAGCGACTTTGCTTTAAATAAGAAGCTTTTCAGAGTTAAGCTGAATTGGCCTCTCTTTTCTATCAAGCACCTTTCTTGACACATCTGTAACTCCTACCAAGTTTGGTTCCTGGTAAATATGCATAGGATTGTGAGATTGACCCCACTGGTGAAATAAATCAGGAGAGAGATAGTTTCTTTTTAATTCTGCTTAAGATCATGTGACTTCGGGGCTGGAGTCTCTTATCTCCACTGCTTCTGCTGTTCCACTGCCACCATCACTGCCTGTGAGCAGGTGGCCCAGCACAGCCAGGGCAGGGTTGGGTGAGGAAAGAATGCTATATAAAAAGGGGAGGATGATGAGAGGGAAAGGGGTGAAAAGGGAAAGAGGGAGCAGAGGGTGACGGTGATGTAGTGCAGGGGCAGGTGACTGGGGGCACATGCATGTACTTTGTGTAAACACCCAAATTATAAATCATTATAAAACATGCTGAACTCAACTTAAATAGGGGTTATTTCATTTGTAGGAGCAGGCTCTTACATTGGAGGAAAATATGCATAGGATTGTGTATGTAGCACAGGAAGGTTAATTTTGCTAATCATACTCCATAAACTATCATATCTAACACACTGTTGAATGAATACAGAAAATATGTGCTATCAAATTGATTCTGCCTTATGTTGACCCTTTCCAGGTATAGAGTATTCAAGAAGTGATTTACCCATTCCTTCTTCTTGATGACACTATGGTACTCTGTGCCTTTGTCCAAGGCTACACAGTCTGGCTCTTCTTCCAGGAGACACAGTAGGGCTTTGAATTCCTTGGTTGAGCTATCCACCTGGCTTGTCATGCTGCTAAAACATATCATAACTGCATTGAGAATTCCAGTTTCTTCCCCGCACCAGAGGGCCAAACTACTGGAAACCAGGCCATACCATGTCTACTTCTGAGTGAAAAACAACATGAGACAAGTCCAGGTATATCATATGTGCTGGGACACACACACACACACACACACACACACACACACACACACACACACACACACACACACACACACACACACACACACACACACACACACACACACACACACACACACACACACACACACACACACACACACACACACGAAAACAGAGAGAGAGGGGGAGGGAGGGAGGTTCTCTGTCCAGATGTCAGTGACACAGAATTTTCACCAGTTTTGAATGAACTGTACAATCAAACATGACTTGCAGGGACTAAAATATCCTAATGTAGTGCCTGAGGGTTAAAGAGATTCAATAGCTTGGAATTTTTTCCCATACCTGCCAAAATCCTACCTATGGCCATGTTGCTGGGGATTAAGAGATTTGTAGATCTATGTTGGATAATGTATACAGAAGCAGGTAAGCACTGAAAGGAAGCAGAATAACCCTTCCAAAATCGCAGTCTCAACCTTTGCAGCAGTTCTTTTGATGCGTTTGTAATTCAAGGTAGCGGTAGGATTTGTGCAGCTTAATATGTGTACATTCACTTGGATGTTAATTCCATTGCCTCCAGGAGGACTTACTCCAACGTAAAGGCATGGTTGGCTCAGTTCCTGCAACTTGTTTCAGTTCTAACCTTCTGCAGAGTGTTTTGTGGTATTGACTAATAATGAGCTCTAATTCTGTTGTGGTGACATTTGTGCTTCCTAATTACCTGCTAACTACTTTTCACTCTGTACAACACATGATAAATATGTTATGCTTTGCAAGCAAGACTTTCATTTGCCTTCTCCTGCTTGCAATTTATTCTACGCTACTGCAGGGCTGAGTTTGTTTACTGTAGCCCTGTTTTTATTATCCTTGTCCAAGATGACTTTATGATTATGAGTTCCCCTGGAGACTGCCCTGGATTCTTTTTTGCTTGCTTGCATTTCACGACAACACTTTAAGTTATATGCCTCACCATATACAGCTTTTAAATGTATTGCTATGGAAAGAGTATGCATGTTTATTTCCCTTCCTCATAGGGGTTTAACTTGACATTTCTGCTTCAGAGACTAATTTAGTAGTGAACAGCAAACTTGAGCAGACTGTACAAACGAGTTATCACTAAAACTATTCACTAACATTTCAAAGCATCAGTCAAGCTACACACAATTCTTTTTGTATCTCGAGAAAAAAAACAGTTCCTTGTGTTTTTATCTGTTTCTGCTTGAGGATTATTATTATTATGATTATTATGTATTTATTATTGTATTGCACATACCTAGGGATGAGTGAAGACTTCAATTTGCCTTTTTGATGTAAACTTATGAAAATCCATAAATTTCTTCATAAACAGAAAGGGGAAAACCTTGATAGGTCTCATTCTTCAGGTAAAATGGTCTGCATCACTGTTCACGTGTACGGGTGTATTTGACTAATAGATGAGTATAAACCTTTGTCACACATAATTGCTTTAGAGACCCTGCAGTGTGCTCCTTTGATTCTGTCATCCAAACCTTGCAGTCACCTTCATTTCTAGTGTGCCTTTTTGTTATACTAAATTTCCAAGCCGGTTTTAATGACCTCACTACCGATAGATCAATCAATCAATCTTTATTTGCAGTCTCCAACCCATTAAAATACATACATGTAATATTTAAAATAAATGGAAGCAGTGAAAACATTTCAAGATAGTTAAAACAGTACAAATTGATAAAGTAGATTACCCATAATTTTTTTTTTTTAATGACCAGGTTAGGTTGAGATCAAGATTGTCTTTCCTATTCTTTGGGCAGTTAGAAGGAATTTGGCCACTGATTCCGTGGTTATCTTGTTTGTGTCACTTAATAAATATTTTGTATGGCAAATCAGAGTCCTACCTCAGAAGATATACATTATGGGCTTTAGGAATTTGATACACTCATTTCTGTAAAAATTACATTAAAAAAGGATGTGCTTCAAAGTTTCAATTTCTCTATCCTTACAAGGACACCATTTTTTTAAATAAGGGGTGCCAGAATATCACCCATCTAAAATTGCGGATTGGAGATAGTTAAATTGGGCTCTTGAGAAGACATGCCTGTATTTTGGGATAATCAAATTTTCTAAATACCGCTATTTTGTTTAACAAAAGATAGTAGAGCACCATCTCTAAATGGGGAGGTGCTAAATCACCTCTGCCAATTTTATTAAGGTGCCTTTTATTCACTGAACAGTTGGTGACATCTGAATCTTGTGGAAATTACAGATGGATATGTGGAGATGAATTATTGCACCAGCTTGGGAATGTTCCACTGATCCAAATATTGAGTGTTGTATAATATAATTTATAAGCTGAATCTTAAGTCTAATTCAATGGGAAATATATGGTTTTCTATTACCTTAAACAGCCACTATATGTGTCATGCTCAACATATCCTATCCTTTCTTCCTTTTTTCCATTTGAGAGAAGGGAATTGGAAGTTGTTATCACTGACTTTCAACAAATCAGGGTTCCCAGGGGTATCCAAATTCACGAGACAGGTGGATTTATTTATTTTGGCAAAAACAACCCAGGATTCAATTGTAATAAAAGTGGACACTTATGATCTTATTTGCTATGAAGGAGAAGGGAGGTGATGTCTTCACATAGCTGGAAGCTGTGGTTTCATGTTAAATCTAAATTAGGCCTCAGAATACAGAGAAGAAGTGATATATACCCAAAGTGCTGTAGATGAATAAAATGTGTATAAATTTTTTTAATGCTGTGATTGTATTAATGACGTCATAATATTTATGAGCATGTGAATACCATCTGCTTCAATCTGCTCCCCAGAGTAGACTTTGGTCTACATGGGCGGGATATAAATTAAATAAATTAAATAAAATATTCAAGTCAATCTGAATTATTTCTCTTACAAATCACAACTGATTTGCTTCAAGCTGATTTGTAGCCCAGCCAATTTTATTTGTATCTGACTATTTCAAGGCATTTGTACATATTTGTATTTGTCTTACTATTTCTTTTTTGGGGGGAATGATTAGGGGACCTCTGAGTTGAAATGGGAAGTGAAACTCAGTGCCATCAACTACTGCGCAACCTCCAGAATGCAAGGAAAGCCCTGACAGTTTCCTTCCTTCCTTCTGTTCTTAACCCCATAAGAAATTTTTACTCAATTCAAATTTACTCAATTTACTTGGCAAAAAATGTTTGTTGAAGGGAGAAGATGTATCCCTCATTAGCAGATTCACTTATCCAGTGGATAGAATACTGCTTGCTGCTTTGTGTGCCACATTTGTCATCTGTCCCATCAGGAACACAGACTAAAACATGTACAAAATAGCTAAAATAAATGCCAGCAGTAGGCATTAGAAAGTGAAGTACAAAGCAGGGGCGGGGAGAAATGTAACCTAGATGAGATTCCATTCCTAATGCTTAATTTACTCAATTACCTAACTAAATTCCAGGACAATGGCACAAATTTCACACACACACAAGCACTAAGGTGATTGAACTGAGATCTGCAACTCTCTAAAAGCTAAGAAGAAAAATTCTGCACTTCACTCTCATCCGACCTCCCCAAAATTAAAGCAGCACAAACAGCAGTGTTTCATTATTTCTTCTAACATGCCTTGCAAAATGGGCACTGATCACAAGGACTGGGACTTCCTATCAGGAGATCCATGGTTGGGGTTATCAAGAGAGCTTCAGCTTTGCATTCGTGTTTGAGTTGTCAATCTCCTTATGCCTTGAAGTTCCTTGTTCTTCTGTTATGGCATTACTTTCATTTTCTCAGTGAGTGACTGCTATTTTTTTATCCTCTCCAAATTAACTTTTTAAACTCCTAAAGTGCTGAATTCCTGCACTTCAAAGAGCCCTGACTCAGTTTGAGCATTGCTTTGGACTGCCTCAGTTTGGATTGATTGGAAACTGATGAATACCCCAAATTTGCTTCAGATTTCGAATAATACTTGAACCTGATGCACAACCCAAATATTTACGCAAACAACAGTGTTGATAAGGGTTTGATCTCCTATGCTACAGTCAGGCAGTTACATACCTGGCTCATTATACAATGTTGCATTTGTCTGCTCAGAGTCCCATTAATTTCACTGAAGGTTACTCCCCATTAAATGGTAAAACTGCCATACAATATAAATGTTCATAAGAGTAAGTCCTTTTGAGTAGATATTTATAGATTGCACTGGTGAACAGCAGAGGTCTTTCCATTCAGCCCAGCATGCTTCTTGCAATGGAGAGTGGACAAACTGGATAAACCACAGTCTCTCCTGACAGTAAGGAGAACTTGCCAGAGTCTGGGCTCCTTGTGCAGGTACCTATATGACTCATCAGACAAGCAAATTAGGAAGGACATAATCAGCCACGGTTTGGCCTTCCCCCAATGGGCCTGAGAAATTCCCTTTTTAGTCTGCTGGGTGACTTTAATTCATTATCCTTATCAGGCAACTGGTGGTCTAAATGAGGCTTGCCTTTGAACAAATATTCATAGATTGTACTGCAGTAAATCTCTCAACATATCTCATTTTTTGTCTGTCTCTGTTTCACCTTCCCTGTCTCCTTTTTCTCCTCTAAAAATCCTGTTCCATGCAGATATTTGGATTGAGGGTTGAAGACAGTTTCCATGATCTCACATCATGGGTCATAATTTTTAAACTTCCTTTGGCACCCTCTCAAACTGTTGAACGTGTTTTGCTTTTTCATTGAACATTTGGATCTATAACTTTTTTCTTATTTTCTTTTTAAAATTTTAGATTTGTATGCTTCTTTTTTGATTGTTACATGTATTTAAAAATCAGTTAAAATATAGATTTTTTTAATATAGGCATTCTTCTGTTTTCTTCCTATTGTTAATATAAAAAAACAACTTATGCTCTCATTGCTTCTTTTGTTCAGGAATTAAGAGCATGTCTACAAATACAAGAGGATTTATATAAAACATCTTATTATGTTTTCTCATCTATGTTTTTGTACAACAGTAGATATAACACACTGCAACATTAATCCACTGGACTTTCAGTTAAACAGTTAGGCAATAATCACCTTGAGGCAAGGCAGTCTTAGCACATAATTATAAGGAATCAAAGAGTGATTACCATCCTTTTCCTCTCTCTCTAATTTTCTGTCCTTAGTTCCCTTGTCTGCAATTCTGTTTTCCTCTAGAGTTCACTGCTGGTGTTCAGTAATATCCATTAGTATGAGAATGGATGAAATACTTATTCATGCTACTGAATTATCAACATCTTTCCACAACAAATTGATGGCCAATTAGGTTGGCTCAGCATATTTTTTTTAAAGCTGCAAATGTTAATTATGACTTTTCTGGCAAGTGTTACTCACAAGATTCCATTCTCAAACCATCAAGGATAATGACAGATTAAATTCTTCACTCTGAAGCATAGCAGCCTTCCAAAAGGAGGTCCTCTCAATCAATCCATCATAGGCCCATCTGCATAAGCATCTCCTTGCAGGATTTTCTCTGCCTGATCAGGTCAGGTATAGACAGCCTCCTGTGTGCATGGACAGTCTTGTTAAATGTCTGTTGCTGAGGAATGAAATGAGAATCTGTAAACAGAAGGTTGGTGTTAACATCCTTAAGAGTGTTATTTTAAAACAAGTTTTCTTATTATTCCATTATAATAAAGAGCAAATGCTGCAAAGAAACAAAATGTTAACAGAACTTCACATTCCAGGCAGCCAGAAGACAGAATGCAAGCTCATCTCTCCAACTTTCTCCATGCTGGAGAGAATGCCTCCAGCTAAAATGCTGGAAACATTAAAGAGAAAATTGGAAAACCATCTGTCAGATCTGCTTTGATTTGGATTCCTGCACTGAGCAGAAGGTTGGACTCGATGGCCTTATAGGGCGCCTCCAATTCCATTATTCTATGAGACTATAAAGGGAAAATTTAAATATCCCATGTCTCTCAGAGAAGCAGTCAGGACTGTTCATTAAAGTGCACAGACCAGCACATGTAGATCACAGACCAGCACATGTAGATCTCTGTGGAGACTGCAGGTCATGCTCACTCCACAGTGTTGGTCATATGAATTTCTAGATTGGTCCAAGCATCCTTTACATAGATTTCTACATGTATACTCTGCTGGATCCTTCTTCATTGCAAGGAACATCCTTAATTTGAGAGAAATATCACCATGCCTTTTGAACGTTAGAAAGGTAATTAGGATCTGATTAGCATTTGCAAAGCAACTATGGAATCATTTCTGCTATGGCTGCTGGTAACTGTGTATCTTAATTTCTTTTTAAAAATTATGATCCTATTAGTGGTTTTCCCACATCATGTCTAATTTAGCCTTTGAAGCCCAGGGATGTGAAATCATGAAATCCCTAGACTTCTTTTAAAACTCATTTGGCACTTAGGTTTGCAGAGAAAAACTGAGGTTTTGGGTGGAGGAGCTATATGGCTAAGAAAGCAAAACGCTCATTCATTGATGTGTTTACTTTAAAGAAAATCATTACTTTACATCTGATTCCTGACTGAGTTTCTTTTAACTTATTTAATGGCCTTTTAGACTCAATGTAGAATCAACTTATTGTGGTCTGAGCGAGAATTACTGGGTGATTTATTGAGATGAATGTGATATGGTCAAATCATTGTTGAGACAAGCAATTTCAGGACAGGTGCAGAGCCAGTAATATCATTAGTAATATCATTAGCTATATGTACATAATTATGATTTTCATCACTATACAGAGCACTAATAGTGAGTAGCAGTACTAATATGTTAGTGATAATACAATAGTGAAGATGATATCACTAACAAGGGAGATATTAAGTCCTGATAATATTCAAAATGGTGGCTGACTGGAGTATGGCGGCTTCTTTAAACAGAGATAATTTCTCATTCCCTACCCCTAGCAAAAGATCTTGTGGGGTATCTTCTGAATATTCACCACAGTAGATTTGTGATTACTGCCATCCCTCACCACCTAACCATGCTCCAGAACAAAGTTAGGCCCAAGGCACTGTGGGGGACCGATCCAAAATGGTTGTCAGGGTGCCAACGCAGTTGTTGCTGCTGCTGTTACTTCTGCTGTATCATTTTTGCGCTGACTGACAGTATGGTAAGGAGGAAGGTCCCTTTGGAAAAAGGAAGACCCCACACTGTTGTCACTACTACGGATGAGACCCACCTGACCCTCTCCAAATTGTTGGCAGGACATATATTCCCTGTGAAGGATGGTTGCCCAGTTTCTGTACTCATATCAGAAGGAGAATTTTCAAATGCCATTCGCACACATCTCTTATTTCTAACAAGCTGTGAATGAACATACTCTAGGGATGGAAGTGTGAAACAATATGTTGTGCAGAGAGTGTGAAATAATATATTGTGCAGAGATTATAGATATTGTTAAAACTGCAACCCAATTGTACAAATTACAAGAATCTACCTATTAGTACCTACTGTGGAGCTTCAGTTTAGATTTATATTCTATTATGCCTACATTCTGGGGTCACGAAGAGTCGGAGATGACTTAACAACTAAACAACAGCAACAAAATGCCTACATTGCTCACTTATCAGCATGCTCTCTTTTCTGGACAGAGTCTTAATTAACCCACGGCTTTTACAAAACAGAATGCTTTTTATTACTGATAATTTAGTAGGCTTCTTTGAGTTTCTTTGTCTTCAGTGCCAGGGAAGAACATTTTCCTTTCTTTCTAGGGGCCAATTTTAATGTAAATTTTCCCTTTAAAGGCAAATACTCAAGGAGGATATTATGGAAGAAAGGTGTGAAGAGGAGAACTTGACTCATTTTTATGAAACCCTCATGAAATTTTCATTCTAAAGTGACTTTGTCTACCTATACAGGTATATAGCTGTTTCTTTGTGAAAGCAAAATGTGTGAAAATTAAAATGTAAAGTGCTAGAAACTGCCAATTAAGCTTCAGGTATAATATGATGATACTTCCTGCTGCTCAACTTTCAACTTGTACAGCTTCTGTGAGGGAAATGGCTCAGTATATGCACAGGAGTGGACCAAGTACAAACCTCCATATATCATTGGATTGCAACTCCATCAGCCTAAGCCAGCATAGGTAGTGTTGAGGAATGCTGTCACAGTCAAACAGCTTCTGGAAGACTACATTTTGCTCATTATTTCTATACCTCATCTCGATCAAAGCAAAGTATGCTGCTTATATACCACCCCATAGCAAAGCCTCTCTAGGCGGTTTACAAATTAATTATAAAGGCTACACGTTGCCCCTCATGTCTGAAGACTGTTGAAGGCCACTGCTAGCAGAGACTTCTTTCCATACATAGCAAAACAATGGCATGCACAGTTAATGAAATGTATTAGTCTATATCCAGAATGCACATAATTGCCTGCACAGAAGTGAGATCAAAATGGGAATTTCATGCTCTCATAACCATGGCCCTCATCACTTTGTTTTGCATACTGCTTTTTTTTTTGGTACAAATTCCATATAAATTGACTAGTGTGTTATTAACCATATTGTGAATACCTTTGTGTTGTAAGCTGTTGAACAAAAAAAGCATGAGGGACAACTCTCCTGGAAGTTTGCCACTTTGGAATTCAGCTGTGTGATAAAAGATTTGAAATTCACTACATTAAAAAGAAGGGACGTGGTGGCGCTGTGGGCTAAACCGCAGAGGCCTGTGCTGCAGGGTCAGAAGACCAAGCAGTTGTAAGATCGAATCCATGCAACGGAGTGAGCTCCCATCACTTTGTCCCAGCTCCTCGCCAGCCTAGCAGTTCGAAACCATGTAAATGCGAGTAGATAAATAGGTACCACCATGGTGGGAAGGTAAAACGGCGTTCCTTAGTCATGCTGGCCACGTGACAATGGAAACTGTCTTCGGACAAGCGCTGGCTCTATGGCTTGAAAAACGGGATGAGCACCGCCCCCTAGAGTCGGACACAACTGGGCTGAAAATGCCAAGGGGAACCTTTACCTTTACCTTTACATTAAAAAGAGGGAGGAGAATTCCCTTCATGGAAGAACCACCCTGCCTTCGCACACATAGAAAGCTAGTGCATTAGGGGACAAGCTGGGTTAAAATTCCTCACATCCTATCTATCCATAGCTACAGTTTTAAAAAAAATGCAGATAACCACTGAAACATGTGGTGAGGAGCACAGGAAATAGTTGTATTCTAAACATTGGTCCATCTAATTCAATTCAAGGATGAGGTATAGGATATGAGACACTTCCAGTGCAATTTGCATCATTTGTCACTATTGGTTGTGCTGGCCAGGGCTGAAGGGAATGGCATTCCGATAGTATCTGGAAGTCCTCAGGGTCCTCACCTCGGTTGTCCTAATAGTAACTCTTTATGGTTTCAGATCAATCCCCTGCTTGTTCCAACCACAAAGCGATCAGTAATTGAGCCACAAGATATTCTGTACATAAAGTTTGTGCTGTACCACTGAGTTGTGACTCCTCCCACGTATCTGACCCATGATCACCCATTGGCATAACCATCTCTCTCACACAGTCAGGAAAACTGAATGCATACATCATCCTTGCCATAAATTATCCATTTATTGGCCAGAATTCAATTGTTGATTGATATCTGCATAAATGAAATGGTATAAATTGCAGTAGCAATTGTCACTAATTGATGAGGTGCTGGTTATGTCCCTGGTGTGAGTTATTTAAATGTTTGTCTCATTTAAATCCCACTTTTTGCACAATTCAGAGACCCAAGGGAAGTAAATTCTTGAAGATCCAAGAACTCCGTTTATCGGTTTTCCTTGCAAGTAATACCAAGGTACAGAAATAATGGGTTGAGACTGAATACTGATTTATTCCTTTCAAAATGGCCAGCTGTAGGGAAGATCTTCTTTGCTCTAAAATTCTTTCTGTGCTAAGAATGTGAAATGACTTTATTATCCTGTTTTTGTGTCTATTTTGTATGCTTCTATAGCTTGTGCTTATCAGAGAACATGACTGAAACTAGAAGGTTGTGAGGACAGAATGAATTTGGGCTGTTTCCAAATTAAGCTAAGTTAATTTTAGGTGTGTGAAGAAACCTTGCTAAATTTCTTGTCCTTGACGAGGCAGGCTAGTAAGTACACAGTAACCCATGAGATTTCTCACTCTAGATTAAGAATCAGACAAGTAATCCTTTTTGCCCAAAGTTTCTGCTTTTAGTGTGAAATGGCTCTGTACAAACACTGTCTTTTACAAACATTGTCTTTCTCATTTGTGAAGCTGAGCACATGCATGCGTACATATACAGTACAGACATATACACATGTGGTGCAAGGAGAAAAACAGGCTGTTTGATCAAATTTATGCACACTGCAGTTCCACTTCAAGTCCGTGCAACGAGGCCCAAGTCACTGTTTCTACAAAACCCAGTCTTGCTCTTTGTACAACATTCATTTTTTGCAAATATGAAAACTCTCATCCAGATTGGTAAAGAATAGTTTTCCTATTTTATAGCCAAAGGTAAGGTTTTCTTTCATTCTTCTGTGTGAGAATAAAATAAGGTAGGAATTAAACCCCTGGTTAATCTGTCCTCATGTTTTTTTGGGAGGGTCACCAACATGTACACCAAGGAACCCTCCTGTGTTCTGAGAACCCATTTATTTCAGTGGAAAGAAACAGAGCTGGGCATGAAAGCTGAATGGCACCCATAAAACATTTGACTTTTTTGGCCGTTGGAATAATTACAGATGTGTTTGATGGTTGCAAATCTGGGAACTCTGTCCAAAGCATCCATTACATTACTTCTGCCATAACACTTCTCCAAATGGAGGCAGTTATTCATTCATTCATTCATTCATTCATTCATTCATTCATTCATTCATTCATTCATTCATTCATTCATTCCACTTCCTCATTAGTGTTATCACTCTCTGGGCAGTTCACAATATACAATAAAAGCATATAATGAAAATACAATAAACCCTGTCACTAGCTAAAACAATGAAAAATAATAATAGTAATGTGCAAATGTATATTAGACATTCAAGGACAGTTCTATGGATACTGTTTATTTTGTTCAGCACCCAGCATCGACAGGCAAACATCAGGGCCCCAGGGGAGCCCAGGACAGTTGACTGCAGTCAACAACCTCCCCTCCTCCTTTTTCTTGATAAACAAGGAAGAACAAAGGTGTCATGGAGCCCTGCCATGAAGGGCACCTTGACTACTGCCTTCTCAAACTTGATACTGGCTCTGGCTGCAATGGCACACAACAATTTTTTTTCATTGCCTTGTGACTGAAAAGAGATCCATCTTTTTAGAAACACATTTTCCCCCTAAACACAGACTTCTGCTGTGGTGAACACTTTTATGTAAACTCCATGAAAACAAACATTATTGATAGTAGTATTTATTGCCCTTGCTGTTGAATTTATTTGAGGGTTATGATTCAATCTGATTCCTGCCCCGAAAGCAGAAACAGCTTTGTGAAAGTCAGACATTCTCCTCGGCCTTCATACACACAGATAGGTATTGACAGGACCAGCGCCAGACAAGTTTGATTCACTTTATTCAGGCCTTTGCTTCTCAGCCAAGCATGCTGGACTGTCAACATACCATTCATCACAGTTACGGATGTCAGGCAGCCCCATTAGACGTTGTGGCAGCAGCGGCAGCAGTAACACAGCATCGGGAGAAAAAGCTGTTTTCAAAATGGGAAATAAGAAAAGTAATAGAAGAGACCAGAGGTAAAACTGAAGAGACAGACATAAAAATGGAAGAACAGTAAGAAAATGGAGCAACACAGATTCCCGTTTCTCAGCCTGTCAGAGTTTTACAACTGGTTAAGTACATATGAAGCTGTATTATACCTGTGTCTGTCTAGCCTAATACTGGCTGAAATTCTGTTATACAACTTTACACTGTGCTGAGGATGGTGTCATCTGCTGCATCTATGCTGTGGCCATTTTGGGACAATAAAAAGTTTCTTAAAATCTCTCTCACCTGGTTTTGGGGATTCATTCTACGACACCTTTTGGGAGCTATGGAACAGGAGGGGAAATGATTTAAAGCTGGAAAATTAATGCCATCGTCACAACCCATTTGACTCTATAGATGGCACCCCCTAAAAAACTATACCTCCCACAAAGACCTAGGAGAACTACACTTCCTACAAAGGTTTCCCTGAAAGTACTGGGACACCTTTTTTGTACAGAAGTAGCTCTCAAACTTTCTGGAAATTAGGCCCTCTTCCAGGTGAGTGAAATCTAAGCATATGCAGGTGTATGTTTGTGGGTAGGAACTCCCAGAATTCTGCCTGGGAAATTCTCAGAAAATTCTGGGAGTTGGAGCAAAAGAAAATCCAGTTGGCACACCCCTAGATTGTACACTACCAAATTTTGTGTTATAAGGAAGGGAATATGGCCATCTACAGCTGCTCAGAAGGCGAGGTTGACACCCCATTAGAGCCAGGTTCAGCCTTTTGATCAAGTCCCCCATCCTTCACTTTCCCTTTAAACGATTATATACAGTATCCCCCTGATTCTTATAGGTCACATATAAGACTGTCTGGACCATTCTGCATTTGATAAAGTATGTTCCTTTAATAGCACGCAAAATGAAAAGCCAGATTTGGCATCAGTACCCTGGGTAACAAAACAGAGCTTGGATTCCTTGTGGTTTGCAGCAACTGCATTTCACACAGTTCCTCAGAGGACCCCATGCAGTTTGACGCAAAGGCATTCTGAAGCACTTAAGTCTGAGGACTATCAAAGACCACTCCTCCACAAAGTCATGGCTTTGTTTAAGGTATCAACCCCCGTAGCTGACTTTGGCACTTCAGGCATCTTTAGCTACAGAAGGTTTGTTGTTGTTTAAAGGACCATTTTTGGACCAGAAAGGCGATTCATGTAACAAATGAAAACCAGCAAGAAAGTACCTTTTTCTTTTCTTTCTTTTATATGCTGTATAAATTGTCTACTGCCCACATTCTCTAGCGTGTATGTGTTTTAATCTCATGAGAAAAGCAGCTGTGCAAGACCTTGATTAGATTCCATTGGCCTAAGGACAGAAACAACCTTCTGCTTATTCCCTGTGGCAGGGTGCCTATTTACTCATGTATGGCGTTTGTGCTATTCTAGCCACCTCAGGGGTATTGGCATTTTTTGTTTCAAATGTAGCAAGGTAGTTGATTATTATTGTGATTAGTTTTCTATGATTGACTCTCAGGAGTAGTGGAATTACATGTATATGTTGTTTGTGCCATGATGTCATGAATAATCAATCTAGGAAAGACACAAACAGAGACAATGTGGTACCCATGTATAACTCCAAATTGTGTTGCTAAGAACAGCTGTGGATTCAACATTTCAGCCTCAGAAAAATATGCTTTGGGTCATATACTCAGTTGAACATGTAATTTCTTCCAAGAGCTTGCTGTTGAAGGGAGATAATAATGTGGAAGAACCTTTTTTTGAATGGCATAGGCATTCTTGAACAATTAGGTCTTCATAAATTACCCTATGTGATCTTCACCTCTCACAATAATGTGAAGATTAGAATGAAACTGCTGTCCACTGGAGTTCACAGTTCTCTGAGAGTTTGGGCACAATTTTAGCTCAAAAAGGGGGTTTATATGCACAAACATAAATACACTTAAAATATATTTGCATACAACATTTGAGTCAAGTTTACCCCATCCTCCCAGGTAATGGGGACTGAATGAGTTAACATACATGAAAGTGACATGGATTAATTAAGGCATAATCCAGTTGTTAAGTCCAACTAGTGTAAACTTGTTAAATCAATGGGAAAATAAATTTGTCTTACTTTAGCAAGTCTGTCCATTCAGGGCTGTACTCTGGTTAGACCAACAACTTGACTGATTCGTCTTGAGAAGCCGGTATGATATTGCTAGTCCTGTCTAAGAGTAGACCCACAGAAATCAATTGCTGAATAGTAAATTGACAATTACACAAACCAAATAAAATCACTGGGCCCACTGCTTCTGCACATGCACCCACTGCCCAGCTGATAGGCAGCTGCATGCTCAGAATCAGCAGACCAGGTCCTGGAAGCTGTACCTGATGCCTCTGTGCATGCCCCTGCCTATCAGCTGGTTGGTGAGCACATGCATAGAGGCAGCAGGCCTGTCTGCTGTTTCTGCGCATGTGCCCATTCATTCATTAGGCATCCTTCAGTCTCGAAAGACTATGGTAACATGCTCTTTATGGAGGACTTGGAACAGCATCTAGTGTGACTGAGAAGGCCAATTCAAGAGTGACAATCCCTTCCACACTGAAGACAAATCCAATCTGTCCCCTGTCCAGCTCCCTGATTTTGCTGCTTTTGTGACTTCGTCTTTGCTTCGGCCTGCTTGACAAGGGTCTCTTCAAATTGGGAGAGGCCATGATGAAATGCCTGCCACCAGGCTGAACGCTCAGATGTCAGGCTTTCCCATCTGTTGAGGTCCATTCCTAAGGCCTTCAGATCCCACTTGCAGCTGGGGTCTCCCTCTGGGGCGATTTCTCTGCACTAAGTCTCCATACAGGAGATCCTTTGGAATCCAACCATCAGCCATTCTCACAACATGCCCAAGCCAACGTAGATGTCACTGTTTCAGTAATGTATACATGCTAAAAATTCCAGCTCGTGCCCACCACCCAGCTATTAGGTGGACAAATGCTCAGAAGCAGTAGTCCCAGCTCCTGGAAGGAAAGCTAAGCCCAAAGGGGTGAGCAGGGAGTAGAACAGGAGGGGGAGAAGCAGGAAGAGGAGGAAGGAGGAGAAGGAGGAAATAAGTCTCCCCTGGCAGAAACTGGTAAATGCATCATGAACCAATTCATCTTTCTGGAAGTTCATGGTGGTTTGTAGTTTGTTGTTTGTGGTTCCTTCTGAATAAGAGCATATGCAAACTGCATCTACAAGAGAAAGTGAGGATGTATGTGAGGACAAAAGGGCTTACTCTGTTTTTGTAGTGATGACTCACACTAACACTGATGAAACCAAAAAACAATCATAAGCTATAAGGGCCAGAACTTTTCAGAACCTTGGCACATGCGCTGCATCTCACAGGACCATCAGCTGCAGGACATTTTCCATTTAGTAGGTTTCACCAATTGACATTTGCAAAACATAACAATAGCAAACCCAAAGGTAGCCCACATGAAGAATATTGCAATAGTTCTTCAGGATACCAACACATGTATCACTATATATGTGAAAAACACTCACTAAATTTCTATTTCTTGTCTGTTCAAGTTGTCTTAACAGGAGACATCTTTCAAGTTCTGAGATTTCTCACCTCCAGCCAAGAGCAAGACAAAGAGTTCTTTTTACACTTTTCAGGATCTGTGCAGTTTGTATAAAATATTTCTGTATAAAACTAGGGTCATTGTCATTTGAGGGGATAAAAAGCAGACATACAAAAAGGAACCAGAGGAGGACTGTCTGATTGTTTTAAAAAGACCAAAACAACCTGACTAAAAATCATGGAAAAATTGTTCTTGCCAATAGCACCAGAAAATACCTCTCCAGTCTCTTCTGGTGGAGGAGAAAAATGTTTGGCTGGAACTGATGCTGTCTTAGTGTAAAACATCAGCAGGGCAGCAAAATAAGCAATGAGTACAGTTTTGAAGATGCTGTGAATCCACTCTGCATTGTTCAGGAGCTACTCAAGGAGCTGAACCTGTTTTGTGAATAGGGTTTCGCATCTTGGACAGCTCCTCTAAGGCAGTGGTTCTTAACCTTGGGTTACTCTGGTGTTTTGAACTGCAACTCCCAGAAACCCCAGCCAGCACAGCTGGTGGTGAAGGCTTCTGGGAGTTGCAGTCCAAAAACACCTGAATAACCCAAGGTTAAGAACCACTGCTCTAAGGCAGTGGTCCTCAACCTTGGGCCTCCAGATGTTCTTGGACTTCAACTCCCAGAAATCCTAGGCATCAGAGGTGGTGGTGTAGGCTTCTGGGAGTTGTAGTCCAAGAACATCTGGAGGCCCAAGGTTGGGGACCACTGCTCTAAAGGGCTGACTAAAAGCTGGAGTGTACTCTCCGAATTGGGTCATGAAACTAACCATGAACCAGCTGGGTTTGTCAGGATGCTTGGTTTGTGATTCATTTCATGCCCATCATGATCTTCCTGAAATTAGGCTTGCTTTGCCTCCTGCCTACATTCTATTCCACACTTTATCAAGGAGGACTAAATAATAGAAGCCATTGCTAATTCCAATTGAAACTTGAATACTTTGCACCCCCTGGATTTGTATATCTCTCCTATTAGTGCTACAATACTACTCTGGGCAGTTTACAATAAAATATATGCAGCTATTCTGTGCATTTCTGGAACTTAGAGAGCAATCCAATGCATCTCTATTCACAAGTAAGTCCCACTGAGCTGTCTGAAGTACCATGGGCTATTTTCAGGAGTGTGTTAATCTTTCTCAGCAAAAGCAGGCCTCTTAGGCTGAGATCATGTGTAATAATAAAAATTAAGTAGGAAAAGCAGGAAAAAAAATCACAGTATTATGCCACCTTTAATACTAATTTTTGCTATTAAAAAGGGGGGAGAGGAGGAGGGCGTGTTGCCTTCTGGACTGTAAGCATTCTAAATTTTTCTTACTTTTTCTTTTAGGTAGCTAGTGTTTTCATCACACTTACAACTGGTTGGGTGTGTGAATGTGGGCTAGGTTACTGACACTGTTGTATGGACATTCAGTAGATAGGGGAAAGTATAGTGAAGGTCTGTTTTGCCCCACCTGTCATTTTTTTCCTTGTCTTCTTCTTTTTGCTGCTGGCCTTTATTTGCAGAACCATTTCTGTTTCTTGCTGTGGGTGCCTGTGCACGTTCCAGAGTAAGTGGAGGCCTAATGTGTCCTACTTTGATTTGGGCCAGACTGAAAGTGGGCACACTTTGGCAAGCAAGTCTCCTTATTGGGGATACTAAGCAGAACATCAAGCATACACTCAATACACATTTTCCTGAGCATGTGTAACAAGTGGGTACGGTAGCCGGGGGGGGTTGAGTGGTAAAGGCGGGAAACAGGCGCGGAGGCGAGTCTTCTTCAAAATCAACAAGTTTATTAGAACGAACATGCAACTCAACAGGATCAAATGGGTCCTTTAGAACATCATCAGACAACAAAGGATAACGTTTAGGGGGCCGCGGATCCCCACTCTCGCTAAAGTCTACCAGGGGGCCGGGCCAAAACGCTCCCGATCCGTCATCTGTCGCAACGGGGCACTTCTTACCGCGCACACCGTCCCGCAACAGGGGTGGCGGGCCCAATCTCCCTCCAGTGGCCTCTGCTGAAACTCGGGCCCCGGCCTGATCACCTTCCGGCCACCAAGGAAATTCCGCGGGTAGACCGATACTATCCATTCCAGTGGGTCGTATACGCGGCCGCTACGACCAGGAGGCAATGTTTCGGGCGAGATGCCTCGTCCTTGTCCCCAATTAGGAAGGTCACGCGCAAAGTCTCCAAACCCTTCAGCCCCAAGCATGGGCTCCGTCTGAACCCCTCGGGTTACATAACCTGCTAGCGCTCCTTCCCCCAGCCAACTGAATTCCCGCGCCTTTTTCCCCTCCTTTATGTCCTCCCACATGATCAAATCAAACTCCACCCCTTCTTCATCTGCCAAGCAGACTTCCGTGGGCCTTCTCTTCTTTCCCTCGTCCTGCTCTATCTCAACCAGGACGCCCTCCACGCAGCCACTCTCCTCTGACTGTTCCTTTCTTTCGGAGGACGGCACACTCAGACTCACTCCTTCACACGCCCCCCTCTCCGAGTGGGCCGTCCTTTCCTGGCGTTCTCCCTCTTCCTCGCCCTGTCGAGAAAAATAATCTGCGTTAGAGTGGGCGCTCCCCTTTCTGTATTGCACCTGAAAGGAGAATGGCTGTAAGCTTAAATACCACCGGGTCAACCGTGGGTTGGTATCTTTCATCCGGTTAAGCCACTGAAGAGGGGCGTGGTCAGTGATGAGAGTAAAAGGGGCTCCCAACAGATAATACCTCAATGCCTGGATTGCCCACTTGACCGCCAAAGCTTCCTTCTCAATTGTGGCATATTTCTGCTCCCGCACACTCAATTTCTTACTCAAATACATTATGGGGTACTCGATTTCCCCCCGCCTTTGAGATAGTACCGCCCCGATACCTCTGTCAGACGCATCGGTCTGCACCAAGAATGGTAACTCAAAATCGGGTGCATAACGGCTTGGCAAGGCGGATAACATCGCCTTGAGCTGGTTAAAAGCAGCCTGTTCCGCTTTTCCCCAAGGTAGTCCTTTTCCTTTCCTTTTCTTAGTCAGGTCAGTCAGGGGGGCGGCAATCTCCGCGAAGTTAGGCACGAATTGCCGATAGTACCCAGCTAAGCCTAAAAACTGTTGTACCTCCTTTTTACTCCTGGGCACTTCCCAGGAGACCACCCTCTCGACCTTGTCCGATACAGGCTGGATCTTTCCTCCTTCTACCTGGAACCCCAGAAACTGGACTCCCTTCCGCGCGATCTTACATTTTTTGGGGTTCACCTTCAGTCCAGCTTGATCTATCTCCTTTAAGACTGCCCGTATGTGCTCCACATGCTCTTCCCACGACTTGCTATAAATCAAGATGTCATCAATGTAAGCACCCGCGAACTCTTTCACTGGGGCCAACACTTGATCCATAAGTCTTTGGAACGTCGCGGCCGCTCCGTGCAAACCGAAAGGCATTTTTTTGAAATGGAACAAGCCCCTAGGGGTCACAAAGGCGGTCTTTTCTTTGTCCTCCTCCCTTAAAGGAATTTGCCAATATCCTTTAGTGAGGTCCAAAGAGGTCAGGTAGACTGACCCTCCCAACCTTTCCAAAAGGTCATCCACCCTAGGCATGGGGTAGGCATCAAATTTAGAGATTTCGTTTAACTGGCGGAAATCAATGCATAAGCGCATTTGTCCATCCGGTTTTGGGACCATTACTGGGTAACTCCTCCAGGGGCTACGTGAAGGTTCAATAACTCCTAGATCCAGCATGTCCTTCACCTCCTTATCAATAGCTTCTTTGAGGTGGTAAGGCCATGTCCTGTTACCAGCCCGGGTGACTACTCCCACAGGAGTATGAATCTCATGGCAAATCAACTGAGTTTGCCCCGGGGTTCCCGAGAATAAGTGTCTGAAGTCATTCTCTATGTCATGCAGGTCTCTCTGTTGCAGAACATCTAAGGTCTCATCTATGGGCAAGCTTCCATCAGCCTTAAGCCAAATCTCTGTTTCAGGTCCAAATTCATTCTCTTCCACCTCTCCCCACAAGGCTTCCCTCTCTTTCCACTCTTTTAATAAATTTACGTGGAAAATGCCCTTCTTTTTGGTTTTGTCGGGCATGTATATCTCGTAATCCACTTGGCCTATCTTTTGGATAACCTCATAGGGGCCCTGCCAAGTGGCAAACAACTTAGCCTGATCAGAAGGCATCAATAATAAGACTTTCTGCCCCGGCTTGAATTCTCTCAATTTAACGTTCTTGTCGTATCTCGCCTTTTGGCCAACCTGTGCCTTGCCCAAATTGTCCTTGGCTATACCTGCTACCGTCCTTAGATGTTCTCGCATCTCTATAACATGTTGTACCGTGATGCGGGCCTCATCTGGTCCCTCCTCCCATTGTTCCTTCACCAAATCCAAAATCCCCCTAGGGTTCCACCCATACATCAACTCAAAGGGAGAGAACCCTGTGGAGGCTTGTGGTACCTCTCTGATGGCGAACATGAGGGGAGCCAACAAGAGGTGCCACCTTCTAGGTTTTTCCATGACCAGTTTCCTTATCATTCCCTTCAGCGTCTTGTTGAATCGTTCCACCAAGCCATTACTTTGCGGGTGATACACGGCGGTGTGGAGGGGTTTTACCTCTAGGAGGCGCCATAGCTCCTTTAAGGTCTGACTCATAAAATTGGAGCCCTGGTCTGTGAGAATTTCCTTGGGAAAACCCAATCGAGAAAAAACCTGCATTAACTCACGAGCAAGCACCTTTGCAGTGGTTGTCCTAAGGGGAACTGCCTCTGGGTATCGGGTGGCATAGTCTATTATCACCAATATGTGAGTGTGTCCTCCTTGGGATTTGATCAGGGGACCCACGATGTCCAGTCCTATTCTTTGAAATGGATGGTCCATAAGGGGCAAAGGTATGAGCTCGGCCCCCTTTTGGGGTTTCCTCTGTGTCTTCTGGCACTGTGGACAGGTGGTACAATATTCCTTAATATCCCTCCCTAGCGTGGGCCACCAAAACCTCTGTTCCACCCGCGCCCTCATTTTCTCTTCAGCTAGGTGTCCTGCCAGCGGGACATCGTGGGCCAACTCCATCACCTTAGTTCTCCATTTAAGGGGTACCACTAGCCTCCGATCCCCCCCTTCATGTACATAATACAATAAATTATTATGCATTTCCCATCCGGTTTGTCCTCTTACTATCGTTCCCGACGGTTGTGCTGCTAACAGCGGCTCTTGCAACGAGGCATCGTCCTGTTGCATGGCCCTCACTTGCTCCCGCGAGGTCTTCTGCAAAAAATCGGACTGGTCTTCACCTTGCAAATCTTCCCCTTGCAACCCCTCTTTAATAGTCCCAACCGCGCGCGAACCAACCCAGTCCCGTCCAAGTAACATTTCTCTGGAGAGTCCCGGAACAACGCCAATGTTCATACGCCTCTCCTCTTGTCCCACCTTAACATTGGCCCACATAGTCTGATACCTCTTGAGATCACCATGAATACATCGAACTGAAAACCCCTCATCCTTTTTGTCCCCCGGCAAGTCTCGCACCAGCGTTTTCCCACACCCTGTATCAATGAGAGCTTTCTTCTTTTCCCCATTCACCCACGCGTCTATCTCCCAACGTTCCGACGAGGGTGCAGTCGGTTCCTTTACAGCCACCATTTGACCCACCCACGAGCAATCAGCCCCCGGGCAATTTTTCTTTACATGGCCAGGGACCCCACAGGAAAAGCAAATGGGCCGCCCCTCCTTGCCATCACGCCATACCGCTCCGGGATTATAGATGGGGCGTCCGTCTTTGCCTTCCCTCCATCCCGTCCCCGGGGCGTAAATCCGTTGATCTACCGTGATCGGCCGGACCGGTTTGTAATTGAAAGGCTCGAACATTTTTCCGCGCGCCTTGGCTGGTCCGCTCATCTCTGCTCCTTGTTTCGCACTAAAATTGGGTGCTGAAAGTGAAACCTCTCCTCCACGCGGTTTCTGCTTCTCCGCCCAGGGGGCGGGCGCTTCCTTGTTGACTCCTTCCGTGTTACTATAATCCTCCAATAGGGTTATCGCCCGCTCTAGTGTCTTCGGGTTGTTTTTCTGTATCCAATCCTTGGCGTTGGCTCCTAGTGACTGTACTAGTTGTTCTAGGACTACCGCGTTGACTATCTTCTCCCCGCTGTTCTCCATTGGTTTTAACCATCGCATGGCGTTGGCGCGCATCCGTTGCGCCACTGTACGAGGGTGGGTCCCCGGCTTCCATTTGAGCTCCCGCAGCCGCTTCCTATAGGTCTCCTCAGTGAGATTGAGCGTGCTCAAAATAGCGTTTTTAACTGTCTCATATTGGGTCGCCTCCTGTACGCTTAAGGTATCCACCACCTCCTGTAATAGCCCTGTAAGGCAAGGGATGAGGACCAAAGTCCACTGGTCTCTCGGCCATCCCGCCGCCAGCGCGACCCTCTCGAAAGTGTGCAAGTAAGCCTCGGGATCGTCCGTGTTTGTCATCTTTTGCATCCGGATTGGGGCCGGTCCCGCCACCAAGCTTCCTCGCACACTCGCCACGTTTTTCGCGCCCTTTTCCTCTCCGCCTCCTTGCCCGCGTAACTGTCTCGCCATCAATATCTGTTGCTCCGTTAAACTCTCAATGAGCTTAGCCTGTTTCTCCATGGCTTCCCGGATCTTGGTCATCTCCTCCTGTCCCGCCAGGAGCGCACCCCCGGCCCCACGTTGGGCGCCACTGTAACAAGTGGGCACGGTAGCCGGGGGGGGTTGAGTGGTAAAGGCGGGAAACAGGCGCGGAGGCGAGTCTTCTTCAAAATCAACAAGTTTATTAGAACGAACATGCAACTCAACAGGATCAAATGGGTCCTTTAGAACATCATCAGACAACAAAGGATAACGTTTAGGGGGCCGCGGATCCCCACTCTCGCTAAAGTCTACCAGGGGGCCGGGCCAAAACGCTCCCGATCCGTCATCTGTCGCAACGGGGCACTTCTTACCGCGCACACCGTCCCGCAACAGGGGTGGCGGGCCCAATCTCCCTCCAGTGGCCTCTGCTGAAACTCGGGCCCCGGCCTGATCACCTTCCGGCCACCAAGGAAATTCCGCGGGTAGACCGATACTATCCATTCCAGTGGGTCGTATACGCGGCCGCTACGACCAGGAGGCAATGTTTCGGGCGAGATGCCTCGTCCTTGTCCCCAATTAGGAAGGTCACGCGCAAAGTCTCCAAACCCTTCAGCCCCAAGCATGGGCTCCGTCTGAACCCCTCGGGTTACATAACCTGCTAGCGCTCCTTCCCCCAGCCAACTGAATTCCCGCGCCTTTTTCCCCTCCTTTATGTCCTCCCACATGATCAAATCAAACTCCACCCCTTCTTCATCTGCCAAGCAGACTTCCGTGGGCCTTCTCTTCTTTCCCTCGTCCTGCTCTATCTCAACCAGGACGCCCTCCACGCAGCCACTCTCCTCTGACTGTTCCTTTCTTTCGGAGGACGGCACACTCAGACTCACTCCTTCACACGCCCCCCTCTCCGAGTGGGCCGTCCTTTCCTGGCGTTCTCCCTCTTCCTCGCCCTGTCGAGAAAAATAATCTGCGTTAGAGTGGGCGCTCCCCTTTCTGTATTGCACCTGAAAGGAGAATGGCTGTAAGCTTAAATACCACCGGGTCAACCGTGGGTTGGTATCTTTCATCCGGTTAAGCCACTGAAGAGGGGCGTGGTCAGTGATGAGAGTAAAAGGGGCTCCCAACAGATAATACCTCAATGCCTGGATTGCCCACTTGACCGCCAAAGCTTCCTTCTCAATTGTGGCATATTTCTGCTCCCGCACACTCAATTTCTTACTCAAATACATTATGGGGTACTCGATTTCCCCCCGCCTTTGAGATAGTACCGCCCCGATACCTCTGTCAGACGCATCGGTCTGCACCAAGAATGGTAACTCAAAATCGGGTGCATAACGGCTTGGCAAGGCGGATAACATCGCCTTGAGCTGGTTAAAAGCAGCCTGTTCCGCTTTTCCCCAAGGTAGTCCTTTTCCTTTCCTTTTCTTAGTCAGGTCAGTCAGGGGGGCGGCAATCTCCGCGAAGTTAGGCACGAATTGCCGATAGTACCCAGCTAAGCCTAAAAACTGTTGTACCTCCTTTTTACTCCTGGGCACTTCCCAGGAGACCACCCTCTCGACCTTGTCCGATACAGGCTGGATCTTTCCTCCTTCTACCTGGAACCCCAGAAACTGGACTCCCTTCCGCGCGATCTTACATTTTTTGGGGTTCACCTTCAGTCCAGCTTGATCTATCTCCTTTAAGACTGCCCGTATGTGCTCCACATGCTCTTCCCACGACTTGCTATAAATCAAGATGTCATCAATGTAAGCACCCGCGAACTCTTTCACTGGGGCCAACACTTGATCCATAAGTCTTTGGAACGTCGCGGCCGCTCCGTGCAAACCGAAAGGCATTTTTTTGAAATGGAACAAGCCCCTAGGGGTCACAAAGGCGGTCTTTTCTTTGTCCTCCTCCCTTAAAGGAATTTGCCAATATCCTTTAGTGAGGTCCAAAGAGGTCAGGTAGACTGACCCTCCCAACCTTTCCAAAAGGTCATCCACCCTAGGCATGGGGTAGGCATCAAATTTAGAGATTTCGTTTAACTGGCGGAAATCAATGCATAAGCGCATTTGTCCATCCGGTTTTGGGACCATTACTGGGTAACTCCTCCAGGGGCTACGTGAAGGTTCAATAACTCCTAGATCCAGCATGTCCTTCACCTCCTTATCAATAGCTTCTTTGAGGTGGTAAGGCCATGTCCTGTTACCAGCCCGGGTGACTACTCCCACAGGAGTATGAATCTCATGGCAAATCAACTGAGTTTGCCCCGGGGTTCCCGAGAATAAGTGTCTGAAGTCATTCTCTATGTCATGCAGGTCTCTCTGTTGCAGAACATCTAAGGTCTCATCTATGGGCAAGCTTCCATCAGCCTTAAGCCAAATCTCTGTTTCAGGTCCAAATTCATTCTCTTCCACCTCTCCCCACAAGGCTTCCCTCTCTTTCCACTCTTTTAATAAATTTACGTGGAAAATGCCCTTCTTTTTGGTTTTGTCGGGCATGTATATCTCGTAATCCACTTGGCCTATCTTTTGGATAACCTCATAGGGGCCCTGCCAAGTGGCAAACAACTTAGCCTGATCAGAAGGCATCAATAATAAGACTTTCTGCCCCGGCTTGAATTCTCTCAATTTAACGTTCTTGTCGTATCTCGCCTTTTGGCCAACCTGTGCCTTGCCCAAATTGTCCTTGGCTATACCTGCTACCGTCCTTAGATGTTCTCGCATCTCTATAACATGTTGTACCGTGATGCGGGCCTCATCTGGTCCCTCCTCCCATTGTTCCTTCACCAAATCCAAAATCCCCCTAGGGTTCCACCCATACATCAACTCAAAGGGAGAGAACCCTGTGGAGGCTTGTGGTACCTCTCTGATGGCGAACATGAGGGGAGCCAACAAGAGGTGCCACCTTCTAGGTTTTTCCATGACCAGTTTCCTTATCATTCCCTTCAGCGTCTTGTTGAATCGTTCCACCAAGCCATTACTTTGCGGGTGATACACGGCGGTGTGGAGGGGTTTTACCTCTAGGAGGCGCCATAGCTCCTTTAAGGTCTGACTCATAAAATTGGAGCCCTGGTCTGTGAGAATTTCCTTGGGAAAACCCAATCGAGAAAAAACCTGCATTAACTCACGAGCAAGCACCTTTGCAGTGGTTGTCCTAAGGGGAACTGCCTCTGGGTATCGGGTGGCATAGTCTATTATCACCAATATGTGAGTGTGTCCTCCTTGGGATTTGATCAGGGGACCCACGATGTCCAGTCCTATTCTTTGAAATGGATGGTCCATAAGGGGCAAAGGTATGAGCTCGGCCCCCTTTTGGGGTTTCCTCTGTGTCTTCTGGCACTGTGGACAGGTGGTACAATATTCCTTAATATCCCTCCCTAGCGTGGGCCACCAAAACCTCTGTTCCACCCGCGCCCTCATTTTCTCTTCAGCTAGGTGTCCTGCCAGCGGGACATCGTGGGCCAACTCCATCACCTTAGTTCTCCATTTAAGGGGTACCACTAGCCTCCGATCCCCCCCTTCATGTACATAATACAATAAATTATTATGCATTTCCCATCCGGTTTGTCCTCTTACTATCGTTCCCGACGGTTGTGCTGCTAACAGCGGCTCTTGCAACGAGGCATCGTCCTGTTGCATGGCCCTCACTTGCTCCCGCGAGGTCTTCTGCAAAAAATCGGACTGGTCTTCACCTTGCAAATCTTCCCCTTGCAACCCCTCTTTAATAGTCCCAACCGCGCGCGAACCAACCCAGTCCCGTCCAAGTAACATTTCTCTGGAGAGTCCCGGAACAACGCCAATGTTCATACGCCTCTCCTCTTGTCCCACCTTAACATTGGCCCACATAGTCTGATACCTCTTGAGATCACCATGAATACATCGAACTGAAAACCCCTCATCCTTTTTGTCCCCCGGCAAGTCTCGCACCAGCGTTTTCCCACACCCTGTATCAATGAGAGCTTTCTTCTTTTCCCCATTCACCCACGCGTCTATCTCCCAACGTTCCGACGAGGGTGCAGTCGGTTCCTTTACAGCCACCATTTGACCCACCCACGAGCAATCAGCCCCCGGGCAATTTTTCTTTACATGGCCAGGGACCCCACAGGAAAAGCAAATGGGCCGCCCCTCCTTGCCATCACGCCATACCGCTCCGGGATTATAGATGGGGCGTCCGTCTTTGCCTTCCCTCCATCCCGTCCCCGGGGCGTAAATCCGTTGATCTACCGTGATCGGCCGGACCGGTTTGTAATTGAAAGGCTCGAACATTTTTCCGCGCGCCTTGGCTGGTCCGCTCATCTCTGCTCCTTGTTTCGCACTAAAATTGGGTGCTGAAAGTGAAACCTCTCCTCCACGCGGTTTCTGCTTCTCCGCCCAGGGGGCGGGCGCTTCCTTGTTGACTCCTTCCGTGTTACTATAATCCTCCAATAGGGTTATCGCCCGCTCTAGTGTCTTCGGGTTGTTTTTCTGTATCCAATCCTTGGCGTTGGCTCCTAGTGACTGTACTAGTTGTTCTAGGACTACCGCGTTGACTATCTTCTCCCCGCTGTTCTCCATTGGTTTTAACCATCGCATGGCGTTGGCGCGCATCCGTTGCGCCACTGTACGAGGGTGGGTCCCCGGCTTCCATTTGAGCTCCCGCAGCCGCTTCCTATAGGTCTCCTCAGTGAGATTGAGCGTGCTCAAAATAGCGTTTTTAACTGTCTCATATTGGGTCGCCTCCTGTACGCTTAAGGTATCCACCACCTCCTGTAATAGCCCTGTAAGGCAAGGGATGAGGACCAAAGTCCACTGGTCTCTCGGCCATCCCGCCGCCAGCGCGACCCTCTCGAAAGTGTGCAAGTAAGCCTCGGGATCGTCCGTGTTTGTCATCTTTTGCATCCGGATTGGGGCCGGTCCCGCCACCAAGCTTCCTCGCACACTCGCCACGTTTTTCGCGCCCTTTTCCTCTCCGCCTCCTTGCCCGCGTAACTGTCTCGCCATCAATATCTGTTGCTCCGTTAAACTCTCAATGAGCTTAGCCTGTTTCTCCATGGCTTCCCGGATCTTGGTCATCTCCTCCTGTCCCGCCAGGAGCGCACCCCCGGCCCCACGTTGGGCGCCACTGTAACAAGTGGGCACGGTAGCCGGGGGGGGTTGAGTGGTAAAGGCGGGAAACAGGCGCGGAGGCGAGTCTTCTTCAAAATCAACAAGTTTATTAGAACGAACATGCAACTCAACAGGATCAAATGGGTCCTTTAGAACATCATCAGACAACAAAGGATAACGTTTAGGGGGCCGCGGATCCCCACTCTCGCTAAAGTCTACCAGGGGGCCGGGCCAAAACGCTCCCGATCCGTCATCTGTCGCAACGGGGCACTTCTTACCGCGCACACCGTCCCGCAACAGGGGTGGCGGGCCCAATCTCCCTCCAGTGGCCTCTGCTGAAACTCGGGCCCCGGCCTGATCACCTTCCGGCCACCAAGGAAATTCCGCGGGTAGACCGATACTATCCATTCCAGTGGGTCGTATACGCGGCCGCTACGACCAGGAGGCAATGTTTCGGGCGAGATGCCTCGTCCTTGTCCCCAATTAGGAAGGTCACGCGCAAAGTCTCCAAACCCTTCAGCCCCAAGCATGGGCTCCGTCTGAACCCCTCGGGTTACATAACCTGCTAGCGCTCCTTCCCCCAGCCAACTGAATTCCCGCGCCTTTTTCCCCTCCTTTATGTCCTCCCACATGATCAAATCAAACTCCACCCCTTCTTCATCTGCCAAGCAGACTTCCGTGGGCCTTCTCTTCTTTCCCTCGTCCTGCTCTATCTCAACCAGGACGCCCTCCACGCAGCCACTCTCCTCTGACTGTTCCTTTCTTTCGGAGGACGGCACACTCAGACTCACTCCTTCACAGCATGGCTTTTGGAAGAAAGAAAGGAAAGAAAGAAGAAGCTGGTAGGAGCTTTGCCTATGAATTGAAAGTCTCTCACAGCCCCAGAGTTGATGGTGCTGTGTAGCGCACCCTCCATCCCAGATTATAGCCTTGTATTTCTCACATTTTCATTTTTTCCCTCTCCTGATCATGAAACATGCATATACAGTGGTACCTTGCACAACGGGTGCCTCGTAGAGCAATGAATTCGCTCTATGAGGCCGGTTTTTCGATTGCAAATGCGATCACAAAACGGTGCCTGCATAGGGCGAAAATCGCAGAGCGAAGGTCGGTAAGCGGTTTGCTTACCGACTTTCGCTTTGCGACCCGCCGATCAACTGTTCGGCGGCTACAAAATGGCCGCCGGAAGCCCCAAAATGGCCACGTGCAGCGTTTTTGCGCCCTCGTAAAGCGAGGGGAGGGCGCGAAAATGGCTGCCGGCCATCCTGAAGCATCGCTGAACAGTGAGTATTCGGCCCAATTGGAACGCATTAAACCATGTTTAATGTGTTCCAATGGGTTTTTACGTTCCATTCAACGATGCTTTCACACAGCGAGGGTTAATCTGGAACGGATTAACCTCGCTGTGCGAGGCACCACTGTACTTGCAAATACTTCCAGACACTGGAAACAAATCAGTTCAGGTCATTTCTAAATCAGCCTGGGATAGGTTGGTCCTGGTTTATATAACAAATATTGAGATACAAATTGGATTATATAGTACAGTGGTGCCTCGCTTAACGAGTGCACCATTTAACGACGAATCCGCATAGCGACCCGTTTTTTGCGGTCGCTAATGCGATTGCATTGCGATGTTTAGATAGGCTAAACATCTCATTGCGATCATTTCAGCACCCAGCGGCCATTTTGGGAACAGCTGATCGGCAGTTCCAAAATGGCCACCGGGTGCAGAAAATGGCCGCCCGCACCATTTTCACGCCCTGCCCTCGCTTACTGAGGGCACGAAAATGGCGGCGCTATGGAGAAACTTCACAGAACGGTGAGTTTAAGAGCCATAGGAACGCATTAAACTAAGTTTAATGCGTTTCTATGCCGTTTTCCGTTCCGTATAGCGATGTTTCCCCATAGCGACGGTTAATCCAGAACGGATTAACCTCGCTATGCGGGACACCACTGTATTTCAATACCGCTACATGAATTCAAACACACATTTCAAAACTGAGAGCATGTAGATATATGTTACAGTTCACTGTGAAAATGCAAACGAAAATGACTTTAGGAAAATGCATACATAAATGTGTACATTACAGAAGATGTATGCATATATTTATATATATATATAAAAGAACAAATGAACTTTTGAAACCAGATAACAAACAGACAGTAGGGCAGGGAACAGAACCCCTCGAAATTACGACTGAGAGTTTTTCATAGGCTGCGAAACCAAAGGGTGGGAATGCAATTCTCCACTGTGCCTCCTGTGAGTAGTACCAAACTGTGTAACCATAGGCAAGCTTCACAGAACCAGGGCACCCTCAGAAGAAGGGGACAGTAAACCAAGCCTGAGTATTCTCTACCTGGAAAATCCTGAAAAAGGGTCTCTATAGATCAGAATTGACTTGTGGGCACATGATGATGATGATGATGATGATGTGTAACAATATATTGTTCACTATTAATTCCCTGGAAAATACTATTTAGAATAGTTTCATAGTAAATAGAGTATTAAAACATGTGAATATTGAAACCATTTCCTTATAGTACATTACTAAGAGAGTGGGAAAAAACCCAAAATATCACAAAGGAGGTCATAACTATAGAATATGCCCTTATACTTATGCCAAAAAAAAAAAAAAGATTTAAGTGAAGATGGGATTGGCCCCATGTGGCCTGGATAGTAAATGACAAATACTCTTTTCTTTGGCATGATGGTCAAAAGATTACATTGTGTGTGGGTTTTTTTGCTGGTAGGGGGATGAAAGATTCACTTCATCAGCAATTATGAAAGAATGTACTAAATTTTTCATTGTGCGTATGGATTTTGCAGGAAATTATTTTGTACAACCCTCTGGGTGTGCTTGTCTTGTGAGCAGGAATCGTTTGGCATTTCATTAGCTGTTTTCACTTTGAAACGACTGTGATTTTGTTAGTTTTTGCAGGCAATTATTGTTTTATGACCTTGTTCTGACTTACTTTTATATTCAGAGGCCAGAGATATACAATAAAGGAGTATATAAATTAATGTTAAAGTTGCTTCTGTGATGTTACTTGACAAAGCTGTAAAATATTTGTTAAGTTTAAACTTGAAGAGTAGGAAACAGTAAAAAAAAACGCAGTCTATTCCTATAGTTAAACAATAATTTAATAGAGGAATCCTAAATTGCAGTGTCTTGGATGAAAAAGTCTAGAGAATATGTGGAATATGCAATTTCCTGGTAGGGATTGTCATAGTCCTCTTCTAGCGGGACATGAAGTTGTTATGGCATCTCCACCCAAGTTCTCCAAAATGTTCTGCTGTATGAAACAGTTTCTGTTGTATCCACCTGTGAATGGAAGTCAGAGATAGGGGCCATACTACATCTATTTTAGCTAATATGCCCTGTCTGAAAGTATACAGTATTCTGGAACTCAACAAAATGTATTTGCCTGTTTCTTATTTATTTAAGACTTAGCTTTTACCCTGTATCCCTGTATCCTAAGATCTCCAGTCAAAATGCAACATTAAAAACAATACAAACAATAAAACAAAACCATTTAAATATATATAAAGTACATAAAGAAGCCTCCACAGTTTATTAAAACCATAATCCTTAATCCACAAAGGGCTTGGGAATTAAGCTGTTTTTTTTTTTTTAATTTGGTGTTGAAGTTAGTGTCAGTGCTGTCTGAGCCTGTAGGAGAAGATTCCATAAATGAGATGCTACTGCCGAGAAAGAGCCCTCTTCCCTTGTTTACTCGTAGTGGATTGTTCTTCATGGTGGGACATGCAGGAAGCCCTCTCCCCTGGAGAACCTAATGGTTGAGCAGGTGTATATAGGAAGAGGTGTTCCCTCAAGCAGTTCAGGTTTCCAGGTCCCAAGCCATTTAAGGCTTTATAGGTTATCTTCAACATCTCGAACTTGGACTGTGCAGTTCTTTGAAAACCAGTGTTATATAGGTTCTGAAAGGTATTCCTTTGATTCAAAGAGCCTACCCTATTTATATTTATTATTTTTATTTATTTATTTATTTGATTTATATCCTGCCCATCTGGTATATTATACCACTCTGGGCGGCTAACAACAACATGTATACAATTAAAATAATATAATCTAAATCCATAAACATAATTACAGACAGCACATTCCAAAAGATGATAAATGATAGATAGACAAGAGAGAAAAATTAAATTAAATCAAATGCTGGCAGGAGGGAAGGCCTGGATGTAAAGCCATGTTTTTAGTTGAGTTTTAAATGTACCTAGCATAGGGGCCGCGCGAATCTCAGGAAGGAGATTGTTCCAAAGGCGAGGAGCCACCGCAGAGAAGGTCCGGTTTCGCGTCTTCTCCCTCCGGGCCTCCCTCGGCATCAGGCTCCTCAGCCTCACCTCTTGGCTCGCACGGGTGATCCGGGTAGATCTAGGTGGGAGAAGGTGTTCCACCAAGTATCGAGGTCCCAAATCGTTTAGGGCCTTATAGGTAAGCATTAGAACTTTGAAGTCGATGCGGAAACAAATGGCCAGCCAATGCAGTCTGGCCAGGGTAGGAGAAATGTGGTGGTATTTTCTCCCTCCAGTTAGGAGTCTGGCCGCTGCATTCTGGACCATCTGAAGTTTCCGCATCAGCCTCAAAGGCAGCCCCACGTATACCCTATTATGATATATTACCCTAAGTAACAGGATTTGGGCCAGTGATGTGGTGAAGGAGATGCCTTCATAGAGAAAAGGAAGGCAGCCAAAAACTGCCAATTTGCTTTTAAAGTGGGGTAGGGGGAAGATGAGGAAAACACCCTGGGCTATTTATCTATTTATCTCCTACCCACTGGCTCAAATTAATTGCTGTATGTGTTGATGGTACTCAGCACCTATGGCAGGCTAATTTAATATGCTTATTTTTTTATGGTATGAATCCAACCCACTGAATCATGGAGCTTTAGTAAAGTGTTGATTCGCCTTTCAGCATTTGATTGAATAGATTTACTCTAATTTGGACTAGCATTTGGATTTGATGGGGGATTATCTGAAGTGTTTCACTATTGCCAATTATGGAGCGTGCATATGGGAAAATTAAGCACCTATGCCTGTAATGTTTTCAAGGCAATTTTCAGTGTTTTTTTAGACACCTGTGAGGATTAAGAATTATGTATGAAAAGGCTTGAGGTCTTAGAATTGTGATGATAGTAATATTATTTTTACCCATGTGTATATTAGTATACAATGGAGGTAATTTACTTGTTCTGTGGATTGAAATCCTCTCAATACTTACTCAAATTATGAGTGAGTAACTCTTCCTTTACCTTTTCTTATTTTTTCTGCTCTGAAGTTTGTTAAAAACCAAGGCATTCTGTCCCTCTTGGGGCAATAGCTAGGATTCTTCCATGTGATATATTTATGTCAGCTTCTGACAAGGGTATATTGAACAGTCTTTTCCTGAGATAGGTGTGACTTGGTGCATGAGGGAGAGTGGTTTCTGTAAAGCTGAGTTGCCTGAGGCCTTGTGCTCTCATGGAACAAGGAAGGCAGAGGGAAGAAAATCAAGTGGGACTGCCTGAGGAAACCAAACCAGTCAGTTGGCAGTTGACTACTAACAAGGAAACATCAGAAAACTAGGGTTGTGCTTTAAAAAATAATCATTAAAAAAACCTAACTGAAATAAATTAGGTTTTGCACTAAAAACCAGTTCCAGTGGCACTATAAATAACAGGTTCTTTGTGAATCCAAGTGGTCATGGGTTCTTCTTCTTGAAAATTTGGGGAAACAAGGACTGTAAACTGCCCTTGCTAATAGATCATAATTATTTAATTATGTGTTGTCAAATCATTTCCAACATTTGGTGACCATTTGAAGAGTTTTCTAGCTAGTACTCATAAGTAGCTTAGCATTCGTCTCTTCTGGGGTTGCTCTGGGACCATGTAGCAGGTTTGTCTTTTCCTACATGACACATATAGGAATCTAACTCCTGATCGCTGGCTCTGCAGCCAGGTATCCAACTGTTTATTTATTATGTTTCTGACACTCCTGCTAGTCACCGCAATAGGATAAGAATAAGGTAGGAAGTGGAAAACTTGCTTCCATGAACATAGAAATCTGGACCCTTAGTCAGGCTAGATGACATGGATAACAGGTAGTTAGAAACAATGAGTCCAAAGGTACAACCTGCTTTTTTGAGTGAGACAATGAGATTTATATTTAGTCATTTCTTTAGTGGGAAAAGGGAAGGTTTGTCTGGAAGCAGGGAAGTAATCAGTCTGGGGAAGATGGCGTAATACTTTTCTTGCCCCTGTTGCTGTACAGTAAGCTATATGTCTGGAGAGTGTTTTGGATAATAACCTTGAGTTGGGTGGGTGATAGATGTGTATTCACAGTTATAGGTAAGCAGCATATGTCAAGGAGGGGGAGAGGTCTTTGACAAGCCCAAGAGGAGGAAGACAGAAGAGCTCTCTAGTTCTGTGGGGATATATATATATATATATATACAGTATCACTGTTCTTATTTTGTTATATATGTACATATAAAAACATTTTTGTAAAGTTTGTCTTTGCAAAATACTCAATATAAAATGACTACAGTGGTGCCTCACAAGACGAATGCCTCGCAGGACAGAAAACTCACAAGAGCCATTTTGGAGAGGTGGCAGCCATTTTGAGAGGCAGCAGCCATGTGGTCGCATCTCAAAATGGCTGTTGCCTCTTTGCTGCTTCCCGACGGTCAGCTGTTCGGCGCTAGAGTCCGGCTGTTCCTGGGCTACCAAGGAGGAGCGGGGCTCAGTCTACTCGGTCTTACTACCAGGAAAGTGACTTTTTTCCTGATTTTTTCCCCATAGGAACACATTAATTAAATTTCAATGCATTCCTATGGGAAAACTTGTTTCGCAAAATGAAAAATATTGCAAGACGGCCCATCTTATGAGGCACCAAAAAACTCACAAGACCAATTCATCTCGCAATTTTTTCATCCCGTGAGGCGTTCGTCTTGCCAGGCACCATTGTACATATATAACAAAACAAGAACAGTGATACTGTATAACAACACCAAAACCTGGATGCTATAATTCATACAACCCGAGTTCTTTTCACCAGCACCAGAGCTGGGGTTGCTTGAGGAAACAAGTAAGAATGCAAGTGGTCTCTTTGAAGCCAAATAAGAATGAAGTCCCCGATATATTTATCAACTGATGTGGGACACCCACAACATAATGGAATCAGCTCTGAGTATGCCATCTCTAAAGCCCTAAAATAAAATGCAAGTGCAAATAGTAAGATCACCACATGTGTTCACCCTTCCCATGCCTCTCCTGCACAAACATAATTCTACTACCTAAACCAAGGTGGCAAGGGCCTTATGACCCTCCAGAGGAACAGCAGCTCTCCCCTCCCCAGCTTTCCCACTTTTGTCTCAACTGAAATCTGGGATCACAGCTCCTTCCCATTGGGCTGAACCAAAAAAAATCCACAGGGGTTACACATATTCCCATTTCCTCACCTGGTTTGTCTGACAGCCATGTTGATGTAATTGTTACAGTATGAGACTGGGACATGGGAGAGTCAGATTGAAGTCCCCAGTGAGCCAGGAAGTTCATCGGGGCCAGTCGTTTTGTGAGGAGAAAGTAGGGAGGACAGCCATGCATGCCATTTTGCTCTTATTGGAGGAAAGGATGTAGGGACAGAAATGTATCTCATTACCATTTCCACTGAGAGAAGTGGGGTTCCTTTGGAAGTGGCTTGGGGTGGTGTCAAAAGGTAGTGACAGTTTTGGAAGTGATACGGGGGTCTGAAAGAAGGAACCAAAACCTGATCATTCCGCAACTCACATCCATGCATAGAAGCCATCTGTGGAACCAAACCCTTCAGTTCACTTATGTAACTCCCCATTTATGCTTCTGCTTTTGAATCGCTGTAAGCTTTTGTCCCACAAGTACAGGTAGGAACATTTGTGTAGGTGTCATGAAGCACAAAGGATTGTGTGGATGGATCTGAAAGCCTGATTATTTTATTTGGATCACAGTCAAGGTGACAGAGTGCCCTAGACCTGTAGGTACATAAAAGGCATACTAGCTCTCTACCCCCTTCCAAGCAATTATGTGTTACGTATACTGTATATACTTCTTCATATGTAATCAAAGTTTTTATTGTTCCAGGTGGTAAAAATCTCTCCTGAAGTGCTTTGTGTCCCTGGGGCTTACTCTTGTGCTATTCATGTTCCAGGCCATTCTCTGCTGTACTGTGCTCTTAAAGAGCAACATTAAAATGTCTATTTATTACTTAATCTCCATTAAACCTCACAATAGAGATTGCATGTGATCAGGCTTATCCTTGTATTAAAGTTCTTCAAAAGGCAGCACTTGCTCACAGAGGATGAAGTGCACTCAGTTAGTCGTGAATTGCTCAGCTGTATAATTTCCCCAACAGCAGTTCTTGCCTGTGCAAGAAAACTCCTTAGCAACAAAGACAAGAGCTCACTTTAGCCTTGTACTTCATTTTGGAGTGTGCCTATTTAAAGAATACAGAGAGCTTTCTTTCTTAATGAGCTATGAATGGCTGGTTGAAGCGTTCAGCAGATGATGCATGAGAGACAGAAAGGGGGAACAGATTTATAGCTCAGGAAGAAAAAAAAAAAGCTTTCGTTTATGGTCCAACTATAGCTGGCAATAAGTGAAAAGAAATAGAACGGGTAGGGGTAAATAGTATTCCTTAGAGCGGAGCCAAAGGCAAGGGAAAGGCAGAGGTGTAATGTTGGTTTGCTTCCTTGCTTGCCATGTTTTTAAACAGATGATGGGCTTTGTCAAAGGTTGCAACAACCTGTTTCTTCCTTACATAGTACAAAAAATTTGTGCCAGGACAAGATGTTATGCCCATAACGTTCCCACCAGATATTGTGCTGAGAATAGTAGCCCCTTGTTATCATGACGCTAATTTGTGGAACCAAAGCTATATTGCAGGACCTCTTGATTAGCACCAATGTTGATGTCATCTGATTCCTCCTCCATTTCTTTATGTTCTCTGAATATAGCTGGAGTCCCAGATTGGCAAGACGAAAGGTATGGATGTTATCCCTACACATGATCACTAATAATATACTAATAACTGAGATGCCCCTGTTTTAATGCAAAGCATGCTTGAACAAGCAATTAAGTCCCATTAACTTCACAATATACCTGCTTCTTCTGGGGATGAAGATTGCAGGCTATGGATCAACACAGTGCCCTATATTTTTGACTCTCATTGGGGTCTGGCTGTGATGATCTGGGTGACTTCCTGATGATCTGGATGACTTCTGAATTTACTAATGCATCAAACTGTGAGTTACTGTGACTGTAGCAGTGGTTCCCAGCCTTGGATCTCAAGACATTCTTGGACTACAACTCCCGGAAATCCTGGCCAGTACAACTAGTGGTGAAGGCTTCTGGCAGTTTTAGTCCAAGAACATCTGGGGATCTAAGGCTGGGAACCACTGGTCTATAGAGTGACAGTTAAGAAACTGGAGCAGGGATGGGGAAATGTATACTTTGATGATGTCATTCTATAAGATTCAGATAACTAGATGTTGTGCAAAACAGTGCAGTAAGGGATGTATGGAAGCTGGCTTAGGAAGAAGTTATCCACTTGCAAGAATGGCTATTTATGGCTTTAAATAAAGGATGGAAATACTTCTTGGTTCAGGGTGCAATCAGATAAGCATATACTTTGCTGTTTGGATCACTTTTGGCGTGGTCTGCACTAAACTATTTTCCAGTGATCACGTGAGTTATGAGTAACAGCAACTCATCCTGGCCCTTTGACATGCTCTACTCCTTTTTGGAGAAATGTCAGGGCTTCTGTTATTTCGGAGTGATTGGGAGTGCTCCAGTTTATTCTGTTCAGTGGTCTATGCGTTTACCTATTTCATTTCTAAATAGTACTGTGGGTAATGTTTTTCAGGGTGACAAACCTGTCTCCTCTCAGTTTTTTTTTTTAAAAATGATTTTCTATGTAGAAGTAACATTTTCTACATTGATCTATTACTATAGTGCTATGTCACTTAGTCAATTAGGAAATTTATTTATTTATTTATTTATTTATTCAATTTTTACCCCGCCCTTCTAGACAACATCTACTCGGGGCGGCTTACAAAAATTAAAACACATTAAACAATGTAAAAAATAACTAGTATAGTGCAAGTATTATAATTAATACTATCCAAGATGGCAAAATTAAGAACCAGGAAAAAATTGAATAGTCTCCAATGGAGAGACTATTCTCCTATGTGGTAACAACCAACAGGCTGGAGGCATAAGGGCTAAAAAAAAAAAAAAAATAACCCCCCAAACTATTCCTCAAAATAAAACCCATCATTCCTTTTGGTGAAGGAACTATGCAAGTCTGCAGACTGACAGCTGTGAGAATGAGTAAGGCATGGAAGGAGGCATCAAAAGGGGTAGTGCAAAGACTCATCCTGGGAGCAAATGGAGCAATCCGAGGTGATATGTGGATCCTTTTCCTGAGAAAACATCTCCCGTTTGAATGGACATGAAAGGTCACACCCAAGATACTGAGGCAATTCCTCCCCAATACAATCCTTTAAAATGTAACCCAGACCACTTCAACTTCTCCTATCTAGTCACACCCTCATATAACAGCGTCCTCATACTGTGGCCTGTATGTAATAGGAAGGAGCTGTTTGTGATCTTCCTATAATCAACCAAATGAAATAGTTGCAATTAAATCGATAGATAGATAGATAGATAGATAGATAGATAGATAGATAGATAGATAGATAGATAGATAGATAGATAGATAGATAGATAGATAGACAGACAGACAGACAGACGGACGGACGGACGGACGGACGGACGGACGGACGGACGGACGGAGACAAAAGAGCAACTGAAAGTGAGTTCTTTATTTGTAGAATTTGATAGAAGAGAAGAGAAAAAATATGTTTTAATTTTAATTGGAGAAGAATCAAAACAATGGATCATGAGCAAACCACTTCCAATCATAGCCGTACAGCCTGGGCTTTGAGTTTTTGAGGCTACATGACAGGATTGTCTCATTTTTTCCCATTTAGCAAATTACAATTAGTGAATACATTTAATGTATCCCTACTTTCAGTTCATAACCAACATCTATCTTCAAGTAGCATTAGTTAATTCTGGAGCCTTCTCATGCTGAACGATTTTGTTCTTTCCTGCTTAATGATTTGTTAAACGATATATCTCAGAAGTCACTAGTTACTTCCTGAGCTTAACTAGCTCCATACTCTAATGTTCTGGATGATCTAATAGCTGTCAGTCTGAATGAAATCAATGTAATTGCTAGTATTTTGTTTCAGGCTTTTCTGTACCTCCTTTAATTATTACCTTCCCTTTTAATTTTTTTAAATATCCATGTAAAAAAGAAATTTCTAAAAGGCATGATTCTTTACATCAAAATGCCTGCATCTCAATAGGTCTTTCTATAACTTTATACAATGGCAGGATCTTCTTCTTGTGCCAATTACATGTGGTGCCCCATTTGACGACAATAATGCATTCCATTAAAATTACTGTTAAGCGAAATTGTTGTCGAGCGAAAGTAAAAACCCCATTGAAATGCATTGAAAACCAGTCAATGCGTTCCAATGGGGGAAATACCTGCTCGCCCAGCGAAGATCCTCCATAGGGGAAGCCATTTTGCATTACTGTCTTCCGGAAATAGGTCTGGAAAACAGCGGGGAGCCATTTTGAAAACCCGACAATCAGCTGTTTTTAATCATTGTAATGTGAAAAAACGGTTCCCAAAGCAGGGAACTGATCGTTGTAAAACAAAAAACCCATTGGGGTTTTGTGATCGCTATAGTGATCACAAAAAACTCATCATCAAGCGATTTCGACGTCTAACAGGGTAATTGTCAAGTGGGGCAGCACTGTATTCAATTAATAGCCACAGGAGAAATGATTCTGCCATTTTATAAAGTGAATCAGCAGGAAAATACCTGCACACAACTACAGATGTGCACGAACATTGGTTTGGAGCTTCATGCCGGTTTGTACGTGTGGCACTACAGGTGCTACATATTCTCTTCCCCCACCTCCCAGTCTGGATCCCCCCACTCAATAGCCAGCATGTATTCCTCTCCTCCTCCTCTTTGGCTGTTCAGCCAGTCTCTGCCCTGCCTCCTTGGCTGATCGTCCACTCAGATATTGAGACAGGACAAGCAAACCTGTATTTCTGCCAGCCAGAGACTGGTTGAACAGCTGAAGAGGAGGAGAGGAGCACACTCTGACTGGTGAGTGGTCATTGGCTGTAGAGGCGGGGAAAGGGAACGTGTGGCACCACAGGTTCATGCCCACCTTCTCAACACACAGTATATCTGATCACTTTGGACTTTAAATCCTGTTTGATGGGAAATATATTTTGAAGTATCAAGTGATCACTGGGATGCAACTTTTTTCAAACGATTGATTGGTCAAGCTTAAAAACTTATTTGATAGCAATGATTTTGTCTCTTGCCTGCATTTTCTAGAATACTCTCCTTGGAAGTAGCCTGGTGTATTTAGGTTCCTTATCTAACATTTATGCACATTATTACAGTGGAGAGGCTAATGTAAAAAGGCGCAGGGACTTTGTTTCCTTTTATGTAATAGTTTACTGTAGCTATGTGCCATCAAGTCAGACTATGTAAGGTTTTCAAGGTAAGTGGGGTATTTAAAGAGTAGTTTTACCAGTTCCACACCCCAGTGAGTTTCCCCTCTGTTACTCTATGCACATATCACACTGGGTATCTTGTAAATGTTGCTACTAGTTTTAAAATATTTTGTTTCTGTTTTATACTCTGTGGATTTAAATTCCTTCTCTCGCACAACATACTTTATAAACATGATCTTGCAGCAAGATCAGGGATTCCAGTGGGACAGAAGGCCATTTTTTAGCTTTGTTAGTAATTAAGCAAAGAGCTGAGAGGGGCTCACAGGATATGGTACTCTCCAATCTCTCATTTTAAATCTGCCATTTGTGGGGGTAAAATATAAAAATTAAAATTTTTAATAATACCAGCAAGAAGAAGGAAATTAACTTTATATGGAAGATGATGAGCCGATGCTAAAGAAGAAGACTGGCAGCTGAAGCCGCAGAGCTCTCCTCTACCCTCCAGCCACCCAGGTGCTTTGGAAGTTCTCTAAGTAAGGTCAACGGGCTGTAACAGCTCTTCTCTGCATTTCTTTTAAGCTGCAATGTGAAATGAGAGTCTTCCATTTGTGTGGCATTTTACCTTGACTTTCCCTTTGCCCTCTTCTTTGCAAAAGCTTATTTAGTTACACTGGTAGGACTGAGGGTATCTCTGTGTGTGCAGATGAGTGGTTGCATTCTTGTTGCAGTCATGATCCCTCATGCAATTTCTTAAAATTTTATGTGTGTCACTAATTGATATGTCCCACTCTGTTTACTGGGACTTATTCTTTTGCATCGGTGTACATGGGGCTGCAGACTTCCTGTCTTCTTCCACCTGTTTCCCTGTTCTTTTTTTTCTCTTTTTCCAGGGCTGAAATCTCAAGTTCCTCCTTCAGGGAGTTGTCTGCCTAACTGAATGACTGAGAGGGCTTTAGTAGAAGGCGGATACTACATCCTTCTTCTCCCAGTACTTCATAAAGTATACTTCTCCAAACATCCTTTTCTCTTTCATGTTTGCATCCTCAGAACACCTTTGCTCAGAACACCTTTTCTCAAGACTACCTTTTTCAAAAAGCTAAACCGCTTGTTGTAGAAGTGGGGTGCTTAATTGAACACTGGGATAATGGAGGCTAGGGGTGTTTCCTTTCATGTTTTTGGACTGCAACCACCAGGCCTCCCTAGGCAACCCCGCCAGAATTCTCCAAGAATTCCCTGAAGAATGCTGGGAGTTATGATCCCAAACAAATCTGCACACTCCTACCAGTGCTCAACTCCTCCCACCACTTCTGCTATCATTTGTAGAGTGATTCCTGAAGGATCTCTGACTTCTCCTTGTATGCTCCCACTGTCACTGGTGCTGAAAAGGAGGGTGAGGGAGGCAATGGCCTGCAGAGGGAGATTGAGAAAACTGTCTAAGTGATTCAGGGCATCATGGGCAACATAGTGCCAGGTTGATGGACAAAGGGAAGTCAAGGCCTCAGATCTCACATCACCACCAAGGTGCTAAGTGCCCCTCTGGAGCCTGAAGTGTGTGTGGTAAAGACAGGGATACAGGCAGAGGCTGGCTAGTTGGACTCTCTCCCACCCATAGCAGCTCTGTGGGGCCCTAGCATGACACTCCTAGCCAAACTCACAATCCTTCCCCCTCCCCAAGAGCAAAAGGATTTAATTGATTTGAAACAAAAAATTAAAAAGGAAAAAAAGGAACTGAGGATGTGATCAGATGGCTGAAAATGCATGTTCTTGATCATACCAGAAAACGTTGCTTTAATGGGAGTGATCTTTCCGTCTGCTGGGAAATCTCTCCAGTCAAGCCCCCAAAAGTAGAATCCTTACAGATAGATGGAAAACAATCCACCTTGGGCATGGATCAAGGTTGGCACATTTCCTGGTGCATCATGTGATCAGTAGATTGCACCAGATCACTCCACAAGCACTTCAAATTGCAAACTATTTGCCCTATGTGAGCACAACCCTAGAATCCCCATGTCCTCTAGATGGGGATTCTAGAGCACAACCCTAGAATCCCCATCTTCCAGGTCTTTAAGTCCATTACTGTGTGGAAATAATTAGGCTGAGCAGAAGGAAGATTCTGCAATAGGATTGCTGGTTCTAGCATCATTACTTGAGATCTACTGTCACAGAAAATCCTAATGCTCAGTTCTCAAACTTCCAGGCTTTGAAATGAATAAATGATAACCTACTCACATGCCCTGTATTTAAAACAGTGTAGAGCACAAGACCTTGGAAAGGCAGTCTTTAAAATGTAGAATGTTCAAATAACTCATTAGCTGAAGTTTAAACCTGTTTTCATTATGTATTTCAAGATTTCAAAATTTGAACTAGATCTTTTTATTGTACTTTACTTGATTCATCATGAAATCTTGTGCAAAAGTACCATACATTCTATTCATCCTCTAAATGAGCCCCACTGGCAGGTGTAACTCAGTGGATAAGTATGGGCATTGCATGTAAGAAGGTCCTGTGTACAATCCTTGACCGTCTCCAGGTAGGTCTAGGAAAAAATCCTGCTTGGAGAATCACTGCCAATTGGCTTTAACCATGCTGGGCTACTTGGACCAGAGGTTTGATGTTAAGGGCAAGGCAGCTTCCTATGTTTCCTATTAGATGTACTTTACAAAGATTTGCCAAGATTCATCTTCATTAAAAGCCTACTGGCAAATAGAAGGCCAGCTTTTCACAGACTTTTATAGCTATCCTGTATAGCAGTGGTCCCAACCTTGGGCCTCCAGATGTTCTTGGACTTCAACTCCCAGAAATCCTGGCCTGTAGAGGTGGTGGTGAAGGCTTCTGGGAGTTGTAGTCCAAGAACATCTGGAAGCCCAGGGTTGGAGACCACTGATGTATAGCATTAAATTGAAAGTAAGCTTTAATGAACTCCCTCCACCTCTATATCCAACATTCAAATAGATGTTGGAGCCAAGCTGATTCTTGGGCAATGGGAACCCATTTTGCTTCACTAACAGAACACATTGTGAATGCAAAGTGAGCCAACATTTCCTGGAGTGGTTGATCTTATCCGGGAGAGACTTAAGTGGAGTCATCTTGACAGTTCAAAGAGACTTTAAAGAGTTTGAAGAAATGTTGGAGGCAAGGAGAAATGTATGTGATGTATAAGGTATTTCAGTATGGAGTGAAGGGTGCTATTTAATATAACAGTAAACAGTGCTTACTCCTACGACTTACACTGTGCTGAACTCACAAAAGAAAAGAGCAGAAAATAATGCAAGGAATTGTAAAGGGATCTTTGTGCTATGCAGATCATTTTTATGGGTCTTTTGTGGGGGAGATTTGTGTTTTCTTGTGGCTTTTTTGTTTGTTTTTTATAGCTCTATTAGTTGCAAGCTAGCTGCACAAGGCCTCCCATAATTTTGAATTGTCCAATGCTGTGATACAAATGAGGAAAGAAGTTGTATAGGGCAATTTTTTTTCAAGAATTACAATGCCAGTCTGTGGTTAAATTTTCTGAAGAGCAGAAAAACTCAGAATTCTGTACATAACTTTTTAGAGGGAACAGCATTACATTACCAATGTTTGGTGGAATGAAGCAAAGTGATTTTAAGATATTGAACAAAACAGCTGTATAATTGCAGTTTTAAAAACCTGCTGAAAATACCTAGTGCAAAGTAAGCAGCTTTTAAGTATCAGTTCACCCCATTATAGCTGTCTCAGAATAAAAATATTGTCAAGAGCATTTGTTGAAATGTTACATCTATCAGTAAAATAATTAGGAAGGCATGGTGTTTATCACCCAAAGACCCATTTGTGATCCATTATTGTTAGAGATGTATGATCAACATGGTTTCATGTTTTCTACAGAACTAAGAAAATGTCATATAAAATATGCATGTTTCTAAAAATGCTACTTGGGATCACACAACATACTTTACGACCATTACAAGCAAAGTATAGTTTATTACAGTCAAGGGACTAGAACAAATACAAACCATAATGTGGAAGGATGCCAGGCTCAGTTTCTCTTTTCCATATAGTTCCAGGGAAACTATTTCAGTTTTAAAATGGTGTCTGGTGTCAGTGATAGACTGGATGATGGTGAAGAAACTGAAGCTTAATCCAGAATTTGGACCAATTGTCAAATTCTAAAAATTTGCAGACATTTCTCTTGGGATTTCTCAGATGATCTTCTGCTGGCTCTGCTGCCGATGGTACTTCAGCAGCACAGAGCGGCATTGCTGCCCTCGTCGGAGTATTGCGAGACTTGCTAAGGCTCTCAAAGTGACCCAGAAGGGGAGGGGGATAAGCGTTCTATTTAAGGACTGATTCCACCTCCCATCGTCCTCTTCCAGCTTTGGCAACAGTCAGCACGGAGCTCTGCTGCATGTGTGCGCTTGCAACTGCGTATTTCCAAGCTTGGCGTTTAGAAGGGGGGGGTTGCATCGGCACACATACACCCACGGGGTTTGGCAACAGCTTTCTTTTACAGTTTATTCTGCTCCTTGCATAAGGAGCGAAGAGGGAAAGGGGAATTTTTTTCTTTCAAAAAAAAAGGAGGAAAGGGAACGGAAATCAAGCACAGGCATATTGTAAGGCACGGCTGCTTCAGCCTGGCTGGGCCAGGCCTGGGCTTAGCACAGGCTTAATTGGGGGACTTAATTTCAAAGTTATTTTAAAAAATAGAAGAGATAATAACTGACATAATTAAGTGTAGTGAACAGTAATAGTAGTTAAATAGTGACAATATTAACTGAATAAATAAATAATTGTAGTAAGTTACTAGGGAAAACCCTTGTATTATATTAACATAAGCAAAGTGGGCTAAAGAGGGGAACAGGGTGGTACTGTATTACAAGAGGGGTGCCCTGCCCACCTGGCCAGCAGATTGGTGGGCTTTTTCTCATTAGCAGAAATAATTGAGTAACTAACTAACTAAATAATAATATTAATCTTATATTATATTATATTATATTATATTATATTATATTATATTATATTATATTATATTATATTATATTATATTATATACATATAAGTAGATTATATATAGATCTTTGCTCAACTAAGAGATAATTCATTAATTACTTCAGTGAGTTAGGTATTTGGCAGTGGGCCAGGGGCTGGGAGTTCATTCCCCACTGCCCCTCCCCCCCGGTGGTTTGTGCTAACTCAGTGATCATTGAAGTTCCTTTCAGTATTTGTAGAGGTAAGTTAAGTGGTGGTAGTTGGGATTGCATTAGTTCTCAGTAGGAAATTTTTAAAAATAATAACAACAAGGGGAGGGATAAAGAGTTGACTGCCAGGGGAAAAGGAAAGTGAAAGAGTTTCCCACTGATTGGGAGCTGTGGGGCTAGGCCTGGTGGTGATATAGTTGAAGGCCCTTCCTTTTCAGTGCAATTTAATCACTTAGCCCTGGTTAAGTTAGATTAATAGCTAAGTTAATTATAACAATCACACATTGATTAGTTAATTGATTATGATTAGGTGTCACCAAACATATTTTAGCAAGCAATAAACCAACTGGTTAATTGGATGTTAAGGGCTGGGACAGAGCAGCAGTCATGACTCCCAAGAAGAGCCAAGGTAAAAGTAAAGGCAAGCAGCCTGCCAAGAAGCTTGCAGCCCCTCAAGTCTCACCATCCCAGTCTTCCTCAGATGAAGAATGCTGGCCTTTATTACAGCAGCTGCAAACTAAGATTGTACCTTTTGAGGCCAAACGAATGGTGCAGAGTGCTGCAAACCCTAACAAGGGAGCCTCAGCTAGGAAGGTTAAGAGCCATAAGTGGACTAAGATTAAGGCTTTGATGGAAAACCTAATGTCTCATTTTGCTGCTGTAGAAGCCAATCAGCAGGCATCAGGAACGTCAAGAAGAAGCACATCCGATTCCCTGATGCCTACACCTCTATGTCATAACAATGAAGAACAGCAGGGCTATGAGACGGTTGAGGTTGCAGGGCCAGCTGCAGCGGTCGAGCATCAGCAAGGGTCCTAGATGCATCGGCTGGTCAAGAGCAGAGTGGGGTAGAGAAAGACCCAAGGATAGTCACTGTGGTTGGTGAGCTGGCAATTGTACAGGACAGCTGCTGGACCTTGGCTGCTTGGCCTTGGCCTGGCAGTAGGCAGGGTAGCACATAATACAATACAGCAGAGGAATCACATGGGTTTGGGACCATGGCCAATCAATGGCCTAGTACTAGCACACCAACTGTAAGCTGGATGGGCCTCTACACACAAACTTCACTCCCTGCACCGATGGGAGTTACATCTGGGGTAGGGGGTTGGCCTTACCCCCTCAGTGCCTGGCACTGGTTACAATTCTGCCCCCTTGAAGGTGTTACCTTTTGGAGATCACACCAAGCCTTTAGTAGATCATCTTACGCCGGCTATTAAGGAAAAAAAATGGAGGGGGGCGATTATGTAGATTTGCTTGAGCTCCTTAACAGAGTTGTGGACAACAAGGAATTAGAAAAGGAGGATAAGAAGGAAAAGGAGAGATGTAGGAAACACAGGCCTGACTGGACCTGGGCTTACTGGCTCCCAGGTTTCCTGATCTATGCTGGAGTAGTGGTAAAGGCCCCCTTCATGAATTGCTGCCTTGTTGTGGTGAATGGGCTCAAGTAATTCAAAGAAGCTATGGGCTATGCCATACAGGGACACCCAAGACAGACAGATCATAGTGGAGAGTTCTGACTAAACGTGATCCACCTGGACCAGGAACTGGCAAACCATTCCAGTATCTTTGCCAAGAAAACTCCATGGACAGAAACAAAAGGCTAAAAGATATGACACTAGAAAATGAGCCCCTCAGGTCAGAAAGCATCCAACATGCTACTGAGGAAGAGCAGAGGACAAGTACAAGTAGCTCCAGAGCTAATGAAGTGCTTGGGTCAAAGCCGAAAGGACGCTCAGCTGCGGACGTGCCTGGAAGTGAAAGGAAAATCCGATGCTGCAAAGAAAAATACTACATAGGAACCTGTAATGTAAGATCTATGAACCTTGAGAAGCTGGATGTGATCAAACAGGAGATGGCAAGAATAAACATTGACATCCTGGGCGTCAATGAACTAAAATGGATGGGAATGGGCGAATTCAGTTCAGATTATTATCATATCTACTATTGTGGGCATGAATCCCATAGAAGAAATAGAGTAGCCCTCACAGTCAACAAAAGAGTAGGAAAAGCTGTACTGGGATATAATCTCAAAAATGATAGAAGGATTTCAATACGAATCCAAGGCAGACCTTTCAACATCACAGCAATCCAAGTTTATGCACCAACCAGCTATGCTGAAGAGGCTGAAATTGACCAATTCTATGAAGGTTTACAACATTTTCTGGAACTGACAGCAAAGAAAGATGTTCTTCTCATTCTAGGGGACTGGAATGCTAAAGTACGGAGTCAAGAGATAAAAGGACCAACAAGTAAGTTTGGCCTTGGAGTTCAAAACGAAGCAGGGCAAAGGCTAATAGAGTTTTGTCAAGAAAACAAGCTGGTCATCACAAACACTCTTTTCCAACAACACAAGAGGTGACTCTACACATGGAAATCACCAGATGGGCAATACCCGAATCAGATTGATTGTATTCTCTGCAACCAAAGATGGAGAAGCTCTTTACAGTCAGCAAAAACAACACCTGGAGCTGATTGTGGCTCTGATCATCAGCTTCTCATAGCAAAATTTAAGCTTAAACTGAAGAGAGTAGGAAAAACCACTGGGCTCCTCAGGTATAATCTGAACCAAATCCCTTATGAATACACAGTAGAAGTGAAGAACAGATTTAAGGAACTCGATTTGGTGGACAGAGTGCCTGAAGAACTATGGATGGAGGCCCGTAACATTGTACAGGAGGCAGCAACAAAAACCATCCCAAAGAAAAGGAAATGCAAGAAAGCAAAATGGGTATCCAACAAGGCCTTACAAACAGCAAAGAAGAGAAGGGAAACAAAATGCAAGGGAGATAGGGAGAGTTACAGAAAATTGAATGCAAACTTCCAAAGGATACGAGCAAGAAGAGACAAGAGGGCATTCTTAAATGAACAGTGCGAAGATATAGAGGAAAATAACAGAAAAGGAAAAACCAGAGATCTGATCAAGAAAACTGGAGATGTTAAAGGAACATTTCCAAGAACTCCCAGAAGTACAAGTTGGATTTTGAAGGGGCAGAGGAACTAGAGACCAAATTATGCTTCCTGGAAGGGCAGATCCTGAAGCTGAGGCTGCAATACTTTGGCCATCTCATGAGAAGAGAAGAGTCCCTGGAAAAGACCCTGATGTTGGGAAAGTGTGAAGGCAAGAAGAGAAGGAGACGACAGAGGATGAGATGTTTGGACAGTGCCATCAAAGCTACCAACATGAATTTGACCCAACTGCGGGAGGCAGTGGAAGACAGGAGGGCCTGGCGTGCTCTGGTCCATGGGGTCACAAAGAGTTGGACACAACTTAATGACTAAAGAACAACAACAAGTGGTAAAGGCACAACCTTGGAGGGCTCAGTCAATGTTTCAGTACCTTGACTTGATCTACACAGCATATGTAGATATTGCGGGGCATGCCTGGCTGCTCTATGATGAATCATTTCGTATGAGAAGTGCCATACACCCCAATCTGCGCTGGGATGAGCCTCAACTGGGCCTTTGACTGCAGTGTATGACACCTACTAGACCAAATTCTGTGGTATAGGCCAAAATATGAATCCCCGTGCTGGCATGGGGTAGGCGGCTGAATGCCTGCCTGCTCTGTTGGGACTTCAGTTCAAAAGGTATATGTTTGTGTAAAGCACAAGTGTTCAGTTTGTGGATGTCAGCACTCCACCTCAATGTGTTTTAGGGCTAGGACACAGAGAACTAGTAACAAAGAGGCTGGTAGTAACAGGAAGGCAAATGAAGGCAGCAGTCCCCCTGCTAAGGGGTCTCAGCCCAATTAAGCTTGAAGTTTTAAAGGCATGGTTGGAGCAGTATCCAAGACAGGCTGATGCAGTTTACTTGTTGGAAGGTTTTAGGAATGGTTTTAAGATCCCGGCTGTTGGGAACATAAGGTTTTTGTGGGGTTTTTTTGTTTTTTTATTTTTTGCTATGAACTTAAAGTCAGTTAAAGGAATGGAAGGGATAGTTATGGGAAACATGGAGGAGGTCAGGGAGGGATGAGTGCTTGGTCCTTTCCCACATGCCCCTATGGAGAACTTGTGTGTTTCACCATTGCGAGTTGTTCCCAAAAAGACTGAGGGTGAATTTAGTCTCATTCATCATCTCTTGTATCCAGAGGGAAAGTCAGCAAATGATGCCATTCACCCGGAGTTATGCACAGTGCGTTACATCTCCTTTGATGAGGCGCTGCGCATGGTACGTAGGTGCGGCAGAGGGGCAGAGCTTGTGAAATGTGATGGAGGAAAAGACTGATGGGCCATCCACTTCCCTTATGTTCTGGGGGATAGAAATTGACACAGAAGCACAGGCTTCCAGGCTACTGGACAATAAACTTAATGAGCTCAAGGTTCATCTCTGTAGTTTAATCAGGAAGAAAAAAGTGTCACTTAAAGAGATGCAGGAGATTGTAGGACACCTGAATTTTGCATGTAGGGTAGTGGCTCCTGGTTGTGCCTTCCTGAGAAGGTTATGTGATGCTATGAAGGGGCTCTGTCACCATTCCACTGGACATGGGTGACATCTGGCATGCGGCAGGATCTACAGGTTTGGATCCAGTTTTTGGATGAGTTTAACAGAATCTCTTTTTGGAGATCCTAGGTGAACCTCAGGGCCACCTTCCAGGTGCAAACTGATGCTGCAGGATCATTGGGCTTTGGAATTTATTTTAAGGGAAGGTGGTGTGCAGAAGTATGGCCAGAGCATTGGCATCAGGAAGGGATTACCTGGGACTTAACATTCCTGGAATTTTTCCCTGTAGTAGGTGCACTGTGGTTGTGGGCACCTGAGTGGGCTAACTCAGTTATGCATTTTTTTGGTGTGACAACCAGACAGTGGTTTACATCATGAACAACTTTATGTCTCATTCTGAGCATGTGATGACATTACTGCAGGCATTTACATTGCACGCCTTAAGATTCAACATCTTAGTTCAAGTGAAGCACATCCCTGGCCTTGACAATAGCTTAGCGGATGCCCTATCCCACCAGCAAATCGATTGATTCAGGGAGTTAGATCCAGGAGCCAATGAATATCCAGAGATGCTCCCCCCGGAGGTTTGGCAAATTGGCAGGATGATGCAGAAAGAGCGATAGGTTTGGCATTGGCTCCAAGGATGAGGAAAGGGTACATTCCAGTGAGTATAGAATTTTAGGAGTTCAGAAATCTAGTAGGATTGGAGCTTATTTGGCCTGCCCCAGTTGAACACCTGCAGCAGTTTAAAATTTATCTGCATAAGAAGGGACTGTCTCCTGGTTCCATTCAGGGCAGGATGTCTGCTCTAGCCTTTCATGCTAAGGTTCAGGGATTTCAGGACCATACTCTGACATCCGTATTCAGAAGATGATTGAGAAACGTTAGGAAGAAAATCCTTCAGAACATGACCAAACAGCCCGAAAAACCTACAACAACTATTGGATCCCGGCCATGAAAGCCTTTGAGAATACAGTCAAGGAATACCTTACCACCTTGAACGAGTTCAAATCTCCAGGGCCAGATGAACTGCATTCGAGAGTACTGAAGGAACTGGCTGACGAACTCTCAGAACTGCTATCCATTATTTTCTTGAAATCATGGGAAATGTGTAAGGTGCCAGAGGATTGGAGAAGGGCCAATGCTGTCCCTATCTTCATAAATGGCAAAAAAAAGGAACCTGGGAACTGCAGGCCAGTCAGCCTGATGTCAATCCCAGGCAAAATTTTGCAACAGATCATAAAACGGTCATTATGCAAGCACCTAGAAAACAATGCAGTAATAACTAGAAGCCAACATGGATTTGTAAAGAACAAATCCTGCCAAACTAATTTGATATTGTTTTTGGATCAGGTCACCTCCCTGATGGACAGAGGGAATGCTATAGACGTAGTATATCTTGACTTCAGCAAAGCTTTCGACAAAGTGCCCTATAATATCCTGATTAGCAAGCTAGCTAGGTGTGGGCTGGATAGATCAAGATCAGGTGAATAGACAATTGGTTACAGAACAAGTGAGGTACCCCAAGGCTCAGTCCTGGGCCTGGTGCTCTTCAATATTTTTATTAATGACTTGGATGAGGGAGTGCAGGGAATGCTTGTCAAATTTGCAGATGATACAAAATTGGGCAGAATAACTAATACCCTAGAAGACAGAAACAACATTCAAAATGACCTTGATAGGATCGAGCACTGGGCCAAAAGCAACAGAATGAAATTCAGCAGGGATAAATGCAAAGTACTGTACCTTGGAAAAAGAAACCAATTGCACAGTTACAAGATGGGGGATACTTGGCTCAGCAAAACTATGAGCAAGAAGGATCTTGGAATTGTCTTAGATCACAAGTTAAATATCAGCCAATAGTGTTATGTAGTTACAAAAAAGGCTAATGCTATTTTAGGCTGCATTAATAGAAGTATAGTTTCTAAAACCTGTGAGGTGCTAATCCCCCTCTATTCAGCACTGGTTAGGCCTCACCTTGAGTATTGTGTAGGGTTGCCAGATACATGTGTACGAAAAGGAGGACATAGAAAGCCAAAAAGGAGGGAAAAGGAGGACATATTGGGGGGGCTCTGTGCACGGGGTGGGGTGGGGGAAATGTCACTTTTGGAATTAGGTATTGGGAAGAATAGCTCTTTGATCATGGGGCAATACCATTACCATTCAACCTACTCAGTCTTGAAAGGTCAAGACTGGGGAAGTTACATTTTTTGGACTATAAAACTCAGAATCCACTGGCCACTGTGTTTTCGTGTTTTTAAAAATGTTTAAAAATAAAAACAAATCAAATCTACATATACACTTCCTGGGCTCCCAGGACCAATGGAGACAATCTATTCCTTCCTTTAATGGAGACCCATCCCCCTTGTTTTATTTATTGTTTTTTTATTTTTAATGAAAGCATAATAAAGTGAAATAAAAAAGTTTAAAAAGTTGTATGAAAGATTTGAAACACTTTATAAAAACCAGGGGGAAAAAAAACAGAAGGCATGGATTTCTCTCAGCTTGAGAAATCCAAAGGATGGAGAAAATGGATTTGCAGACAGATACACAGATACACACAGACACACACAAAGCCATTTTCTCCACCCTTTGCAATTTCTCAAGCTGAGAGAAATCCACTTGTGTGTGTGTGTGTGTATGTTCCATCTCCCACAAGCATAGGGGATAACTCTGCATATGCTCCTGGACCTGGAAACACACTCTGCACATGCCCCAGGGTGGAGGGGATCAAGGCAGAAGGGGGGGTAAAAGTGCTTCCTGTTCCCTGGCTTTAGGAGAAAGGAGGGACCGGACCAGCCCCTATTTCCCTGGCTTTGAACCACCACCACCCCAAACCCCAGAACAGCCTCCCCTCCTGCGGGCAATCAAGTGCACACTCACTTCACTCCTGTCCAGATTTCCATCCATCCATCTCTCTCGCTCCTTCCTGCCTTATCCAGCTCTGGGCAGGAGCAGCCATCCACAAGCCGGGGATTGATTGCCCAGGGCTGGAACAGCCCTAAACAATCAAGCCACCTTATCTCCATCCGATCTCTCTGAAAGAACCAGAGGATTTACAAGGGCCTCAACCAAGGAAGTAGCAGGGAGAGGTTGGGTTGTGCAGGGGGTGGGGGAGAGGGAGGGGTGGGGGTGGACATACAAAAGCTGGACATTTTGAAGTTTTTTAGTCTTGCCTGCCGGACGGAGGACATGCTCCTGAAAAGTAGGACATGTCCTTCTTTTGCCGGACGTCTGGCAACCCTAGTATTGTGTCCAGTTCTGAACACCACACTTCAAGAAGGATGCTAAAAAATTGGAACAAGTTCAGAGGAGGGCAACAAGGATGATCAGGGGGCTGGAAACTAAGCCTTATCAGGAAAGGCTGAAAGAACTGGGCATGTTTAACCTTGAGAAAAGAAGACTGAGGGGTGATATGGTAGCACTTTTCAAATATTTGAAAGACTGTCATACAGAGGAGGGGCAAAATCCTTTTTTGATCATCCCGGAGTGCTGGACACACAACGATGGGCTCAAGATAAAGAAAGCCAGATTTCAGTTGAATATCAGGGAAATTTTCCTAACTGTTAGAGCAGTACGATAGTAGAACCAGTTACCCTGGGAGTTGGTGAGTGTGCTCCAACACTGAAGGCATTCAAGAAAAACTTAGATAATCACCTGGCAGATATACTTTGATTGCATTCCTGCGTTGAGCAGGGGGTTGGACTTGATGGCCTTGTAGGCCCCTTCCAACTTCACTTTTCTATGATTCTATGATAATGACTACTAGTCATTTCTGGGTACAATTCAACATACTGGTTTTGACCTATAAAACCCTAAAAGATTTAGGTCTGGGCTATCTAAAGCAGCCATTCTTAATGGAGGCTATATGGCACATTTGAAAGGGGCCATAGACTGGGAACAATTCCTCACATGCCACCTTATAAGATTTGTTATGTGACTTATACAATCCTGATTCGGCCTAGATTTCTTTCATATTGTATTTATGGTCATGGCCAAAAAAAGATTGAGAATGGCTGATCTTGAGGACCATATGTCATCATATTAGCCTTCCTAGTTGTTATGATGTTTGGGAGAAGTGGTTGTTGTGGGTTTTTCGGGCTCTTTGGCCATGTTCTGAAGGTTGTTCTTCCTAACGTTTTGCCAGTCTCTGTGGCCGGCATCTTCAGAGGACAGCACTCTGTGCTCTGGTGTAGTTGGCTTGGGAGTACAGTATTTATGGCTGTGAGATAGTCTTTTGTCTTTTTCTGTAGATGGGTGATTAGTGTGTCACGGACCACACTTTTGAAAAAACAAACCTACAAACAATATTCAAGCCCACCACAAAAATACAACAGTCAGCAAAGGACAGAAGGGACCCCCTCACCACTGCAGGAGTATACCGGATACTTTGCAGTTGTGGCCAGGTATATATTGGAACCACAATAGCATCCACACCAGAATCAAAGAACACAAGAGACACTGCAGACTAAAACAACCAGAAAAATCTGCAGTAGCTGAACATGCCCTAAAACAAACTGGACATGAAATTCTATTTCAAAATACTGAAATACTGGACAACACTAGCAATCATTACGTCATACTGCACAGGGAAGCCATTGAAATCCACAATCACCAGCAGAACTTCAACAAAAAAGAGGAAAGTGTGAAGCTCAACAAAACTCCCAGCTCCCAAAAATACAGCGTGCAAAAGGTCAACGAACTCTAGCTAGCCACAAGGACAGGGGATCACTACACACAAAAGACCAGCTAATGATACCCATCAACCACACTGACAAATAATCTTTTCTCCTTATCACAACAATACACCCACAACAAGACACACTTATCATCCATCTACAGAAAAAGACAAAAGACTATCTCACAGTCATAAATACTGCACTCCCAAGCCAACTACACCAGAGCACAGAATGCTGTCCTCTGAAGATGCCAGCCACAGAGACTGGCGAAACGTTAGGAAGAACAACCTTCAGAACACGGCCAAAGAGCCCAAAAAACCCACAACAACCATTAGATCCTGGCCGTGAAAGCCTTCGCGAATACATTTGGGAGAACTGTTTTCTCAGTTTCACCACCCTCATACCCATATAAGAAAGATGTTTTCTATGGCTTACTTCCATGGGAGACTAGATTGGTTGCCTCCATGAAGTTTTGCTGGGAGGCAAGGATTATTTTCCAAGGCAGGTATTTAGTAAGTAACTAAGGAAGGGGTTTTGATGGAGACTTTCATTTTTAGAATCTTTTAAACTGTGATTTTAAGTTGTTTTCATTCAGTAGTCTTAATATGTGATATATTTAAATTCCCCCCCCCCCAATATTGTAATATTGAATTTATGGTATGTTTAACTGTTTTAGTATTTTTAAAAAGGCTTTTTAGCTGTGGAGGTCAAATAGCAGCGCTCCAGATATTGTTTGACTGCAACTCTGAGTGTTCCTCACAGTTGGATCCGTTGACTAGGACTGATGGGAATAAAGTGAGTCTGTGTTGGGGTGAGAGAAATGGGTAATTTTTTTCTAGTTGCTTAACTCCTCATCTGTCACACTAATAACTTGACCAAGTTGGCTTGTTTTCTTGAGTAATCTGCTTTGTATGGATTTTGAGTTCTCTGCCTATAGCTTCATGGATTGTTCTTTACATAAATGGTCTCTCATCTATAAAAGTTGTAATTGTTTTCCAGAACATCTTCTAAATGTGTAATGCTGTAATAGAGTGTTGCAGATATAATGATTAGGCTATTATATTTTTTGCCATATTGATGTCAAATCTGCAACTGGCTCATTTGCCTGACTTATGTTGTAATATTCTTTCATGTTCAGAGCTTCAGATTAAGATGTCACCTATTACGAATTATGTGGGGGACAACAACTCCCTCTCTCCCTCCCTCCCTCCCTCCCTCTCATCAAAATAATGAAATGTCTGTCAACCATGCTGCTTTTCTTGAACAACCCTCCCCTCCCCCCCAAAAAAACACCCACTGAGCTTTTACTTATTTCTTCTTGCTGTGATTATTTGAGGTGGCTGGCCTGGAACATTTTTGGTCTTCTTTTTTTAAATTAAACACAGGTCCTAAACCACTTAGACTATAACAGGATATTACTGCTTTCATCCAATTCAAAATAATAATCAGCCAACTGACATGGCCCAGGAAGCACAACTGGCAGCTAGCCACACTTCCCAGAGTACGTAAAATATCTCAGTGCTTATTTATTCCTGGACGTGTGGCTGCTGCATGGCTTTTCTATAGAGAACATCTGAAAGTTATTGAAGACATTTTGCTTATGAAACTGCCCACTTGTCCCTCGAAATTTCTCTCATGAGAGTTTTGCATAAGAGAAGAACACCTAGAGTCAAATCATTTTCTTACTTTTGTGAAAAAAATGTGAGAAGATAGGAATCTTTCATAAGATGGTATCTATTTTATTTTGCCTTCTGTTCTGAGGCTTCTCTCAACATTCTTCATATGTTTTGGCTGATAAGAATCTCCCAAGTTTGTTTTAAGTTTCCATTCAGTTAACAGTTCTGAGAAGTACACATGACAGAGTTTTGGGATTTTCTCTGATTTCCATATACTTCAAACTGTACTCATGTTTTGCAAAGGTATGTGTGTGAGACCAAATATATGATTTACCTATTTTCCATATGAAGATTTCAAGTCAATTATAGAGAGACACAAGGATAACCATCACACCATGGCTTAGTCATAAGATGAGCCTTGTGGTGCAGTGGCTGAACTGCAGCCCAAACTGTGCTCACAAACCTGGGTTCAATCCCGGGTTCAATAGCCAGCTCAAGGCTGTCTCAGCTTTCTATCCTTCCGAGGTTGGGAAAAGGATTACCCAGTTTAGGGGGGGGGGGCAATGTGTAGCCTGCCTAATTTACTTGTAAACCACCCAGAGAGTGCTTGAAGTGCTATGGAGAGTATATAAGCAGCACACTTTGATTTTTTGCTTTTGCTTTAGCCCTTTCCTTTCCTTTTTGTTTCTCCCTTAATAGTGACTGAATGTCATCATGGCTGTTGTGACCTTGGCGTGGCAGCTATTTATTTTGCCTTGAAGGATCAGCTATGGCAATTTGTATTTTTTTCTTTCTGCAATTGAAGCTTTCTAGGTTTCTGTGTTTCATGTGTTTTATGATTTTTTTGGCTTGTATTCATTCACTTTAGCACTGATCCAGGTGGTTCTTAGCATCCTGAAACAAATCTACATGTCCTATGCTTTTGTTTTTCACAGTAGCCTTTACTAATTTCCACAAATTCATGACATACAGTAGAATTCTTAATACATACCATCATACAATGAACATTCTCTAAAATCGTTTTTAATATTTTATCATCGTCATCATCTTAGAACTGCAGAGCTGTTCCATGGATCATCACGTCCAGCCCCTCTCAGGGAGGCACAGTGGGGAATGAAATTCCCAATCTCTCGCTCCGCAGCCAGATACTTAAACCATTGAGCTATCCAGCAGTTATATTACATAGTTTAAGGAAGCAGCTCTGAGCCATCAGTATTTTAACTGATGACTCGGGTCCCACCATCTTAACCATTTTCAAATCCATTGTTTCCAAAACCTTGGACAATGACATGGTGTGTTGGGGGGTACTTTTGGCTCTTCCATAGCCTATTGTTTTAGCTAAAAACAATTGAATAGATACTGAAACTTTTCCATTTATCCCGTTAAAATACTAACTCATTCTTACTACTTCAGCTGATCGTTGTTTAGCTGCACAGATGCCAAATTACCCCCAAATGTATACATTTCATTATTCTTGCTTTCCATATCACCAGTGACTCACTGTTGTTTCAAATACATCTGAGATTTATGTATGACAAAGGTAAGAGAAATGGCTTTCTATCCTAGGTTTGAGGAAACAAATGGCAAACTTTGAGTGGGAATAACTCTTCTGATACTTACCAATGGCAGCACTTGAATTAGGAAAAACATAATCACCTTTGGGTACTATTTTTCCACCTAGTTTTCTGAAATAGATTTAACATTGCTTACAAAGGTACTAAAAGTATGAGTCATCAGTTTGGTTTATAGCTGTACTTGTTTATGTAAGCAGGGGGCACTCATGTAGTTTCAAAGTTCTATTATTTTGTATTACTATCAACATTAATAAGCAGGTCCTCAATATAACAAAAATATTATTTAGCATTCTAAAATGTTCTTCAATCTCCATCTATTAGTTCAGTAGTCCTTACAACAAACCTGTAAGGTAGATCCAAGTCATTGTTGTGTCTTTGTTACAGATGGAAGACTGCATTGAAGAGATACTACAGTATCTGGTTTTAGACTAACTGTGGAATTCATTGCAGATTTGAGGATTTGAACCCAGGGTCTTCCAGGCACTTAGCCAAACTGTTATGCAGGATTTTCAGTGGGTGAGCTAAATTTTGTGAATGAGAATTCTGTTGCCATAAGAAGAAGGCTTGGTACCATTTTGTATATTTCCTAATACCACAGCTCCAAAAGCTTCCATTTTGCCTTCTGATGAGGACTGCAAAGGAGCATGTCACACACAGTAGACAGAGTGGTAAATTTCCTCTTGGAATTACTGAATTGATGTGGATAGGGAAGTGACCATGAGGGATGTGCATTTGGTGTTTTTGTGAGAAGGAATGAACATGGGAAAAATCCCCCCTTCCCCATTTTCATGTCATTTTGTTGATTACTGAAACAACGTTAAACATGAACGATTTGTGTTAAAAAAATAAGGGCATACAAAGTTTTATGTTCTTTCATATTTGTTGTTTAACCCTTGGTCAGTCAAATTGCCTAGGAAATTTTCCTTTCAATAGTATCTTAGAACTGCTGGGCTGGAAGGGACCCTATGAATCATCAAGTCAATGGGGAACTGAACTCCCAAATTCTGGCTCCATGGCCAGATACCTAAACCACTGAGAGGGCTGCTGTCAGGAGCCAATCAGAATGTCCAAAGGGGTGGTATTTTTTTAATCTGAAAAAGAACCTGGATTGGTTGGAACCCAGTGAAAAGTAATATTGCTTCTGTAGTTCTTGTGGGTGGGATTACTGTGTGTTGGGAACCTCTTGGTGCCTTCTGTGTTATACAACCTGCCTGGTCTGCCTGCTGGATTCAAAGAAGAGAAGTCAAGAATAGGCATCAAGTGGAAGGTGGGGAAGATGTCTCTTTGTATGCTAATCATTTTGCTGGGAGTGGGATTTAATTCCATTTTTGGTATTTATTTCATTGCTTGCTTTTCTTGGTTTTTGGGAGAGGGGGCTGTGTGTATTTTTTAAATGCTATTTTCTCTCTCTATATATGAGTGTTTATGTCTGTGCTTTTCCCATTTGGTTGATTTTCTGAAATTTCTATTGCAATAGAATAAGTTATACATAACGTATTCTATTAAAATGTATGTTTTGGTGGGGGTTGGGGGACTGTTTTGTGTTGGTGCATGTCTGGTTGGCTGGTTCTTTGCCTTCTTTCTATTATGCTCCCTTTTGTGTTGCACAGGTCCTGAGGGTCTCTGTTGTGCTAGGTAGGTGGCTCTGAACTGGTAGTGATGTTTTCTCTTTTCTAGTTTTTGGCTGCTTTACTGCTTTTTGGATTATTTATTTATTTTTATATTTATTTGATTTATTTCATTTATACCCCGTCCATCTGGCCTAAAAGGCCCCTCTTAGTTGGTGAAATTCCTTTTGTTCTTTGCATGGGACTGGTGGGTGGTATCTTGGGTTCTTCCTGTGGCCTCTGTTGATAGTTTGCCCTGGGGGTGGGTGGGACTGCCAGAGACTTTCTCTCTGTCTGAACAAGTGCCTGCATTGGTCCGATGATGACTTTTCCATCTCATGTAGTGTTGTTCAGTTTTGCGGTAGATTGATTCTCTGTTGCCTTTCCTTTCTAAGAGCAATTTTAAAGGGTTTGTGAGGGTTTTTGCAGTGCCAGGGATTGTGCAGTTTTCTTTTGGGAAAAGGAAACCAAAAGGAAAAAACTTGAAGGGCCTTTCATTTTCATGTTAAGTGAAGGGTATAGCACAAGAAAAACATGAAAAACAAAAATGGTACTTGCTAAAGAAATGGGAAGAAGAGGCATATGAAAATGTTTGCCATGCCCATCCCTAGTGATGGTATTTGAAATTCAGCTGTTACAGTACCTTCCAATATCACCAGTTTTCCTTGGTTCTGACCATGGCACAGTGGTTAAAACTGCTTTACTCCAGCCAAAACTGTGCTCACGACCTGGGGTTCAAATCCCAGGTAGCCGGCTCAAGGTTGACTCAGCCTTCTATCCTTCCAAGGACAGTAAAATGAGCACCCAGCTTGCTGGGGGGACAATGTGTAGCCTGCATAATTAACTTGTAAACCGCCCAGAGAGTGCTTGAAGTGCTATGAGGCTTTATATAAGGAGCACACTTCGCTTTTTAATCTAGTCTCTTTGCACCACCTATTTAATTGGCATTGAGGAAGTACAGAAAGGCCTCAAACCCTAGTTTTATATTCTCTCGACTAAGCTGCATTGCTGCCATAAAGGCAAAGAATATTTTGGACATTGAATAAGAACAACATACAGAGCTAAGTGGGTAGGAAGGGAAAGAAACAGCTGGGAAGATGAATCTCACATATGGATTTGATTTAGACTGCTGAATCTTTGGCAGCAGATAGAAAAATAATAGAAATCTGTCCAATCCTTGTTCTATGACACATAACAAAGAGCTGCTTCTGCCACATTTATCTGCGGCTGAACTCCTAGAGTGCAAAGAACAGGGAAGAAAGTGTTTTCTCTTGGCCCCCAGCCATCTCCCTCAGGCAGGACAGCTTAGCTCAAGTTGTGAGCCATGTGAACTGATCCACGGAGGGTCCAAGAACATAAAAATGGATGTCTGCCCTGAATCCATCAAGAAATCATTTATCAGAACCACTAATACTATTATCAGTTCACTGGCTGTAAACTAGGTTTTATAAAATGGCTTTGGCTAAGTGAACTTGAAAATGACCTCTGGCTGGCTGCTGTATGAAGCTGCTCATTGTTAACGAAGACTTGCTTTCAAAAATATATTTAGGGGTATGTGCAATGGTAAATTTCCTGCAGAGAGCCTTTACAGTTGCTTGTATGGAGCTTGTGTCCATAATCAAGGCAATACTAAGTAGACAGTACCTGGTTAAATGTATTTCTCTGTAATTTTCAAGTTATTGTTCCATACATACACATGAGTCAGTATGCTACAGTGGACAGAATGCAGAAACTTAGTTCAAATTCCTACTTTGTGATGGAAATACATGGGGGTGGGCAGCTGGGAAGATGGCATTCTCTGAATATCTTACATATCTCAAAAAACCTATTAAGGTCACACTAAGTTTGAAGCAACTTGACAGTGCTTGACAACAACAACCTTTCAAACTACACATATTTTTGATACTTTTACTCATTTTTATGTCCTTTCTGTTTTATTGAGTAGATATTCAAACAATTGTAAGGACTTCAAGCCTCATATTTCCTCTGTTGACTGGGAAGATGAAGGGAGCACTACCTGGGAGTCACCTCAGTGGTCTATTGGGAAGGTGGTCTTACTATCCATTAGACTCAATAAAATAGTGCTTCCCAACCTTGGGTCCCCAGAAATTCTTGGACTTTTAACTCCTAAAAATCCTGGCCAGCACAGATAGTGGTGGAGGCTTTTACAGTATTTGGGAGTTAGGTCAAGAACATCTGAAGACCCAAGGTTGGGAACCATTGCTATAGAGGGAGCCTTTCACTCAACTGTCCTACCTTTAGACGACTAGAAGCAGTGCAACTGAGCAGGTATTTTGTTCCCAGCTGATAACATGGAGAGAAGCACAAAATGGAGGTACAAAGACCTCTTCTCCTTCTCGTTTCTACTTTATCGGTCCCAGAACTCCACCTGCTAAGTGAAGTCCCTTCTCTGACTGACATAGTTAAAGGTTAAATTTACACTGCCCTTTTAAAACAGACATTCTCATGTATTTATTTATTTATTTATTTATTTATTTATTTATTTATTTATTTATTTATTTATTTATTTATTTATTTATTTATTTATTTGGCCACAGCCAATATGAAAGAAATATTAGCCAAATCAGGATTGTATAAATTGTATAACAAACCATACAGTATAAGGTAGTGTGTGAAGAATTGTTTTCAGTTTGTGCCCCCCTTCAAATGTGTCAAGGCCTCCCGGGGGGGGCATATGGATCCCATTGAGAATGGCTGTTTCAATAGTAAGTACACCTTTTTAAAATAAAACATAGCCTATGAAATTTTGGTGATACAACCCTGATTAGGTGTCCTAGCATTGGCCAGTGGTATGTGTGATATAATATCTTGCAACTGCTATTTTCAAAATTAAGAAAAAGGATTTGTGAGACAAAAAAGTATTAATTTTAAAAATGCAAAAGATTAAGAAGATTCTGTGTTACAAGCTATTAAGTTTTTATCAGACAGCCTAATGTTCTTTGCCTTATTTCCTTTTATTTATTGTTTAAACCCATTTAGTTCTTTATTTATATTGGTATGGATGCCTGTTCCCAACAAAGAATGTATGTCTGACTTCACAGATTTCCCATAAAACAAATACCTCAGCTTTTTCTTACAGCACAGACTAATTTACAGATTTATCTCTCAGGCTCTGACTTCATTCTAACTGAGCTGAAAACTATGTCTCACCTAATTGCTTCAACAGGCTGAAACCTTCTGCCTTCCGTCACAAACCCTCCATAAATATATATAGTACAGTGGTGCCTCGCATAGCGAGGTTAATCCGTTCCGGATTAACCATCGCTATGAGAAACATCGCTCAACAGAACAAAAAAAACCATTAAAACGCATTAAACTTGGTTTAATGCGTTCCAATGGGCCATAAACTTACCGTTGAGCGAAGCTTCTCCATAGGGGTGGCCATTTTCGTGGCCTCGCAAAGCTGCGGTGGCCATTTTGGAACCGCCGATCAGCTGTTCTCCCCCGCTTCGTTGTGCGAAAATCGCTAAGCGAATCGCTTAGCGATCGTCGCACAGCGAAAAAACGGCATAGGGGCCATCGCTGAGCGAACGCTCCAGCGATGGCCCGGACCCCCTCGCTATGCGAATTCATCGCTCAACGGAGCGATCGCTAAGCGAGGCACCACTGTATCTATCTATATCTATGTATAGTATCAGTCAGTTAGTCTGTCTGTCTGTCTGTCTGTCTGTCTGTCTGTCTGTCTGTCTATCGAGAGCCAAGAAGCATAAAAGCTAATCAACACTCTCATGTTCTGTCCCTCCCCAACTGTTCTAACAGACTGTCTTGGCACACTTCCAACTCACCACTACAAATCAAAATCCAGTCACTCACCATTGGTGAAGAGGAAGCCCTGCATGCATTCAGCTGGACTTTGGTCTTCGCTCTCAATCTAGAAGAAAATACAGATCATGGGCCAGGGTGTGAACTCACTTCCCTCTATTACCATCTCTACACAAGAATTGGAGGTTGTTCATGATTAGTGTACCTTGGCTCAACAATCTCTGACACTCTCCCCCTAGATGTCAAGCTGAATAAATGCATTGGCAAAGCAGCTACCATGTTCTCTAGATTCACAGAGAGAGTATGGCTTAATAAGAAGCTGACGGCATATACAGTGGTGCCTCAACTTACAAACTTAATTGGTTCCAGAAGATGATCATAACTCAAAATGGTCATAAGTCGAAACACCATTTCCCATTGGAATGCATTGAAATGCAATTAATCCATTCCGACCAAAGGGAAAAAATTACAAAACAAAATCATTGCAAGATCCATCGGAAATGCAATTAATCCCTTCTAGCTGGGGGGGGCAGAAAAGGGGGGGGATAAAAGGAATAAAGCGTGCAAGACCCATCAGAAATGCAAAGAAAACAAAGGAAAAAGCAAAAGGAGCACATCGGAAATGCAAAGAAAGCAAAGGAAAAAGCAAAGAGAGCACATCGGAAATGCAAAGAAAGCAAAGGGAGCACATTGGAAATGCAAAGAAAACAAAGGAAAAAGCAAGAACAGCAAGACCCATCGGAAATTGGGAAAAACACCAAAAAGCAACCAAACCTCCCAAGACCCATCAGAAAGTGGAAAAAAACACAAACAAACTCCCCAAGACCCATCAGAAATGGGAAAAAATACTCCAAAAAGCAACCAAACTCCCCAAGACCCATCGAAAATGGGGGGACACCAAAAAACAAACAAGCCCCCCAATACCCATCACAACACAGAAACATAACCCCCCCAGCCCAAAACCACGCTACAAAAACACCCAGAACAGTTTTTAAAAAGCAGAAAACAGCACCTTACCTTACCAGGCAACCTCCTCCAATCGCACACTCTCTAATTGCTGGGGCAAAAGAGCTACAAAGAAGCAGCCTCTTTGCCACCAACAGTTAGCAATTTGAATTTCCTGCCTTTTTTCCCTGCCTTTTTGTGTTTGTAACTGGAAGCTCCGGCTGCAATATTTTGCTTCAACTTGTGGCCGGAGCAGGTCGTAACTCTAAATGGTTGTATGTTGGGATGTTTGTAAGTTGAGGTGCCACTCTACCAAGATCCAGGTCTATAGAGCCTGTGTCCTGAGTACACTCCTGTACTGCAGTGAGTCCTGGACCCTTTGTGTATGGCAGGAGAGGGCGTTGAACACATTCCATATATATTCGCGAAGATTTTCACGGCCGGGATCTAATGTTTATTGTGGGTTTTTTGGGCCCTTTGGCCATGTTCTGAAGGTTGTTCTTCCTAACGTTTTGCCAGTCTCTGTGGCCGGCATCTTCAGAGGACAGCACTCCTCCGTATACAGTATGGAAATAGCTCAATGGCCCTTTTGGGATTTTTTGGCTGAATGTATTGCAGCAAATTTTCTTTATATTAGTAGACAAAATTATATTTTTAGACATGTATGTACTTTAGTCTTGCCAGATAGCTCAGTGGTTTGAATGTCTGGGGATCCAGAAGTTGGGAGTTCAGTTCCCCAGTGTACCTTCTGGGAGAAAAGCCAGCCTGTGTAACAGAAGACCACACTCTACGGGCACCTAAATTACACTACATGAGATACACAGATTGAAAGTGTTGGGGAAACAGAAGGTGTTATGTCACCTACAGTAGGAGGTTAATTGTTAAACATGCAAATAACATGACATATGGGAAGGATCCTTTGCTCACCATTGACAACTCCAAGACAAGAGTCACAGAAGAATTCAAAGAACCAGATTTAATAATAAAAGAATGTAACCCATTGTAAGATGGTATATCACACATATCTCATAGAGCTAATGTCTTTGTATTATAGAAGCATTTAACCAAGAGCTAGCTGACTGGATAGCGCAGTGAGTTAGTTAGGCCTGGAGTTCAATTCCTCACTATGCCTCCCTGAAGAGTCATCCTCTGTGGCCCTGGGCAAACTGCACAGTGCCAGGGTGTCTCCAGAAAAAGGGAATAGTAAACCACTTCTAAGTACTGTACTATTTATCTAGACAACCCTGAAAAGACACACTCTAAGTCAGAACTGACTTGACGACAAACAATTTTGCTGGCTGAACAGCTCAGTAAGTTAGGTATCTAGTTGTGAAGCCAAAGGTTGGGCACTCGATTCCCCACTGTGCCTCTAGGAAGACGAGCCAGCCTGTGTGGCCTTGAGCAAGCTGCATAGTCCCATGATACCACCAGAAGAAGGGAATGGTAAATCACTTCTGTCTTTTCTCTACCTAGAAAATTCTGAAAAGGGCTGCCCTAAGTCAAATCAATTTAACAGCATACTATCATCATCATCAACAACAACAACTTCTAATTAAGTCCTCAAAACTTGGCATTTAACTAGTAGCTAGCATGGTTGGCTTTTACAGGCCAATGTCACTGAAAGACTTTTACATGTCATCCATCACAAAGACCTCACTATGCATGGATCTCTATTCTAGTTATTCAAGGACCTCTATCCTACTGACACCAACTCCAAACATATATATATATATATGCCTAGTCCATTATTATATTTCATACTAGCCCACTTTTTCCTTTCCTTTCCTTTCCTTTCTGTTTCAAAAGAATAAGTAGAAAGAATGTAGATCTATTCTCTGTCCTGTGATTCAACACTACCTGATCAAAATTACAATCTATTGAAGAACTTGTCCTGGGGGCAGAAGGACGACATATTTCAAGGTGCTGATAAGGCCACCTTGTTAATTGGGCTGTCATGAAATGGTAGCAAATTGTTATTTACAGAACTTGGAATTGTTTCTAAATAAATGGCTAAGTGTGTGTCAGAAAATGTGGTACTTGGCATTACTAAAGCTGAACTTGAGACTATTTGTTTTAAATTAGTTAATCCTTATTTTTTCAAACTAATGTGTTGATGCTATTCATTCCTTTTTGCATGTTTTTAAAAATACACTTAAATATGTAAACATGATAAAAAAAATCCACACATCTCTCTCATCCTCAATGTTGCAGGATTAATGACAAAATGTTACCCACTATGCCAACAATTTCCTGATGTTCTAATTGTCATATTCCTTTTTAGATAGCTCTCAAAAATGTGTTGCAGCTACTATTGTGACTCTCAAGCTCTGCATTAAAGTTGATAGATGGCTTTAGCATGACACTACGCTAATTCCTCTGAAACATAACTTCACAAGCTCCATGTTTAGGCTTTTACAGTTCAAAAATCTGCACATTTAATTGAACCCAAAAATGAATGAGGAGCGGCTGGGATCTATGAACAGTAGAATAATACATTTAAGGCAGTCCATTCCTCTTAACATTCAAGCAACCACCTTCTCCATCAGGTTGTGTGTTTTTTTCCTGAACACAAGATAGAATAGGTTTTTAAAATGCTACTGTAAACAGAGCCCATAATTAGGCCCAGGCAAACATTTAATCTTCTCATCATTGAACTTCTGGGAACCTCCTCTGGACTTCCACAACCCATGGACTCTGTGGGCCACACCCAGCCCTTTTTATACAACTGCTTTTGCATTTGTTTTTGAATGCTATTTGTTGTCATTGTTAAGTACGGTCAAACCAGAACTGACTTATAGGGACCGTAATAAGGTTTTCACAGTACATGAGGTATCTAAGGAGAAGTTTTACCAGTGAGTTTCCATGGCAGAGCCGGGGCATAGAATCCAAGTCCCCTGAGGTCTATTCCATTACTCTGATGACTAGGCCACACTGGGCACCCTAAAATATTATTTGGACTTCCAAAAAGTCCAGGTATAGTAATAGCTTTAAATATGAAAATAGCACCTAGGGATGCTTATTAGGGCACAGTTTCCCATTTTTTTTATCATAATTTGGTTTTGGCATTGTGGATGCTCCAGGAAGCTCATGGAGGCTGCATAAAAGCCCTTAGAGGACCACAGCTTGCAGACTGTACAATTCCATTCCCTTCCTTTAAAAAACAGGTGCATGACTAAGCTTGTTACTAGACTACTTAGTTTTAACTGAGGCTAGAAATACTTTTGAATTGCTTTCTTTGAGGGGCCAGCTACGTATGGTCAGATTGGCCACAGTCCTAAGTAATATGCTTAATGAACTAGGCAAGATATAATTAGTGTAATGCTATGTGTGGTACTGCTGCTAATAGCCATTTAGAAGTGTCAACTAGAGCAGATTGCTAGAATGCTCTGCCAGAATTTGATTGTTGGTTCATTTCTGACTGAAGGTCAAAGTGCTTCTGTAATGTTTAATGTTTCATATGGTTTGGGTCTAGGCTAGCTGAAAGGTTGTTTTCTCTTATCCTTCTAGATTGGTCCGCCTGCCTTCTTCATATGTCATTGAGTTTTGAGACAGAAATCTTCAAAGAAGGCATTTTCAGTGGCAGCAGCTCAGACATGGAATTGCTTACCCCAAAATATTGCATCCTTTTTCTTGTCATCATTATGCTGCTGGAAGTTAATGTCATTAGTTTTGTAGCAAGTGTTTAATGTTGTTATTGCTAAATTATATGTGTCAATTATTTTCTAATTGTTCTTGGGTTTATCTTTGCTGCTTATTTTAGTTTGTTGTTTGTGTGTTTTAATGGTTGTCTACTTTTGTAATTGTTTAAAATAATCATACTGTAAGCAGGTTTGAACTTTTTCAGAAGAGGAAAGTACAGCACACAGTTTATAAAAAAAATAATTTTTAAAATTATTACAAATTTTACCATCTCTTCCTTCCCTCTCCTCACTCCATTGTTCTCTTTCCATGGAAAAACTAGGAATGTATGTTTCCAGTTTAGACATACTCTATGTGGGTCAAAGAGTCTCTCTGAGTCAAAACTGCTAACAAATCTTCAGGAGTTGTCCATTAAGTCAATTTCAGAGGTGTCCTGCTTTGATCTGGACATCTCCCAAAACTATATGAAGCAGCTCAACTCAATTCCAAATTGAGGATTAACCATAATGTAACACATATCACTAATGACTCTTTGTCCTTGGCAGTTGATTGCATAAATAAACTTATTTCTTTGGAAAGCAATAAAATGTGATCTGACAATTGTTTCTGTGGAGTTCTGTCTCTGATTGCAGAGTCACATGAGCACATGTGTGAGAAAAAAAAATCTCTGGGCTCCTTTAAATCTCTGTTTCATGACATTCCAAAGAAAACAATGAAGAGTCTTGTACGATTAGGACACCTTCCAGAAAATGGCCAAAATCCTCTATGAAAATCATTGACATAATTATATACAACTGATAACATTTACAGTGATTTCTTAACATGGGGCAAATCACCTTAACATGGGGCAAATCACAGTTATGCTGTTTGTTCTATGTCAGTGTAACTAGATAAGAGGATTTCAGCCAGTGATTTAGTATGGCACAAACATGGGGTAAGGAGGAAGTCTTAGCAGGTCTATTGGACACAACCTCCTATGCCATTCAATAATCTTGCTTAATTTATTTCCTTCTGTTGTCATTATGATTTAAAACTAATACTCCACTGAACGTTTGACAAGTGTCTAATTATTAGTATCTCTTTCAGAGTTGGCAAGTATTTGATTTAAGAACTACAGCTTACAGAATGCCCCAGCAGATGCTGGCCATGTTGAAGAAGATATTGTAGGAGCTGTTGTTTTCTTAAAAAAAATAATGTTGCTATCTATGGTTCTCTCTCCTCATTATACGGTTCCTCTTAGTTGTCTTTTTTTCCCTTTAGAGATTTCCTACCTTTAGTGGTGGAAAAGTGTGTGTAAGTGTGAGACAGAGAGAGATTTTCTTGTTGATAGGGATGGCAGATACAGGCCTAGTGCAGGACCCCAATCACATTTAAAGATAAGGTATAGCGGGTAACACATGCTGACATTATACTTTGTCATCCCTGTTCTGAGTGATGAGCAATGTCATCTCAAGATGAGAGGCTGATGCTCATTGAGAAAGAAAACTTTGGATGTCGATCTCTTGGAACTTTAAATAGCACACATTACATCCCTGTTTTGTTTGTATGTGTGTGTGCTGTTGTTTTTTAAGGAAAATCTTCCTGACAGGGTGCTGATGGATGGAAAAACAAGGCAGGCCTTTCGACTGCATCATTGCCTGATTGACCTCTGAAAGAAACTCCTGCATAGTGTCAGAGGAAACAGAAAATCGCACATGTTGCTGGCATGCACTGTTTTGCTTTGACTTTCTCAACTCAGTCCTTATAAAGGTCATTCTTTTGGATGCAGGGGAAACATATAACTTTTTCGTTTATTGGTCCCTTGTTAGTTTTAGCTTTCTCCTTTTTGGCTTATTTTTCCTCACCTCTTTGGTGACCTTAATTAATCTCTTCCAAGGTTTCTAAAAGCCTGATTTCTTGCCAGACATATTTTCCCCCAAGTTGCCATGAATTTTTTAAAAAATCCTCTCCAAACTCATATGCATTCATTGTGAAGTTAATAGTCTGCTTTTGCAGCTAATTACTATCTGTAGGATTACCTCAGTGACACACAGGCTTATTGATAGTCCCGACACCTTGAACTTTGCCCTAAGGAGAAAACTTGCGGCAACTGATCTACAGTTATATTGGGAGCAGGAGCACAAATACTGTCCTCTTATTACTGTAGGCCACTGGAATATAAATGAAGTCCATGGATCAAATGAGAATGTACAGTTATAGACCTATGGGGGAAATTGGGTTCGGAGGAGGAGGGAGGCAAGTCAGGAGACAATTTCCTCTCCTTTTGTGTTTTCTCCACTCTCCATTTATGTTTCCAGACAGAGCTCCAAAAATGTTACTTTTAAAAATTACTTTCCCAGAAGCTCTCAGCATGGCCACTGACCAAACAGCTGTGCTAGCTAAGGGATTCTGGGAGCTGTAGTCTAAAAAAGTAACTTTTCCAACCTCTTATTCTCAGCCCAAAGTTTTTATGTTGCTGATCTACTCTTCCTGAACCAAGAAGTGTTTCTCTCAAGCAGAGGGCCAGTGTTGCTGTGATCACAAGAGACATCTTCTTAACTTTAATATCTTGGTCTTTATTATTTACATAAGGATCAGCACTGTTCATAATTGGTTCATAAAAGCTTAACTCCGGCAATGAGCCATAATTGTCCAATACAAACTTCCGCCCACAGTCAGTTAAATTTACTGGGGTGCTGGGCCATACTTCTCTACATCGATGGACGTCCGGAGGGTCACTGTGCAAATGTGTTGCAGCATGGGTGCCGGGTCCAATCCCCTCTTGTGGAGGATCTTTAATCTTGAATCTGATCTTATCACCTGATGTTCTCTTCCCTTTCACTTGGGAAATAGGATTACTGACTACTTCAAGGTTTTGTACTTCACTTCTCCCGACTCTTTCTGTGGGAGATCAGGGAATTAACCCCCTAGCTTCAGATTCGGAAAGTCCCTCAACAGCTCCTCTGTTTTACTCTCTCATATTCTCGCAAACTCTCCAGCTCTCCCGCCTCCACACGTCTAATTCCTAACCATGCTCTCCCTGGTTACTTATACCCTCTTCCCAAACTGACAGTTCTCACTCCTCCCCCTTCTGACTCCCGCACTCCTCTACCCAACATATTTCAAACTCCCTCTGTCTTTCGACTCTCGCCCCCTCCTCCATCCTATCCTCCCTTGGGTCTGATTCCAAACTGGCACTTTCTGGTCTCATTCCTCCCACTTTGCCCTCTGTCTTGTCACACGGCACACTCTCCTTCGGACTTCCTTCACAGTTGGATTTTCTCAGCTTATTCTTAATGCTTAGGAGTTTTAGGCAGCAGCAAAGTGTTCTGCTGCCTGGTAGATTCTCCTCCAGCATTGGCCTTTGGAACTCCAGAGAGCAAGAAGGCACCAAACAAAAGCTGGTTCTTTGAGCTTCAGATGTTGTTGCTGCCAGGCAAACCCTTCACTTGTCTATGAGATCCATGGAATAGATGGAGAAGGGAAGCCATCCAGAACCCATGGTTTAGTACCTCTATGGAACTAACAAGGAAGAACACCCAAATGGCAGCAGATGTTAAGTGAAGATGGAGCTATTGCCTCCAGAGGTTCTGTGAAGCTATAGAAGCAAGTGGGGATGTGGTGGCTGAAGTTAAGTGAGATGTGCTAGTCTTGCCATGGGGCCACATTGCATATTGTTCACTGCTGGCAGCGTCCACTGGTGAAATCAGATGGAATTCTAAGTCACCATTTGTTATGGGGGGACTGAAATTTTCAAAAGCCATAGTTGGCCTTTGACAACAGAACAGGCTGTGAGGAAGGATCTATTAGTGGAAGCTGTTAAACTTTAAAATATATTTTAATGTTATTTTTAATTGCTTTAAGTTTTAATATGTCACAATGACCAAAATTCTGTTGTGCACATAGGAAAAAGTAAAAAGGAGTAAAAAGGAGTAGAGGCAAATTACCCCAAACCAAAAAAGACATATGTTGCATTATCTCTGTGGACATAGTCTGTTGCACATTATATGTTGCCGACAGCTGGATTTCATCCTGTGTTTAATACTATAACCTGTTGCAGCTTTTAGCTGTTTTTTTAACCAGTTGTTAAGTCACTTTGAATTCCTGTATTGGGAGAACAGTAGGATAAAACACTGCTCAACAAAATATTTTCTGAAAATCTCTGCAGTTCCTATGGTATGTAACAGTCAGTCCCTTAGCTTATCCTTTGTCTTGTATGCCCATTTCCCCCAAATAACACATTGAGAATAGGGAGAGTGATTATAAAATTGCAGAGGTGTGATCTGATTTGTTTTTTTGTTTGTTGGTTTTTAGTTGAGGAAACTAGGGACCCACACCTTTTAATGAACAGAAGTGTAGAAGGAGGACAAAAACCCTCATGTAAGGAAAATAAACCTATTCCCACAACAGCGAGGAAAAAGTGAAAATAAATTATTATATATGCACCATAAAAAATTATTTGAGCAGAAATACCAGTGTCTAAAGCACTTGCTGAAAAATCTGATTAATATTTGATTGCATTTTCATTGTTCCTAACTCATTCCATTAGCAATGTCATATTTGTGCCACATCATGAGATACGGATACAATACATTAAATGGAAGCTTTATGTTGTAATTATTTGATGGAAGAGTGATAAAGTATGCAAATTGTTATGGCAGACTGCAACTCTGGAGTGCTCAGCACTCCACAAATATATAGCTTGTTAAAGCATGGTCTAATATTCTTTTAGCTATCTTTCCTTCATGTAATATGTACAGGCTGCTTTTCAACAAGGCAGAGTTTCACATTTGTGTATTCAGAGGAGAGATTTACCAGGGTCCAGAGGTACACTTTTGGATATATTCAGGGTAAATGGCAAAAAAGGGAGGGTGGGAGAGAGAACAAGGGCGAGAGAGCACAATCTAGCAGAAATTGATTGCGACTACATCCTGCTGAAACCAATGGGATTTAAAAATGCTCTCAGAATTCCATTTCATTGCTTCCAATGAATTAAAAACAAAATGAAACACCAGCTACTTTTCCAGAATTGTGCCCTGTGTCTTTCTGGTTATTTTCTCTTTTATGCCTCAAACAAATTATTATGGCATTTTATCACCATGGGTCAACCTGCCACTATTTTTTTAATATGGCAAAAGGACTTTATGCATTTGGTATGCATTCGTAGCACACAAGCTCATTTCATTGACCATGGTAATGCACACAATAGTTGCTAAATGTTATAATTAGTTTAGCTGGTCAGAACTCTAGGGACTTATGAGTTGATTATATTGATAGTCAAATGTGATCAGTGTGCACAATCCACAGGGAGCATCTTTTGCCACCAAAGAGAAACCTTCTGGACCAACCTCTTCTCCTCGGCTGCCTAGCTTACCTGCTTCCCCAAGATAATAGGTAGTCTATTCTTGTTTGGTACTCCCATAGGTTACTTACTTGGCAATGTGGAGAGGGTTTCTGATTCTTTGAATTAATTGAGTACTTTGATCAGTTGACAGTCTTACATTCTACATACACAGTAGTCATTAAAAAAGTGTCACTTGTAAAAATATATTTTCTATGCTTGCCAACTGTTAAAACTAGCCTGGCATCTGAAGACCAAACAATATCTTTTGTGTAGCATGGTTATCTTCAGTTTAATACAAATGTAAGATGGTGTAGCTAAGACAGTTTTCCAGTTTAGGCAGTTTTCCAGTTTATCATGTTTTATACTTGTTTGTGTACAGTGAGAACACACTCTTAGATTGCTCTTCTTCATCATCTCTTAGATGTGTCGCTCAGACTTCAAAATGAGCAAATGTCTGAAAATGAAGATAAAACCACACATATAATACTGAATTTTCCTCCAGGCTGAGCAGCAAGGGAGTTCAACCATTTACAAACATTTCAGCATTCAATTCTTTAATGCTGATTGTGGTCTGTGTTATCTACAGTCTTTTCAGCGGTACTTGACAAAATATGAAGAGAGGGATAATCTGCTGATTTAGCTCATAAATTGTAGGGGAATGGTACAGTCATTTAATATCAGTTTCACAGGCAGCTCATACTGAAAATTGATATTTGTATTTCATGGCAGGTTAACACTAAAGATTTCATTTTAAAATGTCTAACCTTGGAATTATGTTGATATATTCTGGAATAGATTGATTCCAAGGATGTAATTGAGTTTAATTGCAATGCCAGCTGAGAAGAAACATGCATAGAACAAATAGAAAGCATTGATTAATGTTTGAAAGAATGTAAAGTTGTCCTGTTTGTTATTGATGAGAGATACTTATGTTGTGGTTCATGCCTTGGATTTATAGTGATAAAGTTTTCAATGGTTATGTCAGTACAACAAATTGGATATGCCCACCTCTATCGTATCTGCTTGCCCATCAACAGGAAGCACCAGCAGTGTCAAATTTAGTTGCCCTTATTTCCAAGCAGGTGACTGTGATGACCACTCCTTCTTTTCATGGTTTTCTATTGGGACGTATGAAGGAGAGTAGTTCCCTCTAGTTTCCATTTTTAATATACTTAGAAATAAAATACAACTAGTTTTCAAATTTAGATTTATTTTCATGTTTTAGCAGAAAACTTAATTTATATCTATGCTGCCTTTCTCCTGGTGAAGGGAACCAAGTGACCTTGGGTACGTGTCTGATGGGGCAACTTGAAACGTTTGACCAAAGGTGAGGCCAGGTCAAAAGCTTCAGGGGGGCTGCAGGATGGATTCAAGGTCCTAATGAAAATGGCGGCATCATCTAGATATAGAAATGTACCTTGCATTTGAATCTGAAAACAAGGTTGGATTATACTTTCTTAGACCACTAAAATATTGCAAACAGGTGATTTCTTTTTCAGTTAAACAGGATCTGGATGCCTTGCTTATGCAAAGCTGGGCACAATACAGCCTGAAGGAGAGTGGAAGGGAAATTACTTTAGTAACAGGGGTTTAGTATTTGAACTTGTTGAGAATGGATGGTGCAGAACTTTCTTCTTGAGAATATCTGTTGCATTCTTGGTGCCAGAGTTCAGCTAGAAAATGTGCAAATGCTGAGGATGAGGTTGCTCACACATCATTAACTATGACCTCTTTTGTCTACACATAAACCCAACTTCACTATCAGTCAAGAGCCTTATTTCATTTCCTGAAATAGCCCAGCATTAAAAACTACCATTTTGTTCTGCAGTAGCCACATATTTTATCCTTTTTGTATATGAGATAAAAATGTGAATTCTTTTTCTATTAATAATAATTCCCTTCATTTGGTTCTATTTTGCACATCACCATCACCACCACCACCACCACCACCACCACCACCACCACCACCACCACCATCATCATCATCATCATCAAACACAATCCCATACATTAAAATATATGATCACTAAGGATGTTTGTTCCAAAGAACAGGATTTCAATAGAAAATTCAGTTGATAATTTATAACAGCAGTGTAGCCGAAACAAGACTACCAAAGGATAAGAGGAAAATATCACCATACCTGAGAAATACCCTGACATCTGCATAAGTAACAAAGAACATTAAGGGGAAAAATGGAAAAAGAGCTCAGTAAGACCTAAACTTGGTCAGTGGCCACATGATTCTGAATCTCTAATTAGAATGAGGGTGAAATTTTGTTTTGAATATTTGGGATTTAGTAAAAGAGGGCTTATACTAAAGAGACATCACCTTGCCGACAAAGGTCCGCATAGTCAAAGCTATGGTTTTTCCAGTAGCGATGTATGGAAGTGAGAGCTTTACCATAAAGAAGGCTGACCACCAAAGAATTAATGCTTTTGAATTGTGGTGCTGGAGGCAATTCTTGAGAGTCCCCTGGACTGCAAGGAGAACAAACCTATCAATTCTGAAGGAAATCAAGCCTGAGTGCTCACTAGAAGGACAGACCCGGAAGATGAGGGTCCAATACTTTGGCCATCTCATGAGAAGAGAGGACTCCCTGGAAATGTCCCTGATGTTGGGAAAGTGTGAAGGCAAGAGGAGAAGGATGAGATGGTTGGATAGTGTCACTGAAGCTACCAACATGAATTTGACCCAACTCCGTGAGGCAGTGGAAGACAGGAGGGCCTGCTGTGCTCTGGTCCATGGGGTCACGAAGAGTCGGACACAACTTAAAGACTAAACAACAAAAGAAAGCTTCAACCACCCATGAAACAATTTGGTTTGGTTTGGTAAGAATGTGTCCAAATTAGAACATTTCTTTACACTTGGGATGAAAAGAGCCTGATATTTTCTTTTTAAAAATGTACGTGCGGTGGACAAAAATTAGCAGATTGGTCCATGTATATCCAAGGCATTCTGTTCCTGAAATGCTGCATTCAAATTTCTCGGTGCTCAACTTTGTTATTGCTGAATTAGGATGTCCCTGTTCTAAGCAAGGACAGTTAGATTTGTCCCAGTTTAAGGCATCTGACTGCCCTTGTTTGGAACAGGGCATTTCATGTTGTGGTTACAGAACACCTTGCCATCTGAAATTTTTACAAGCTTTTCCTGAGTAGTCCAAACGATGTCACTGACTATATAAATATTGTATTTGTTTGTGGATACTGCACATTTTGTATGTTTTATTGTTGCATCCTGTTTTGACATCTTTAGACCTAAACTGAGTTTGTAAATCAATATGTACATAATCTGTGGCTGGACTCCAGTAGAAAATTACACCAATATAACTCCATCAGTGTAAAATTCAACTATGAATTATCACAATTTCCAAAGCTAGTGTTGCCATTTGCTGTTGCATGCTAAGTCACCTGAATGATGTGCAACATCAGCTGACTGCTGTCTGCCAGCATAACTTCACCTGCATAGAGTTCAACTGTGAATTGAATCAGGCCCAGAAGTCATCATGGCATTTGCTGTTGTGGACTTGTCACATGCCCTGGCAAACAACAGCAAATACCTATACTGCTTTCATAACTTGTGGCAATTCACAATTGAGATTTATACTGGTAGAGTTAGGCTGCTGAGATTCTGGCTAATGTGCATTCTCCCCTACATGCTCGTAGTTTTAAAAATGAGATTGACAACACGGAATTTAGTACATCTTTGTATCTAGACCCCCCCCCCAAACTGTTGCCTATTTACCTTGTGCTTTAATCCAGCACTGATTCCTACAGTGGTAAAGAAGGGCAGCTTGGAATTCTACAAGTATATAATCACATACTAGCACTGATGCCATCAGGAGTCCCAGAATATACCGTAAGTCTCCTGAGACAAATTTTATGAAAAACCATGTGCACTGTTGCTGGGTGGGAAGCAACAGAGAGAGAAAAAGAGAGAGATGGGATGGTCCTTCCTTTTTTTTATTACTAGGCCAGCCAAAATGCTGATTTCATCTGCATTTACTGCTGATTTTGTTTCCCAACAACTTATTTTCAGCAGAATGTTGGAAACCCTATCTTGGGTTATAAAGAAAAATAATTCTGAATAATGTGCTATCAGTAGTTTCTTGACCCGATTTCAGGGTCTTTCTATATATTAGTGACACTAGTGAAAATATATTTATTTTAGCTTGTTAAGAATTTTGTCTAGAAGTCTCTGTGGATGTTACAGTAATGATGAACAAAAATTAATGCCTGCATCCAAAATTCAGGTATCAAAAACACATCTAGATAAAATCACACATCTAAAAATAAAAATGTACTGAAAATTATTGGATACTTCTTTCTTATTTCTTCACCAAGCAAATGTTCCTTAAAATCTGGGGAGGAGTCATCCTACCGTGACAGCAAATCCCTGGTGTAGTGGATGGAGCATTGGACTATGATGCAGGAGATGTGGATTTGAATCCTCACTTGGCCATGGAAACTCCTTAAGGGATGGGACTACTAAGTCATTCCCTAAACATCTTGCACACCTTGAAAACCCTACAAGGATCACCATAAGCCAGAAGTGACGTGAAAGCAAATAACAATAACACTTCAGATTTCAATTTATTCTCTGTCCATCCAAGAAAACAAAACAGCTTTTTTTTTTTTTTGGTCTCTGTAAAATAGTCACATAATGCTATTTGCTTCTCTACATAATTCTGTTATTTGCTTCTACTGACTGGTGATTCCATAGAACAAGAGCTAAGAGAAAACAGCTTTTCCTCTGCCATTATCTCAATTGTTGTGGTAACTGCCCCAATGAAAAATAACAGCTCAATTTATTTTATATTTCTGGAAAATGAAAGAAAAACAACAAAAGCAAAACAACACACACACACACACACACCACACACACACACACACACACACACACACACACACACCACACACACACACACACACACACACACACACACACACACACACACACACACACAGGGGAGGCACCTCCAATCAAAATTAAGTGAATTTGTCCTAGCTATTAACCTATTTCTGTGGAAATGTATGGCAGAAAGTTCTTTGTCATGTTCTTGCCCCAGGGGTTTTTGGCTTTCTCTTTCCAGAACAAATGCCAGGGAGGATGGCAATAGAGGACAGGCAAAGTCATATTTTAGTGCATGCTGTGAGAACTCGGTGGAGATATATTGTATCAGTGAGAAAGTTATTAATTGTTTTCCCCCACTTGAGGAATCAAATGAGGGAACAGATCCAAGATTCCAACAACTGAGACAGGTACTGATTTAATGACATATTACTGCTTTCAATCCTTAGAGGCCCTTGCTGATTCCATCTATAAAGCTGGACTAATTCAAACGCAGAAGATAATTAATCTTTCCAGCTTTCAGTTGAAACTAGTTTCTTTCTAACAGGTATGCCCTCTTCATTCTTCAGCCTGCTGCATTCTGACCATAATTACAATATTAAAGAGAATATGCTTGTAGTAGAGGAGGAGTTGACTTACTTATTTCAAATTGGACTTGAGTTGCCTATAAGGGAAAGTGAAGGCAGGGAGCACTTGTAAGTTAAAGTGAAGTTGATTTCAGGAACCAAGGCTAGCTGGAGGATGAAAATATATTTTGTTCTGCCAAAGTAGGCCAGAGACAGCCTGCTGCTTGAGATGGCATAGCCAATGGCATTGTGCCTTATCCCCCTCACATCAAGATATATGGTGCTCAAAGGCAGTCCACTAGTAGAAGTAAAATAGTAATAAGAAACACTTCATGACTTGTGTTACTTTCCTGATACTCCCAATCTCCAGTCTGAGGCAGCTGCTTCATCTTGCCTAATGATAGGGCCAGCTGTTGTGCTCATAAACAACAGTTACTCAAGGTTTTTTTTTGAAACAGCTGTTGAAGTATGTAGAATCTGTGGGCAGTCTATGGTGCTGCACTTTTTAAGCTCGGTGTTGCAGGAACCAGGTTCTGTCATACATATAACTAGCTTTCTTCAAATTGGTGTCCTCCAGATATGTCAGACTATAATTCCCATAATTATGCCAACTAGAGATGGTGGGATACCAAGTGTGGCATGGTGGACTGTGTGAGAGACTTCAGGGATGTGGCTTTGAATCCCCACTTGTCCATGGAATCTCATGGGGCAGGTGACCAGAGTTAGCAGAACTCCTTAAATACCTCATCTGGAAAGTCCTATCAGGGTTAGTATAAATTGGTTTCAGCTTAACAGCACATACCACATACAGAGATGGTAGGAGTTATAATCTAAAACACTTGGTGGGGAGCAGGTTGTGGGGGAGGGCTAGTCTAAATGTTCACATCTAGGGCCTTGGTCAAATTAGCTTGACATTGAGAAGAATATTTATTTATTTATTTATTTATTTGATTTATGTACAAGATTTTTTTAGCCACACCAATACCAGTGGTCTCTGAGTGGTGTACAACATTAAAACTTTAAAAACATTTAAACCATTAAAAATAGGCAATATTATAATAATATCCTTTATTAAAAATGATCATTAAAACATTAATATTATTAAATCCTGCTGCTTGTATGGCAAGCTAAAGAATACTATTTAATTAAAATGCTGGCTAAACACAAAGCACTTTGCCTGGTGCTGAAAAGCCAAAAGTGTTGGAGCCAGGCGGATCTCTATAGGGAGGGTGTTCCAAAGTTGGGGGGCAACAGCCGAGAAAACCCTATTTTGACATGCCATCCCCCTCACCTATTTCAGGGATGGCACCTTCAGAAGGGCCTCTTGGCATGATCTTAGAGGACGGGCAGGCTTGTATGGAAGAAGGAGGTCCTTTAGGTAACCAGGTCCTAAGCTGTTTAGGGCTTTATATGTCAAAGTAAACACTTTGAATTGGGCCCGAGCAGCAACCAGCAGCCAGTATAATTTTTTCAGAACTTACCAGCTGCACAGCCCGGTTCTGTGCCACTTGCAGTCGCCGGACCATCTTCAACAGCTGCCTCATGTATAGCGCATTGCAATAGTCCAATCTGGTTACCACTGCATGTGTGACTGTTGCTAGGCTCTGCTCATCCAGGTAAGGGCAAAATTGATATATTCTCCACAGTTGTAAGAAGGCAGCCCTGGACACTGAGTCCACCTGGGCTTCCAAGGTCAGATATGGGTCAAGGAGCACTCCCAAGCTGTGGACCCCGTCCTTCAGGGGGAGTGTAACCCCATCTAAGGCAGGGAAATGGCCCTTTAACCTATCTGGCAGAGCACCTAGCAGCAGCACTTCCGACTTGTCTGGACTGAGCCTCAGTTTATTGACCCTCATCCAGTCCATTATTGAGTCTGGGCATGAGTTCAGAATGGTGACTGCCACACCTGGATTAGTAGTGAATGAGAGGTACAGGTGGGTGTCATCAGCCATATTGCTGACTCCTCAGCCCAAACCTCCTAACGACCTCCCCCAGTGGTTTCATGTAGATATTGAATAGCATTGGAGACAGTACAGAGCCCTGAGGAACCCCGTGACGCAACCGCCATGGATCAGAGCTACTGTCCCCCAGCACTACCTTCTGGACTCGATCAGCCCGGTAGGAGCAGAACCATCATAAAACGGTGGTTCCCATTCCCAAAATGGGTTTAAGGGTTTTGCACAGATAATAACAAGAGCTATAGCTGAATTGTGATCATTCTCTGCTTTTCCTTCTGCTTAGAACGTATTACAAGGAAACATATATGTGAGAGAATAGGAATCATATGAACCTTAAATTTTGTGGCACCTTTATAGTAGAAGTTGGCCTGTATTAAAGAATTATTGTAATAATGTTATCCATGTGGGAGTAGCCCTATATCTCTGATGTAAAGGAGGGATTATGAGGTGCACTGATATTTAACTAGTGGCTTGAACTTTAACAGAAAGCAACTAAGAGGAAATCCTGCTAACAACACAGTGCCCTAGCCTTTAGTTCCAGCAACAGAAGTTTATCTTCTTCTTTTTTTAAAAAAAAGCATCTGGAAAGCCCATGCATCCAACCTACGTGGTTGTGTAGGTGGACACTGTCTGCAATCAGCTTCAACATCCCATTAGATTTCAGAACTACTGTTACTTTGCTGATTCATTTCCTGTGCCTAACCTGTAAATAACCTGTAGTTTTCGTTCACTCTAATATATCTGAAGAAATGGATATGTGGACAAAGGCTCACTCTAAAATACAACAGTCTTTGAAGATGCCACACCGTTTTTGTATTATATATATATTTCATAATCTTCTGATCAATACATGTGTGTACATCTGTTTTTGTCTTTGTCTGAACATCCCATTTGGATAGCAAACGGAGCAAGCCCAGAACTTGGGCTGGTGCATTTTCTTCTTTCCAACATAGAGGCCTGAACTGCTGTCCTTCCAGCTGGGCTTTTCCCTTCTCATTCCTTTCCTGCTGGAGACTGCTACCTTTTTCTGAGTCTCTCAAATAACCACAGCCTTCCCTAACTAACCTGTGGATCCCGGAAGCACCTCAGTGTTGGCTGCAAGTGGGCCGTATACTGTACAGTCTTGCTGCGCTTCTGGGTGAAAGAATCTCTTTTCTTAGTCTCAGACATGCAAAGCAGGGCCCACGGCCACCTAGCTACAAACTATTAAGAAGACACTTATTTCATAATAAAGCATTTAAGCTTATCTGTACATGTATGCATGTGAACGTTTTTCATCACTCAGAACTGAACAACTTGTTGCTAACTGTATAGAACAATCTGGGAAACTCATGTTTGATTATATAAAATGTTTAAGTGGGTTCTAGGCTGCTTCTAGAATTCTTCCTGGCAAGCAGGTGATTGATAGCCAGAGAATCAATGTATTTGTCCAATATGAACGCCAGGGATGTGTGATTGGTTTCGGTTTTTGGTTTAAATCCCAGAATACTCCCTTCTTGGAGTCAGACCCATACCAAAATTCTGCTCATGTGAAAAAAGACTGGGCTGAAGGCTTCATGGGACAGGTTGAGCTCTGGCCTAAGTGTCTGTTAGAAAAGGAAATTGCTCTGCTGCTTGCTGGGAGTTGTCGTTGGTTTGGGAGAAGCAGATCTGATTTCTCAGACACAAAAGTCCCTGAAATCACGTCCTTGGAACAATAACATCATTTCAGCTTTAATGAATGGTTATCTGTATGACACTTTGGCCCTCCAATGCTCCCTTTAATACAGGTCAGGATGGGGAGGATCTAAGAAACACGTCCTAAAGTGAAACAAACAATACCTGGAGACAAGGATGCACCATATTCGCTGTTGCTCTAAAGTAGAGTTGGCGCAGTATAACCTTCGTCTCTACAATAGCACATCCAACACTTCCCCCCCTTTTCACTGTACTAATTGACAACATTCCCCTTCCCTAGAATTCCTCCCATAGTAAGCATGAATCTAAAACTGTGCAGCATTCTCTAAAGGTCACTGGAGCTGCATTAGATACTGCAGCTGCAGGAAAACATGAAATGGATGTTATACATAGCGCTGCTGCCCCTAGAACAGGGTATCTAACAGGGTCTTGGGGCTAAACCAATTTTCTCTTCAGAAGAGATGAGGAATCTGTAGACGCCAGGATACTGGACAACAACTCCCAACATCCCTGAACGTTTCCCTTTTATTAGCTGAGGCTGATGAAAATGGAAGTCTGACCACAGATCCTATGACTAGTACTCTCAAATACCTTTATGTGTATAATAAATCTGTTAAAAATGATGGCATGTGTATTAAAAAAGAAAGTCTGGCACAAGAATCAGATAAATAGCTTTTCTATGATCATGAGATGAAGAAGCACTTCTCCAGTTTGACTGCTTTTCAATTTATAGCATCGTGGTGCCATTAGAAGTATAAAGAAAGGGCTTGCTGTTGAAGTTATTAATAAAAGAGAGTGCTGTGCAGCTCAATAACACTATCTGGGTGATTGCTGCTATAGAAGAAAAAAGAGTGAGGAGGTCTTGGTTCAATCAATCATGTGCTGTCAAGTCAATTCTGACTTATGGCAACCCTTTTCACAGTTTTCTAGGTAGATAGTCCTCAGAAGTGCCTTACCATCAAAAAATTTTTTCTGAGGGCATCCTAGTACCATGCAGTTTGCCCAAGGCTACACAGGCTGGTTCTTCTCTCTGGTGTCACAGTGGAGAACTGAACTCCTAGCCTCTGACTCCTCAGCCAGATACCTAACTCACTGAGCTATCCAGTCAGCTAGTTCTTGATTAGATGACTCAATAATATGAAGACATTTGCCCAATGAGATGTGTGTACTATACTGTCTTATGATGGGTTATGTTCTTTTATTATTCAATGCATTTCTTTAAATTCTTCTGTGACCCCTGTCTTAGAATTGTCAATGCTGAGCAAAGGATCCTTCTCATGTGTCATGTGCTTTGTTTGTTTAACAATTGACCACCTACTGGAGGTGACATAACACCTTCTGTTTCTCCAACACTTTCAGTCTGTGTATCTCATGAAGTGTAACTGCGGTGCTCATAGAGTGTGAGGTTCACCTATAGTTTGATACATAAAGCTATGCTGTTCAAGAAACCATTTATTTCACACAGGGGGGGGCATTGCTATCATAACAAAATTGGGAAGCTTTTGCCAACACCCCCCCCCCCCATGTTTTGGACTTCAACTCTGAGAAGCCCTAACTGGTAATCTGATTAATTTTAGTCTTACTGTGTTTGTATGCTGTTTAATGTTTTTTATATGTATGTTTTGCTCTGTAGTTTTCATTGTTCTACACTGCCCAGAGGGACCATCTAGCCACATGGGCAGTCAAATAAGCAAATAAATAAAGCAAGCAAGCCAATGGAAAGGAGTTGTAGGACCCCAAAGGTATTTGTATCAAAAACATTTAGAAGGCCAGTATTTCTCCATCCTTTCCATTAAAGATTCTTCCCAATGCAACAGCCATCAAATGACTTATACTGTTGCGACGTTTTCCCCTAATGTTTTGCTGGGTTTTTTCTTTGTAACAACTTCTGCTCATTGATTCTAGTCCTCTGTATGGAAAGGCTAGAGAAAAGACCAACTGTCTTCAGGTTATTATTGTATTACTCAGAGGCAAAAAAACAACAATCACCCCCCAAGATATTTAAGAGCATCTAGCGTTACGTTCTCCTTTGATGAGGGCTCAGCTAGTACCCTCAGCTGATGTGTCTGTCAGAATGCGGAATAGTTTTACTTCGTACAAAGTAAAACAGATTGTTAATATACATATAAAATAACAATTAAGAAATATATTAAGATTGCAAATAAAATAAAAGTCTGGTGGAAAAAGATAGAGCCCCCCCCCAATTCTTGGGTGAGGTACCCCCTCCACTTGGTCCACAAGCTTTCCTGAAAAGTGTATATTTTACCTGTGATCACCTCCACATCTCCAGCATACAGTACCATCTTTTGCAGCAGGAGCAGCAACAGAAAAACCTGCTCACTGTGTCATCAATGTCATTGATGTGTGCAGGCATAATCAAACTGCAAAGATAAATTTTCAGTAGTTAGCTAAAGTGTGTGTATTACTGACATTTTTCTTCCATATTATAAATTCTAACCACTCCAGAAAATAAAACCACAATACGATACAGGGAAAAGAAAGTTATCATGGATAAAAAAGTTGGTTGTAATTAGCGGGATATTATACTTTTTAATAAGTAATAAAGAAAAGCATATCTTATAGAATATGGAGTTCTTAAATACCAAACTTTAAAGCGAGAAATTAGAAGAATATAGAAACAAGATCAGATTGTTTTTCTCCTAATTTCAGCAATCGGGGAAATTACAAAATCTTTGGCTACCAAGAGACAATGATTGCTAATAACTGGTCACTTGCTCCCTCAGGTTCAAAAACCAATAATCCTGCAAATATGTCACCTGACCCATATATTTTTAGCACTTACTCCTAATGTTTAGGATTGACTCTTGTACCAGCAGTGCTGAGTGACATGATGTATGGTTGTTGTAGGTTTTTCAGGTTGTCTGGCCATGTTCTTGAGGTTTTTCTTCCTAACATTTCGCCAGTCTCTGTGGCCGGCATCTTCAGAGGACAGGAGTCTGGAAGAAGATGGTGGCCACAGAGACTGGCAAAACGTTAGGAAGAAAAACCTCAAGAACATGGCCAGACAGCCTGAAAAACCTACAACAACCATCGGTTCCTGGCTGTGAAAGCCTTTGAGAAGACATGATGTATATTTCCATCCTCCTTCTCCTAGAAATAATAATAACTTTAACAATGTAAACAACAATAATATGCTGAGAATCAAGAAGTATATTTTTAATAATGGTATTGAGGATACATAAGAAACACAATAACACAGAGACCAGTAACTTTAAACAGGCATTGGTGAAGACCTAGGGAATGTAATATCATTAAGTGTAAACTCTTATTAATGCCTTTTAAAAACATTTCAGGATTGCAGAATGCAATTGTCATTTCCAATTTTTTGGTAAGATTGTCTTTATATTCAACAACATGTTTTTGACAGTCCTTTGTAGGTCAATCCACCTTGTTATTTCCACACAATCCTGCCCTTGTCTACCCACAAATGTAAGCTCAATTAAATTCATTGATGTCCAACCAAGTGTTTAAAGCAGTGGTTCCCAACCTTCTTCCAGACACGACCCCCCCTTTTATAATAGCCAAGTAACCTGCAACCCTCTCTGCCATATTTGCATAAAAAGGCCTTTTTAACAGTGTAAAGTCATCCCATCTCTGAAAGTAAAGACTTCCTTTTCCCCGCAAAGGAATAGTTCCCCATACATACACATACTGCACATGCTAACTTTAATATCCCGTTCTGAAAGGTTAAGGAAGGAATTATTTAACAAAGGCTACAACACGTATAAAGTGGCCTATGAAATCCCCCCCCCAAAAAAACCCCACTTTGATCCCCAAGTTGGGAAACACTGGTGTAAAGGATTGTCACCAAAATCAATTATTTGTTCTTTTCTCCCTTGCCATGTTTTAAGCCTTTTAAATACATTATAATGAGTGAGACGTGTTAATTTTAATGTTTCAGTTACTGTACTAGTTTTCTTTTATTATGGTTTGTGAGAGTTTAGCTCAGGTTCTATTTAAAATGGCAGCTTTTATATTTCTGAAGCTATTTCTTTTTATACATTGTTTGGTCATAGCAACCTCCCTAATTTCTCCCTCTGTAGTGCCTACAGCCTGCTGGGGCATCAATTAATAAACTATTCTGAGTTATTTTGCTGCCAATTTCTTTCTTATATGTCTGTGGCGGTGATTGCTTAAATAAATAATTTTTAAGCATTTCCTTTAAGTGTTTTCCTTGCTCTTTCCTGCTGTGGTGATAAGTGGCTTATTAAATAGTGTTTTTTTTTAAAGCATGTTTTGAGTGGTTTTTCTCCTTTCTCAATTTCCTGTTTTACTGAGTCACTAAGTTTAATGAAGTTTTCCATAACTTTGAAAAAGAGGATTCCTTGCAGCAAATGCTATCTTGTTCTTTTCTTTAGTCTTGTTTTGAACATTTGAACACAAATAGATTTTGTCATTGTTTTGTTAGCTTTGTAATTTCATAATTTTTATTATTTTCATCTGAACCAGGAGTAGCAGAACAAATCATGCACTATTGCACGTAAGGGACTGGATGGGAGTGAACAAATTCAAGTTGAAGCAATTCACACAGGAGTAATGTTGATTAACCATCTATGAATTGGAAAAGGAACTGTTTAGAATAAGATTGCACTGTTTCCATGAGACAAGTATTTTGTTGCCTGGGCATTTATTTAAAACGAAGATTTGCATCTGGATAATCTCCTGATGGCTATCACCAGATGCACATTTTAAGTTACATCTGATATGCTGATTCTTTCCCCTTCTTGGAAATCACAACTGTCATCTATGCCATCCTTCAGTACATTCTAGGACTGATTACTATACTGTTTTATTTGCCCTTGAAAATAGCTTGATTCTTCAGTGATTCAAATGCAGTTGCCAATGTTCTGATTAAACTACACTACAGTACTAGGAATACATAAATGGACATAGACTCATATATACACAGAGAAAGCATTTTATGAATTGTGTTCTGGTTTCCCATTCATGCTGGAAATCCAAAACCCAAAGCAGGGACAATTATGCTTATCCAAAACTGCATGCACTAGCAATTACAATTAATTTTAAAACCATACCTTACTTAGGACCATTAATGCTGTAAGGAATGTCTTTGACCATATGAACTCACCTTGTTCTATAAGCCATGATAAGCTCTACTTCCAAGTTCCATCAATCTGGAAGAGTAAATTAATAACGAGATGAAAATACCATATTCAGTGGTTGAATCAGAATGCATGTGTTTTGCTTTGAATAAGACCCATCTAATTGGGTATGTCCATCTATTCTCACATGTGTATGTCTGACTCTGCCATGAAGTTGAGACACCTGAAATTTGATGTGAATACTGATGGAACCTCTGGGCTGTCTATTTTAGTTCATCATTTATTATTATTATTTTTTTAAATACTAAGTAATTTTAGTTAATGACAGTTTACCTGTAACCTCAGTAACAGTGTAAGGCATTAGGTGCCAGATCTTGCCTAGGCAGTGTAACTGCGTGAGTTTAATTTCTCCCCGAAGACTCTAAGCCACTGCATGTGGTGATTTCCTTTGCAGGGCTCCAAACTCTGAAAGGGGGTGAAGGGAGGGGAAAGAGAGATTCCTGCTGTCTGTTAAGTTAGGGGGAAGTCAGCATATGAAAAGACTAAAAGGGCATGATACAGAGGGAGAAAAAACAGAAAGAAAAGATAAAAGTCGGCAGGAGTGAAATAGCAGAAGGAAATCAAAAAATAATCAACTGTCACATTAAAACATAGCAGTTAATCTTTAAGATGCCACAACACCTTTGCATTTTTTAAAAATTTTGTTTTCCTTGTTGACATGTTTGCACAGACTAAGATGGTTACCACTTCAAAAAATATAGCACCTGTGACACATTCATCGGTCCAATACAAAAATGTATCAAGAGGACAACTTAAGATTTAAGAAATTTTAACCCCATCAATAATGGGGTTAAATGCTCTTGACGCTGAACCATGTTTTCTGTGGAATAAATATAACCTAAATATTTCATTTAAGATAATACACACACACAAACCCAAGAAATGTGGCAACAAACTTCTGTATGCAGATTTTGTTTCATCATTTCATTCTTCTTATGTCCGGAAAAAGGTAGAAACAAAGAAACTGCACCCTTATCAAAAGACCAGAACGTGGATAATTGTTTCTAAAAATTTAATAAATTTTAATTACAGTCCAAAGGACTCTACAAGCAGTTGCCATTATAGTTACCATTATAGTTTTTAAAAAGTAACTTTACTTTCCTGGTTTCCTGGAAGTAACTAGAATGTTTTTTTGGGGGGGTTAATGTTAAAAACCTGAGTACCACACGCTGCTGGCTTCCAGTACAACATATACTCTCCTCTTTACCTCAATACCCACAACAAAGCAACACTTGAACCACATGATATCCCTCCTCCCACAAATTACTGAGGTGGTACCTCATGAAAGAAAATCACCTGAGGCCAATGGTTGAAACAGGTGGAGGCTATTGGATGCAGCGCCCCTTTGGTTACATCATGGACTGCCTATGTATAAAGGAATTTCCAAAGTTTCAGTTGCAATGTCAAAGAAGCAAAGTTACCCCTCTTATTGGGTGGTGGTGGGGGGAATCATTGCTTACAAATAAATATTAGCTAGGATTTCCACAAAGTCCTGCTTGGCCAGTTTGTCCTAACATGGAGGTGACCTTGTACTCACAAAAACTAGGCTGGCAGAGTGTGAGAAATGGCAAGTTCCAGCAGGTTGTTTAGATTTCAGCTATGTCTCCCAAGGTGTACTGTGTCTGTCACCCAAAATCCAGCCAATTTAAATATACAGGGGCTCCTGCATATTTAAATCAGCCATAGCTGAAATTGCATTCTGTGTTAGTGTCAATGACATTGCAAGGTATTCAGGATAATTGGTTATCTGTAAATGGTTACTTCTAGGATTTTGTGCAATATGGATGTCTGTAAAATACTACTATGTTCATAACTCTCTGATATCTTGTTATATGAAGTAAAATTCCCTGAAAGCCATAATGCTAAGTGAGTAACATATTGACTATCAAGAGTGATCTTCATATTACTCTGGCAAAACTTTGTTCCATTTCTCATAGGTAAATAAAAGGAGAGGGAAAGCCATGAGAAATATACACATGGTGCCTGATATTTGTAGCGTGTATAGTGTGTATGTATATAACAACAGATACACATTTTCTATTAACTTGCAAGCTTCTGCCATGTAAAATTCTCATATGCAATGGAAGCTAATTAAAAATCAACAGCAACATTATGGGGATTTCAGAAAAGCTGATCAATGAATCCTCTGTCAGTTTCAATTTCTCCAAGGACAAGGGTTGTGCTCTCACTTACCTTACATGTTAAACAAAAATAAATTGCAAATATTGATTTTTTTCCCAAGCTCAGTTTTGATATGGCACTTTTATATTCATTTTCAGTCAACTTCTGTGGCATCATAAGTACCATCGCAAAATCAGCTCGACTATTATATTTCATCAAGAGGATTTTGGCATCAGATCCATAGTCTGAAGTGCTGAGGCCTGTACGATTGCTCTCTGTCTCATGAGAGAGAGAGAAGGAGAAAGTTGAAGAGCACCTTGTTGTCTTTTTAGTGCTGCTGCTCGCAAACAAGGGACTTCTTTTTCATGTTATGTTGCACTATTAAAACCAAAAGCCCCAGACTGTGGGTGGAGTTTATAATATGGATTGTATGAATTCCAGTGTTATTCTTCTTGGAAATTGAATCAATACTGATCTGGAAAAAAACTACAACATGATTTTCTGCCGCTCTCCTTCATAGACCTTCTTTCACTTTTCTTTCAGAACACAAGAAGTTTTTTGTAGCAGTTCCCACACAATCTCTCTCTCTCTCTCTCTCTCACACACACACACACACACACACACGCACGCACCCACACACACCCACACACACACCCACACCCACACACACACACACCCCAGCAAAAGGAAGTCTTAATATTAGCATACAAAAAAGCCTTTCAAGAGAGCCTTGAGTACAATAGGGCAATAACAGAGACACAAGATTTGCTTACAGAAGGTCCCAAACACAGTCCCTTTCCATGAATGGTCAGGATCTCCCCATATCTGAAGCTCTGGAAAGTTGGCAGTTACTACAGACCATACTGACCTTGGTGGACGAGTGCCTGATTTGGCATAAGACAAGATCCCAGCTTCGTCAGTGACTGTGAGGAACATATTTAGTGCCAGTGAGCACAGCTTGCAATAAATCTACAAGTTTGATGTGGAATTAAAAACAATGTGATGGATGTAGAAAGTGCACAGTGGGAGAACTGTCATGGCAATGGGGAGAAGACAAGTATTTCTAGAGTTATTTATTTATAACTGCAACATCACATATTTCTTTTCCTTTATGAATCTCAAGTCAAAACAAATACTCTTTCCTAGCCTTATATTCTCGCAGCAATATTGTGAAATAAGTTAGGCTGACAAACAGAATACTCAATTAGAGAACTTCATTGCTGAGTAGAAATTTGAGCCTAGGTCTCCTTGATCCAAGTTTGATACTCAAACCTTTACACTGGAGAATCAGTGGCTTCCCAGCTTTTGTGGAACTCTTAATTACTATCAGCCCCAGCCAGTGTGGCCAATGGTGAGGGTGAGGGTGGCAGACGTTCATCAACATTGGGAAGAGGGATGTTTCCTCACTCTGAAGGACACCACACTGACTCTAAGATGTTCTCTCAATATCCCAAAGCAGCTTTTGGTAGCATTCAGGTACCTGGGATGGGGAAATTGGGCCTGCTGGCATAGAGGCAACAATGAATTTCACCGGAAGAGTGTCTTCTATAAAAGTACATACCACAATGTAAAATAAGGGAGTTTTTTCTTTCTCTTTTTAAAATAGGAAATTATGTTTCCTATTTGTTTAGCATTTTTCTTTTCTTTTGCTCTTAATGTCAACACAACCTTCTAAATTGTCAGGTTAAAACAATATCCTATTAACATTTTAAATGTGAACGTCTTCAATGACTAGGACTAATAGCAACAGAAACAGAATTATAGACCACATAAAATTGCCTTTTTTAATGCAAATGTCCTTCTTTTCCCATACTCTCATCAAAATGAAAGTTTTCATTTTAACCTAAATGAATTCTAATGTGCTATATTGAATTATAATTAATATAATTAGAAATAATAAAATATGCTTCTATAATTGTTTGCTCAATACAATTTGTAACCATAGAAACCAGGAGGCAAAAAGAAGAAAAGGAAAAAAAGAAAAAATGCTTGATGTTAGTCAAACTTTCGTAATGCACAAATCTTTAGTGCCCAGCACATATTTAATATGCTGGGGTCTTCATTTCACAAGCATGTCACTGAGGAGAGAAAGGCAACTAGCTGGTAAAAACGAGATATTTCCTTGGTTGTTTAGAGTCACAATTGTTGTTAAGACCAGCAAACGTTCTTGTGCACCAAGATTCACAGATGTTTTCTGGTAATGATCTTCAGGAAACATGATTCTCAAACACTGAAGTGCATATGGGAAGCCAGCAAGAAGCAGAGGAAGCCAGCAGCTAAAGACTTCTATCAAGACTGCCAGAAGTCAGAATATATCTTTCATCTTCTTCAAGGACCGTAGACTTATGTGTGCAGGCAAGCATCCTCATTTGTTTAGGATTTTAATTAAGGAAAACAAGTTGTTTGGAACTGCTTCCAACCAACAGCTAGCATCTGTCCATGACACCTAATGATTTTTTACAACTTCATCGCAAATAATCCATTAAAAACAATAACAACCATGTCCAAATGTAGTTGCCTCTAAAACAAGAAACATGATAGTGTTGTTTGCCCTATGTTTCTGGATGAGTTTCAGTTTCTGCAGCCTGATGATGTTGACAAAACCCCTGGAGAGGTAAAGACTACTACATGTCTGCTGGACCTGTGCCCTTTCTGGCTTATAAAAAGTGCCAGAAAGGGACTGGTCGAGTGGGTAGGAGCTGTGGTGAATGCCTCCTTGAAACTGGGTAGTATCCCAGCATGCTTAAAAGGGGCAAAAGTAAGGCCATTGTTGAAAAAGCTCTCCTTAGGTCCCACAATGCTGAATAATTACCAACCTGTCTCTAATATTCCATTCTTAGGCAATGTGTTGGAGTGGGCTGAGGCATCTCAAGTCCAAGGGTTCCTAGAGGAGACTGATCTAGTTTCATTTCAATCTTGATTATGAGATGGAGATCGCTCTGGTTTCCTGGCATTCGCCTCTTAAGTCTGGATGCCCAGTTAAAACTAGTGTGCCAGCTGTGTCCATTCCTGGAGACGTCTGATTTGGCCATGGTGTGACATGCTTTGGTTATATCCCAGCTGGATTACTGTAATATACTCTGCATGGGGCTGCCTATGGAAAGTGTCAAGAAACTTCAGTGGGTCCAAAGTACAGCAAACAGATTACTGACTGGGACTGGACACAGGGATCTCACAGCTCCCCTATTACACCACCTCCACTGGCTGCCTATCCTGATTTCTAGGCAGAATTCAAAGTGATGGTTCTAACCTATAAAGTGTATTAAGCAGCTTGAGCCAAAGTTATCTTAAGGACTGCATCTCCCTTTATGATCCTGCTTGAGTGTGAAGATAATCAGGAGAGGCCTTCCTCTTGGTCCTGCCACCCTCACAAGTGCACTTGGTGGGGACATGGGAGAGGACCTTCTCTGTTGCTGCTCCCAGACTCTGGAACTCCCTCCTACAGGAGGCTAGACTGGCCCCAACTTTGCTATGCTTCTATAAGCATGCAAAGACCTTTCCTTACAGGCAAGCTTTCCCTGAGTAAATGGCTGCCGAGTGGGGTATTTAAAAATGGATTGTTGTACCTTACTGCATTGGATGTGTTTTGGTGTTGCTTTTTTGTTTGTTTGTTTTTTGTTTTTATAAGGGATGTGGTGGCGCTGTGGGCTAAACCGCAGAAGCCTGTGCTGCAGGGTCAGAAGACCAAGCAGTCGTAAGATCGAATCCATGCGACAGAGTGAGCGCCCGTTGCTTGTCCCAGCTCCCGCCAACCTAGCGGTTCGAAAGCATGCAAATGCGAGTAGATAAATAGGTACCATCTCGGTGGGAAGGTAAACAGCGTTCCGTGTCTAAATCACACTGGCCATGTGACCACGGAAAGATTGTCTTCGGACAAACGCTGGCTCTATGGCTTGAAGAGCGGGATGAGCGCCGCCCCCTAGAGTCGGACACGACTGGACAAAAAAAAAAATTGTCAAGGGGAACCTTTACCTTTACCTTTTTATTTTTTTTTGATATTGTACTCATTGATCCTTTTAATATTGTATACTCACTGTTAGTAGCTTTAATTCTGTCTTTTAACTGTTGTAAGCTGCTTTGGGCCCCTTTTAGGGAGAACGGCTGATTTCAAATAGTTTAATTAAAATTAATAAAATTGTAGAACAAGTGCTACAGAACTGAATGGAACGGCATTCTGGCCATTTATGTCAGTCTCAGGATAAAGGGACCAGTATTGTACCTGCATCAATGGAAATGGAGAATGCAGCGAAGAAATCAACTACCTTTTAAAGCTAACACACACACCTGGAACTTCTGAGCAGAATCTTAAAAATCATCAAACAGAATAAAATAACAATAGAAGCAGAACAGCAAAAACAAAAATTAAGCCAACAAACACTACACACACACACACGCACGCACACACACACACACACACACACACACACACACACACACACACACACACACTTAACAAGGTGGCCACATGTCTTATTTTATCATAAATAATCTTGCATTTGAACAGCTGCCAAAAGTTGATCTTCTTTTTGAATGTGTCTCCCCTGAGAAGGTTTGTCCATTCCAAGAACCCTAGTTAGCACCTGAGGTGGCTGGGTGACTGTGAATTAGGTATTTGGCTGCTGAACCACATGTTGCAAGTTTGATTCCTCCTGGTATGTCCTGGGAGAAGAGCCAGCCTCTGTAGCCTTGGGAAAGCTTCACAGTCCATAAGGGTGTCCCCAGAAGAAGGGAACAGTATAACATTTCTGAGTACTGTTTACTTAGAAAACCCTGGAAAAGTTCACCATAAGTCTGGATTATTTTACCAGCACATAATTAATTAATTAGCACTTGAACAGCAGGTTCAACAGCCATGCAGGTCACCTGCTCATAAACTTGCCTATGCCAATGAAATTCACTGTAATGAAAAATGCATTGTAATTGCGTTGAAAATATGTAAAAATAATTTCTGATTTTGCATCTGTTCATGTAATTTCTGGTAATGTATTGATGTGTGGCCACTGTGCTTGGGTGTAGGTTGAGGTAAATAGATGGGTCTTCAATATAGAGTACCTAGGAGGGCAAATTTCAGTCAGACATTAGATGACATTTCACCATGGTAAGATCAGTCTGACAATGGAACTGAAGGACATGGGGCTCCCACACTCAAGAGGTTTTCAAGAAGATTCTGGATTGTTGTGATCAGCACCAACTCTAGCATTAAAGTCTCCAAGAATGAACAGTGCCTCTCTTTCAGGGACTTTTTTGATAGTAGCTGCCAGATCGTCATAGAATTTGTCTTTCACTTCTGTAGTGGATGACAGTGTTGGTGCATATGCACTAATGAGGGTTACTGGTCCTGCTGATGAGTGGAGCTGTAGAGACAGGATTCTTTCACTCCCCACAGTAGGTGGAACAATGCATCTCAGAAGGGTGTTTCTGACTCCAAAGCCAACACCATACTCCCTGGTCTCATTCGATGGTTTTCCCTGCCAGAAGAATGAGAAGTTTTTTTCTTTGACAGATCCCGAGTCTGGCAGTCTTGTCTCTTGCAGGGCAACAATGTCCATCTGCAGTCTACTCAGTTCCATGTCAATAACAGCTGTCTTGCACACATCGCCTATTTCTTGCAGGTCATCAGGAAAGCCGTAGTCAGGAAAGCCAGGGTCATTGTCCGTACATTCCAGGTGCCCAGCTTTAGGGCAGAAGTTTTCTTACGATTGTTGCATGGTGCACGGTTGTCGATCTGCTTGTCGGGTTTCACCCTAAACCCCATGCACCCCGTGAGGTTAACAGACCGTGGCGAGGTAGCACCTTACTGGCTGGGGGCTGCCCAGCTTAAGGCGGGCGGTATCTACCTACTGAGGTGTAATGACCTCTCCCACCATCAGAAGTAGCCCCTGGCGTCATGCTCTACACCAATTGAGCAAAGACTTATAACCGGTAACTGCTACTTCCCGTGTTGTTTCGACGCTGTATGCGAAGCTGGAGTGTCCTCTCCAAAGCACGAAGCCTGGGTAAAATAATATGGGGGATAGGCTGTTACCCAAGCAGCAGATCCCCCCTCTCCACATCGCTGAGTCCAGTGGAAAGGCAAGAGCCAATACAACTGGCTCCAGCAACGTCGCAGGAGTTGGCAGAATTGCCTCCGGGACTCCGGCTCCGGATTTTGCCTCGAGGTTATCTCCTGAAGCCCTTTCCATAAGTGGCTATAGCCACAAGGCAGTGGAGGTTTAAAGTTGGAGTTTTCCTTCTCCTAGATGGGCTGCCTTCCAGGGCTGACGAGCCCCACCTACCCGGCCTTCTGGATGGTTATTGGTGGCAATACTGTAGCCAGAGTTTTGAAGTGGCTACAAAAATTCCCCAGCTAGTGACTGATAGTAGCCCCAAAGAGTATTTTTTCCAGGCTCTGGTTTTTTTATTTCCGGCACTGAGGCAGGGATTGCATTAAATGGTCTCCAGATCCTACCCCAGTGAGTATTCTGGGTATGATTCTTCCTTCACCCCTCTAATTTCAGACTTATTTCCTTTTGTTGTGTGTGCCATTTAGTTTCCCTACTGTGGTATTTTAAATAAAAACAAGTTCTTTTATATCATCCTGGTGCCTATGGCTGAGACGGCAAAGCTTTATTACACATTGCATAGGCATGTAAAAACATTTGAGAACTTCACAGATGACTTTGTTTACCCATCATAATTGTTAATGCACCTGATGGTACTGCTTCTTTCCCATAAATCTATAATAAAATTCCATGTGAGTCTTGGTTGTTATGAATTTCAGTGGTATAGGGAGTTTAATTGTTCTTGTGTGGTAAAACACATTAGCCCACTGGAAACCATAACAACCAAGATTTGTAAGCCGTCAAAGATTTATGGAAGGGAAACTGTACTATCAGGAGTATTAACCATTATGGTTAATAAACAAAAACGTGCACAACATTTTGTTAGCTCATGCAACGTAACAGAACTTTTATCTCAGCTGGAGACACCGTGGAAATACGAAACAGTATGTTTTAATTTAAAAACAACATGCTCAGGAACTGTATCCTTGCTCCCTACCCATGGCACGATTCAGTTAAAATGCTTCAAGGAAACATTAGCATTTGTTTCAAAATACGGAATGCTAAGCAATTCCTACAGCGTTGGCTGGAGTGCAGATGTATCACACATTATTAATTATGCAGCAAGAATACAAAAAAGACACAGAAGAGATGAAAGAGAGATGTTTCACTGGCAGTTCAGCCACAGTTTGCTTCAGGCATATTGCTTCCAGCACCCAAACGTCCCCTTCCAACATGCCATTTGTGGTGATGGTTCCTGAATTTTTGCATTTTAATTCTTTGCACATTATGAGGCTGGTAGCTTTTGTGACTACAAGGATATGGCACATTATTACCGGGGGGAGGGGGGGACAAAGAGACAGGAAGTAGCCTAGAGAACAGCACACAAGCTAATGAAAATGCGCACGTATGCAAGAAACTGAGTATCTATGGCTTCTGGTTTGGCAGAAGTCCTTTGGACTGGAAACTTCTAAGGCCTTGTTTTTGCTCCAGTCATGTCAAAGCATGCTATTATGCAACACCAGAACTTACATATGTAGAACCTCTGTAGGGCTGTGACAGCTAGAGTTGCAAGATAAACATGCTTACTTAGGAGTAAGCAGAGCCTGGCAGAGTTACTTTGTAAACTACTCCTCTCAGAATCCCCCAGAAACCATAGTGACAGGACTAAGAAGGGCTGAACTCTGAGTGATCAGGAGATGAGGTTCCTGGGACATATTTCAGAGTTCCAGCCTAAATCCAATGTCAGGATAGCACCCAATCATAAGCAGAATGGGGCTCTATGCTTCACTGGATTTCTCAGCTCTCTACAAAAGAGAGGGCATGGAGGGTTTTAAGGGACAGGGGATTGAAGTTCCTACACAGAGAGAATTCTATAGATCATATATTAAATTAAAAAAAAAAATTGACCCTGGTTTATCCAACATCAGTGCCTGGCCTCATTGGTTGCAGCTGCAAAACATAATTCCACCAAATTATTTTATTTATTTATTTATTTGACTTATACCCCGCCCATCTGGTCTAAAAGACCACTCTAGGCGGCTTCCAATATAGTAAAAACAGTGAAATAATATAAAAAACACACACAATTACATAAATCATATTGTAATAAACAGAATACAACAATAGAATAGAAAATACATAAGGAGAGAATAAAGAAAAGTCAGATATTAACTGGAGGAAAGGCCTGAATGTATAGCCATGTTTTTAATTGACTTTTAAAAGTGTCCAAAGTGGGGGCCGCGTGGATCTCAGGAGGGAGATTGTTCCAGAGGCGAGGAGCCACCGCCGAGAAGGCCCGGTTTCGTGTCCTTTCTTTCCGGGCCTCCACACAGTGGTTAAAATCCCGTTGTGCTGCTAAGCAAAAGGGATACTTTTTTGGAGGGGGTGAATTGCCTCAAGTTAAGAAAGCTTTGTGGGTAGTATTTAATGCATGCTCACTAGTGCCACTTGGCATGCAACAGATGTCTACAAATATTTCTTAACTTGAGGCAATTTGAACCTAAAAATTACACTTTTTGCATAAACAAACACAACAGGATTTCAAACAGTGGATGTTCAGTTACCTGCTGAATATTTCCAAGGTATCTTTTACAGAAATCTTGTCCACCCACTGCAGATTTAAAATACACGTCCCTGGATTTTGTTTGACTGAGCTGAGGCCTAACTGGTTTACCACAACATAAGCTTTTGCTGGCAGCATCAGAGGCTTCATCAGCTTCATGAAGAGAAACTAATTTGGTTTACATATGCATATCCTGTTTTCCCTGAAAATAAGACCTAACCTGAAAATAAGCTCTAGTATGATTTTTCAGGATGCTCATAATATATGCCCTACCCCCAAAATAAGCCCCAGTTAAGTGAAACCCCGCCCTCCACCGTTGTGCAGCATTGCGCAGCAACCAGAAAAAGATGACATTACTGTAAAATAAAACATCCCCTGAAAATAAGCCCTAATGCATTTTTGGAGCAAAAATTAATATAAGACTCTGTTTTATTTTTGGGGAAACACGGTAGATTGAGAAATACACTAGAGAATGAGTCATGTTAATTGGAATACAGAGCATGTCTTTATTGCTGGATGTACCGTGAATGAAATAACAATCACATGTGAAATGTAAGTTTATTTTATGGAGGGAGGAGTAGGAATGGCCCAAACTCATTTTCAGTGCTACCCCCCCCCCCAATATTTCTGGCTTCACCTCCCATTGTTTTCCACTTCATCATTATCTCTGTGACACTTTCTCCCTCCTTTCATTTGCTTCCCCCCCCCTCATGGCCAGCTAATTTCTTGCTCCCCAACTCCCCATTGCCTGCTCCTCCCACCACCATACAGCAAGTCTTCCTTCCCCACTTACATAACCAGAAGGACTCTTTGAAGGAGATCACAGTGCCTGTGAGGCTCCCCAAAGAGCAACTTATTTTCTAACTTGTGGGACCTGAGAGCCTCGCAGAGCCAGAGAGCAAATCTACTGGGCATTTACTTGCAATTTATGTTGGACAAGGAACTGATGAATTAGAATGAAAAGTCAATGATCACACAACATAAAGCTCAATGCAGGGAAATCAGTTATGGAATCATCTTTTTTTTTAGGGGGTGGGGGTGGAATTGTCTCCTGTGGTGTTGTTCAGCCAAGAGGAGTAGTTGAAATGTGTTGTGATCAGTTTGACATCACTTTTGTTTGCAAAAATTAACTTTTTGAATGAATTGCAATTGGGAAAAGTATCTTTTAAAGCTCTAAATTGGAGTAATTGCAATTGAAAAAAGTGAAGTTTTCAAACTTAAGGTGGGACAGAAAGTCATTCTAGATCTTTTCAGACAAACCAACATTGAAATTGGCCTGACCAGTACCTTTCCCCCTCCTACTTTCACTACCATGACACTTCTTTCATGATTCCTTTTCTCTTCTCTCTATGGACAATGAAGCTACTGGTATGTGCAAAGCCTTACAAAGTTACGTAACTAACATAGCTAACGAGGACATACATCTGGAGTGTGCAAAATCTTTTTTTTTTTTAAACCATTCTTAATTATGCCAAAAGATGGGCATCACTCCAAGCTGATTCCTGGGAACAATTCTTTGTTTGAGGTTAGGACAAAAAACAAAAAAAAAAAAAAACCAAAAAAAAAAAAAACCAAAAAAACAAAAAAAAAAAACCCATGAGCTGTTCAGTATTCTGGCTGATGGCAGACAATGAACATAAATATTAGGTTTGTGCATTAGATGCAACAAACCAAGCAGATAACATTTCCCCCCTCTCTCTCCACCTTATTTCTTCCAATCAGAACAGTTTCATGTAAATCACATTAAGGGGGAAGGTAACACTTTGCTTTCATTTGGCCAATGGCCAACTACCTCAGGCGCAATTTTCTTCCAGTCACCCCCCCACCCACCCCGCACAGTATAACCATGTCTTCATCATTCTGGAAGAAAGCTTTGCTGTGTAATGAGCACTGCCAGTGGTTAACGCAATCCCCTCACACCAGGTGCTTTTTGTTTTCGTGGCAGAGAGCTAGGTTTTACTTTGTTATCTGTTTGCCAGTATTTTGTACAGCTCTCCGTATGACTGCAGGCACGTTGGTTCTTTACGAACAAGAAGGGGGAAAACCTCTCACTCTGCTTTGTATGCCTCCCTTTCCCAGTGCTTCACCTAAATGCTATAATTAAGCTTATTTTCCATGTTCCACATCTTCCCAGCATGGTCCCTTTCAATCACACGGATAACCGAGCATTGATTCAACTGGAACATTTTGGATCTTCAACAGCAGTATCTAAGGAGTTTTTCCACAAAGCAAATACAGCAGCTTTCCAAGAGTTCAGCAGCGGCTCCATACAAGATACATAAAGAAACCTTAAAAATATGCTATATTGATTTGTGTTGGGAGGGAGACAGCCGAGGGGTGGAGGAGAAGCTACGGGATTTTTTGATGCTTCGCGCAACACAGCTAACAGCTTTCAGGGGCCATCGATGGAAAAGTCATTTAAACCATGCTGAAAGAAAAAAAAAAAAACTCTATCTGCTCTTAGTGCCCAAACCTGCAATTGGATAATGCTTCACTCAGATAGGTGTCTTCAGGCACCTACAATCTCAATACAGCTTTATGAGGCACTGGAATAGAAGGGGCATTTAGAGATCCAAGAACAGCTGCGATCTCAAGACCAACCAACCAACCAACCAACCAAAAAATGTCTTTCAAAAGTTGGGAATTAATGTTTGGTTCTCATTTCTGCAGTTTGATATGTAAATGAAATACATACTGTATGTACAGTGTTTGAGGGCAATATTTCTCAAGTGTGTGTCCCACCACCACCACTAAAATTAGAGGTACACTTAATTCTTATGCCTAAACAGATTAAATTGCTGTTAATAAAAATTACTTACCCTGAGCTGAGTGTATATCTAGTACTTTTGCATGAGTCATTGTTCTGAAAATCACACAAACGCAAGAGTAGGTAAAACTCTTATTACTAGTGTTGTTGTGTGCCATCAACTCACCTCTGATTTATGGCAACACTATGACTGAGCAGTCTCCAAACTCTCCTGCTCTGAACAACATTGCTCAACCCCCTGGTTTCCTTTAGGGAGTCGATCCATCTTGTATTTGATATTTCTCTTTTCCTGCTGCCTTCAACCTTTCCTAACATTGTTGTGTTTTGTAGAGAATCTTGCCTTCTCATGATGTGCCCTAAGTTTCTTTTCTTTTGGCTATACAAAAGCAGCTTATTAATATACCATGTGTGCTAGTAAGTTGCTGACTCTGTTCAAGCCTTTCCTTATAGACCAGAATTTATGAATATATCCCAATTTAACTATTTCCTCCCCAAGTCTCCTCCTTCCTTTCTTTTACAACAGTCACTTTCATATTAGTGACCAACCTGGGAGACTGAAATGTTCTAAAATGGGCTTTTGTGTGTTGCTAATGTGATAGTTAGGTTTGTTCCAAATTATCCTCTTGCGCAGAGATTGTCTCTTGTCGAATACCAAATGGTAATGCTGGCAGAAGATGGCATATCCTCTGCAGAGAGTTTTGCTGTTCTGGGATGTGTGAAATAGGGCTTTCCAGATGCTAGTGTGGGCATATGGTGCATACTGAAATAATTGCATAATGTACCAAAGCCTATAATTTGCAGAATGACTTCCATAATGTTTTTTTAAATCTGAAAGTGCTAGAACAATTGATCACCCTATTCTACTGTGGATACTGTAAAAGAATCAGCCTGGTAATGTACATGTTAAATAAGCTTCCTAGGAGCCCGGGGAAAAAAAGGAAACGTAATGAATATCAGCTCATATGCTTGAGCACAAATGATTACTATAATGCCGTAGTGCTGCAGGCAATTAGCTTAACACTTTATTTAAGATTTACTTGTTCACAGTGAGCAGGGATACATCCCTCCTGGGTTGTGACCAGATGTTTTTAACATGCAGGCTGTAATTTCAGCAGTTATAACTGGGTCCATGCCTCAGTGGTAATGGAGCCATTGCTGTCCAACAAGGATCTGAAATAGGACTGTTCAAGGGAAACCGCAGAAGAGGCAACATGATTCTGTGGAGGATATCAATGAATCTGGCACAGGCAGCTGACATAATGAATGGCACTGGATGATGCCCCTTTTTCACCCCAGGGAACACATGTGTTTGCACAGGCATCCGTAACCTCACCTTCCCATTTCTTTTGTTCTGTTGAGCGCAAGATGGATGCATTTGTGAATTTCTCCAGTGCAAGTCATTCCAGAGAGCTCTTGGAATGAGAATATTTCATATCAGTGGGCAGGATGCAGGTCATCTGATCCAATAGGATGCTGGCACTTCTGTCACCAAGTTCTGTTATCATAAAAGCAAATCCTGATGCTTGTTAAGAATAGATTATAAACAACTCCAAAAGCCAGTTTGGAGGCCACTTTTAGAGAACAAAGGAGCAATACAATCCACAGAGATGGAGACAGCCTGGTTGTTCTCGGGAAGGAGTTGCACAACTGTGGGGCGGTGAAAGAGAAACCCCCTGACTTGTGTAGTCATGACCTTGGATATTCTAGCCTCTTTGGATGGTGAGTCACTGAGGATATTAAATTTCTCCTTGAGATGAATTCAAATATCCTTCTCCAAAATAATTCAAGACCTTACCATTCCAAACACTTTAAAAATGATTTTAGAAGTCTAGTCTTTTTTACTCAAAAAATCTGTTATCAAATCTCTCTCTATACCAGTGTGTGTGTGTGTGTGTGTGTGTGTGTGTGTGTGTGTGAGAGAGAGAGAGAGAGACAGACAGACAGACAGACAGACAGACAGAGACAGAGAGCGAGCAAAAGACAGAGACAGAGACAGACAGACAGACAGACAGACACAGAGAATAGCATGGTGTATTTTCAGATCTGCTTCATTCACTCAATAATGCTAAAATCCCTCTCTGGCATAATCCACATTTTAGTCCTGCAACATGGGAGCATAGAGTTTGAATTGATGGTGTAGCTTATTTCTATGCTAATTGCCACTCTCCCTAATTATTATTATTATTATTATTATTATTATTTATTTTATTTATATCCTGCCTATCTAGTCGATAGACCACTCTAGGCGGCTTACAACATGGGATAACACTATAAAAACAACAGAATTACATAATAGAAAACTTTCAACCATTGGGTTAAAACATTAGGAAAGAAAAGAGAAGGGGATCAGGAATTAACTAGGAGGGAAGGCCTGCCAAAACATCAATGTTTTTAATTGCTTTTTGAAAATACCGAGCGAGGGGGCCGCGTGAATATCAGGGGGAAGGTTGTTCCAGAGGTGAGGAGCCACCGCCGAGAAGGCCCGATTTCTTGTCTTTTCCTTCCGGGCCTCCCTCCGCGTTAGGCTCCTCAGCCTCACCTCCTGGCTCGCGCGAGTGACACGGGTAGATCTTGGTGGTAGAAGGCGTTCCGCCAAGTATCGAGGCCCTAAACCGTTTAGGGCTTTGTACGTAAGCGTCAACACTTTGAAGTCGATGCGGAATCTGATGGGCAGCCAATGCAATGTGGCCAGAGTGGGTGAGATGTGTTGGAATTTTTTCACCCCACTGAGGAGTCTGGCCGCCGCATTCTGCACCACCTGAAGTTTCCGCAACAGCCTCAAAGGCAGCCCCACGTAGAGCGCATTGCAGTAGTCTAATCTTGAGATTACGAGCGCATGCACCAAAGTGGTGAGCGCCCCAACATCGAGATAGGGCCGCAGCTGGGCTACCCGCCTAAGATGGTAGAAGGCGGTTCGGACCACTGACGCCACCTGGGATTCCATAGTGAGCGCCGGGTCCAGATGGATCCCCAAGCTGCGGACCCCCCTCCTTAGCAGGAAGGGTCACCCCCCCAAAAGAGAGGGAGTTTCCCAAGCTCCCGACTGTGGGGGCGCCCACCCTTAGTACCTCCGTCTTGTCCGGGTTCAGCCTCAGCCCGTTCTCCTGCATCCATTGCAGTACGGTCCCCAGGCAGCACTGGAGGGACAGAACGGCATCTCCTGCGGAAGGTGGAAATGAGATGTAGAGCTGAGTATCATCAGCATACTGATGACACCGAGCTCCACACCCCCTGATGACCCCACCCAGCGGCCTCATATAGATGTTAAACAACATTGGGGAGATGATCGACCCCTGTGGAACCCCGCAATTGAGATTCCACGGGGCCGAGACGCTCTCCCCAAGCTGAACTCTCTGGGGATGGTCCTCCAAGAAGGAACGGAGCCAGGCCAGTGCAAGGCCCCCAATTCCCAACTTGGAGAGCCTCCCCAGGAGGATACCGTGGTCGATGGTATCAAAGGCTGCTGAGATGTCGAGGAGGACCAGCAGGGACACGTTGCCCCTGTCGGCCTCTCTCAGTAGGTCATCACACAGGGCGACCAATGCCGTTTCTGTGCCGTGGCGCGGCCTGAAGCCCGACTGAAACGGATCCAGGGCATCTGTTTCGTCCAGGTGCGCCTGAAGCTGGTTGGCCACCACCCTCTCCACCACCTTACCTAGGAAAGAAACATTGGCGACGGGCCTATAATTGCCAATTGTGTCCGCCGCCAAACTTGGTTTCTTCCTAATGGGCCTAATGAGTGTCTCCTTAAGGGCAGATGGAAATCGGCCCTCCAGGAAAGACCCATTAATTATTGCAGTGGCCCATTCCGTTGTTGTAGGCCTGGCTGCTTTGATTAGCCAGGCCGGACAGGGGTCAAGGGAGGAGGTGGTGGCACAACAGCGATCAAGCACCCTGGCGACAGTATCAGGCGTGACAGGCTGAAATGTGTCAAAAATTACCGGGCAAGACGGAGCGCTGGACATCTCAGCTCGACTCACTGTATTCAAAAAAGGAGACAGGTCCCGGCGGATGGCCTCCAGACATTCCCCTGTGTCAAAATGGAAGGCATTTTGGTATGCCTCCCACACTTTAAAGTGCTGCAGAGTGCAGGCAAAAGATTGGTAGGAAGAGTACCCCCCCCCCCAAGTCTGTGGGACTGTAACTCCCATGCACCATGGCGACATATGACAGGAACTTTAGTCCAACACAGGCACAGGGTTGGAAAAGACTGGCAAGGTATTCCACAAAAAGTTTCATGTGTCTTGCCAAAGAAAGTGTCTCCTCGTCCATCAAAAAGAAGGAAAAGGGAATGAGAGGATCTGTCTACCTATCATCTATTTATCACACATCACCCATCTATCACCTATTTGAAGTATTTGTTACTTGTTTTTCTGCAGCACCCAAAGTAATGTGCAATAAACTAGATTAAAAATGTTCTTTTTTTTCTTTTGTTCTTTTTTTTTTTTACCCTGAAGTCTGTTTGTTCCAATGTCACTTGAAACTTTCATTTCTGGAAGCTCCAATTAAAAATGCTAGAGGCATTCTCCTTAGGTTTTTTAATTTGAGAGATGGGATAGAACTGTCCAAAACATTATGTCTCTGATGACATTGCTGTTGACATGTTCAGATCTGGAAAGGGCTGGTTCCCTTTGTAACAGAAGGGAGGCTTCTCCCTCTGTATGGTTTCTGAGGTATATTTTGGCAGAAGCCCAATGAGCTTTGATCAGACCCAGGAGTTTTCTCAAGGGGATTTTACAATTTCCAGAACTGTTGCAGGTTTCACCTTAACTGACACTTGAAACGTTTGGAATGAATTTGGAGGTCTTTTCTCGGGTAGAACATTTAAGGAATTTTAAGAGAAGGCAAAAGACCGGCATGATTACCCTGATGCATGGGCAGAAGGGTCCCTCTTAGGATGCAGCTAGCTGTCTTTTCTCACAATGCTACAATCCATGGCATTAAAGGGGTTTTGTTCTCTCCAGTGTCTCTTGACATTTCTTCTGACATCTTAATCATTCCTTTCTAGGAAGCAAATGCTTTTTGTTGCTTATTTCAAAATACGTCCATTGCATAAAATACATTTCTGCACCATGTTAAAATTCCCAGGGAGAGAAGTTGCTAACTGCTGCAAGTTCTCATATTTTCCAGAACATTCCCTCTTCTGTTATGTGTCTGTCCCTCACAGTGAGCCAGAACATTGAGTGAAACACCTGCTAATCTTTCCAGTGACTGTTCCTAGGACCAGAAGGCAGGAGCTGAGCAAAGACCAAGAAACAAGGAAGAGGTAAACATGTCATGCCATGTAACTGGATCTGACTGAATGTGAAAACCATTGTGTAAAACTGGCAAGAAGATGGAATAAGGCTAGGCAGCAACAAGTGAGACTGAAAAGAGAGGGTGGGCTCGGAAAGGGACTCCTTCCAGCCCTCCTCCAAGAAAAAAAATAGTGTCCATCCATGTGTTTTTTAAATGGGCATTTCTGGTTCCAGTGTAGTCTGCAAGGGATCTGGGGGTTTAATTCTAGCCTCCATGTCCTCAGTCCTCACCTGCCCCTGTTTTAAATCACACAGACAGGCCAAAGAGGAACATGTGTTCTCTGGTCAGTGCTATGCAATGCCAGTCACCATTTAGCTCAGCCTAACTAGGGGCTTCTAGCAGCTAGTGAGGCTGTATGGACTATGGCAGTGACCACAGGGGAGGCCAGCAGAACTGCCCATTGCCCAACTCAGAGCCACACAGGGTCCAAATTGTTGGAGTTTTAGGAACCTTCATGTGCTGCCTTCAAGAAATCCGATTGCAAGGGATCTTTCTGGACTGGGATGACTGTCAATCAATCCAGCAGTAACCAATTGTTCTCTCCCAGATTTTGAAAAGAGCCATGAGCAGCCTTATATAGTAGTCAGTCAGTATACAGTACATAGTCAGCCAGTATCAGTCATATAGTCAACTATGAGTCACTTAAGCTCTACACATGTAACTAGTCATCATTTTCTACAATTTGCTGTTATTTGAACTATTCAGAACTGTGAATAAATTGAACTTTTATTGGTTGTTGTGGGTTTTTCGGGCTCTTTGGCCGTGTTCTGAAGGTTGTTCTTCACGGCCAAAGAGCCCGAAAAACCCACAACAACCATTAGATCCCGGCCGTGAAAGCCTTCACGAATACATTGAACCTTTATTTTTTTTCTCTTTCCAATGTCTCTAAATGAGTTATCTAGACTGTAAGTACCAGTTGATGAGACAAGCAATAAGGGGTGGTCTACTGTGCTGAGATTTGAAGCTAATTCTGCTCTATAAGACTCTGCATTTTGTCTACTATGTAGTCAGAGGATTTAGTTACAAAATTCCACACTCTGCCACAACCACAGTGGAGGCCAGCAAATCTACCCAACTCAGAGGCACACAGGGTCCAAATGAAGGCTATACAGGACTGTGTTTAGGAATACTGTAGTTTGTTCCTCATAGATCTTCCCCATTTCACAGATAATGTTTATCACATAGAAATGTGGCACATAAATTATGAGGGGCCCCAAGCTATCTCAAAACATATTCTGTTCCTAGTATTCAACGGTGTGGAACTGTTGGTTGGTTCTTACGTTATTCAAAATCTATCAATCCCTACTGTTTCTTACATCAGGGCTCTGCATTGTAGTGGAACTTGTAGAACAGGCCTATCCTAGTGAACATACATGTAGATGGTAAATTGTCCCAGGTTTTGAGAGCTTTAGAAGAAATCCTGTTGGTTAATATGAGCACCTGCTATCTCCAAACATCACCGTTCCATAGTGGGGGAAAACAGCCAGCTTTTCAAATAGCTATATTTTGAGATCATGTGCAGCAGAGCAGGGTAAAGTTAGTCCTTTGTCCAGCTGTTTTAAGGCATCCTGGCTCCTGATGTTGCTGGCTGGCTGCTCTCTTTTTCTGTAACAAAAATGTGTTTTCACATTGTGAGTGGTTTCTTTTCCTACCGCACCCACCCCAACTAAAAACAGAAGTAGATGTCTCTGTCCAACCATTTCAAGTTGTGACGTTTTGCTAATCCTGGCCTTTTCCAGGCATGGAGTGTCCCACAAGGTGTGGGGAGAGTCTAGGTGCAAAACATTGCCCACTCCTGGTATGCAGTGAAATATTTTCCTGTCTAAAGGTGTGTGTGATTCAGAAGTCTTTACAGAGCATCATTAAAGCTCAACTGTACTTCTAAGTAAATGTTTGGAACACCTGCCTTTGACTGTCAAAGTTTGCCCCATTAGGTCAACAAGGGACGAATTGGGCCCTTCATTGTACATGCCATATTTACTGTACTGCCTTTCTTTAGCTAGAGGTATGGCTGTTAGGGCCACCACATTTCAGGAGTTCTGATATCTCCAAAATGACAGAATGGTTGATAAAAGGTATCTACAGAAATGAGATGCAGTGGCCTCTGACATCTAAGACAACTAAGAAGAAAATCCCTGACATGCAGCGATGAACACAATGAGGTGGTGGCCTTCACGTGCATTGGCCCACAACGCTGAATGAACTAGCTAGCTTTTGACTAGCTTTCATCTTCTCAACTTAGTTGAAGCTCAAGCTGAAGAACAGCCTTCTTAGCTGCTAATGACACATTCTCATTTCTGGACACAGCCAGGGAGTATGTAGGAAGAGTTGCTTTAAAAAAAGAGGCAGATTTATCAAAGGAAGACAGCAATAAAAGACTGCTGCTCTGCACAATAATGAGCAGCTGTTCTCTGCTAGCACCACTGGATGCAATTGGATGCTTCAATTAGAGCAGCTTCAGAAAGAGAGAAGAGCAGTCCTTCTGGACCCCAGGGGTGAGGATGTAACAGGCATTACTATAAGGGATACAACTAAAGCTACAAACTGCCAGTAGAATTTGAGGCATATGGCTCCCTATGACAACTGAAACTCATTTGACTGTGATATTTAATGCTGGAAAATTATCTAACTATGTGAATATTTGGCAAATATTTCCCAAATATTTTTCTTTCTTTCTTTAATGAACATTTGCATTGAATTTTCAGTTTTTAACAGCTGATGTGTGACACTGCATGCTAGGCAGCATGTGATGGCATTTTAAAAAAATTCACATTATTCAATGGTTGCACATAACAGCACTAAAATTAAAGTATATGATGGTAGACATGTAATGTCACTTGTTACCTGACAGCAGCTGATCAATGTTATCCATCCTGGTGTTAAACATATGACTGATAACAGTTTGTGAAATTTGATCATATTATATGCCTGACTCAATCAGCTGCAGGATGTCAATATTGTAATTCTAAGGTAAAATGTTGCATTCAGACATCATATTGAATAGCCAAATGGCAATATTATCAGTCTGGAAGATTTATAGATACTTGGGTTCACTCCATCTCAGTCTGGTTACAGTAACCCTAGCATAACATCTCCCATAGGAAAAAAAGAGAGATTAATTGGGAGAACTAGGAAGACACATAAAAGGGATGTGGTGGCGCTGCGGGTTAAACCGCAGAAGCCTCTGTGCTGCAAGGTCAGAAGACCTGGAGTCATAAGATTGAATCCACACATTGGAGTGAGCCCCCATCGCTTGTCCCAGCTCCTGCCAATCTAGCAGTTCGAAAGCATGCAAAATGCAAGTAGTTAAATAGGTACCACCACAGTGGGAAGATAACGATGTTCCATGTCTAGTCACGCTGACCACGGAAGATTGTCTACAGACAAACGCTAGCTCTATGGGTTGGTAACGGAGATAAGCACCACCCCCTAGAGTCAGGCACGACTGGATAAAATGTCAAGGGGAACCTTTACCTTTACCTTAGGAAGACACATAAACCCTTTATAGGATGTGGAATTGTATATTTGGTGGCTTAGCAGTTTCTTACATCTATTAGTTATTAAGAGGGCAAGTTGTTATGTGCTGGGATCTCAAATCATTACCCGCTTGCAGCTAACTGATGAGGTTCAGAGATACATCTTAATTGTGCAGTTCATCACTTAGCTGAAATTAGCTGTGGTACACCACCCAAACCTTACCCAAATGTCAATAGGACCCAGGGCCGGACTGGGACCAAAAATCGGCCCTGGCATTTACCGCCTCGCCGCCCCCGCCCCCCCGAGCGCCCGCCAAGCCCCTCCACAGCGGCATCATCGCCCGCGGCCCGCTGCCCCCCGAGCCCCTCGCCTGCGCGGGTGGCCGCCACCCCCAGGGAAGGAGCCCCCGCCGTGCCACCCTTCGCCCCACTGCCACCGCCGCCGCCATGGCCGTGCCCACCCCGCCCCTGCGCGGCTCCTCCTCCTTCTCCTGGGCGGCCGCCCCCGCCCCGCCCCGCCCCTCCCATCGCAGGCGGCCCCCCTGAGGAGCCCCCGTTCGCGGCCGAGAAGGGCTGCTCCTGCCCGCCCCAGCTCTCCCGCTCCCAGCAGGCCCGCAGGAGCGCCCCGACAGTGAGGGGGTCCCGGCAGGCACGCATCGAGCCCGCCTCAGCTGCCTCCGTCCTCGGCCGGCTGGCCGGCTGAGGTGGCTGTGAGGAGAGCCTTCGCCGGCTCCTTCCTTCCTTCCCCGAACCGGCCGTTCTGACCATCGGCCGTTCTGGCATTTGCCAGAACGGCCAGATGGCCAGTCCGGCCCTGATAGGACCCCATCCAATATATTTTGTTGAAGTTCAGAATTTCCAGGGTAGTTTGCCTTAATTAAGAAAAACACAATAAAATGGTAAGAAAGCTACTTGTGGCAGAAACTTTCAGAGAAGAAAAGGATTTAAAAAATCATGGCAGGGAGAAAAACTTCAGGGAAATTAAAAACGAGGGAAATTAAAAAATTCTTTCCCTTACAACACATTTTTATGGATTGGAATGAGGCTGACCCAGAACATGCCATTTGCAGTATACTATCTCTGGACTGGACATTCAACTCGACATATTGAGATTCCCTTTTTCTAAATGCTACCCTAATAGATTTCATTAATGCTCTTATTAAGATACAGTGGGGTCTCTACTTACGAATGGCCCGAGTTGCGTACTTTTCAATTTACGAACCGCTCTGAGAGGAAAATATTTCCTCGACCTACGAACTTTATTTCGAGTTACACACCCCTGCCAAGCTTTGCCTCTCTGCTCTGGCCGACACTTCTCCGTGCTCGGGCAGGCCCTCCCCGCACAGCCACACCCCACCCCTGCCATCTGCTCTCTCCCCCTCACCTGTTCCTGCGGCGGCATGGGGCAGAGGCCCTCCCCAGGGGGCTCCTCTCCCTTCACTCCAACAAGCTTTGCCTCTCTGCTGGGCTTTTCCTCCAGGCTGGCTCCCCTCCCTCCGCTCCCACATGCTTTTCCTCTCTGCCGGGCTTTTCCCCCAGGTAGGCTCCCCTCCCTCCGCTCCCACGTGCTTTTCCTTTCTGCTGGGCTTTTCCCCCAGGCTGGCTCCCCTCCCTCTGCTCCCACGTGCTTTTCCTCTCTGCCGGGCTTTTTCCCCAGGCTGGCTCCCCTCCTTAAGCTCCCACATGCTTTGCCTCTCTGCTCCCGGCAAGGAATCTGGCCGTCCACGGTTGCAGGGAGCCCCTTTCGCTCCATGGCCACCAATGCCTTGCCTGACTTTCCTCCCCTCCCCTGCCGTCTCTTCTCTCTCCCCTCACCTGCACCCGGCAAGGAATCTGGCCGCCGCCGCCATAGCAAAGTCACCCTGGCAGCCAGTTCCAAATTGAGGCATGAGACCGGCTCAAAGGTAGGAGAGACTGGCACGGGGGAGTGGGAAGGAAAGACCAAGACTGGGAGGACTTTTCTAGGCAGAGAGAGATGTGGTGTTTGTTCTGGAAGGCAGGCATTTTTGTGCTGGAGGAATGGTTGCTGGATTCTGTGCCTTGCTGTGTGTGTGTGTGTGGAGGGTTAAGGCTTGGCATGTTTGGAAAAGTTCTTTGCAAACTGTTCTGTTGTCTGAAAGTTGCTTGGTTTAAAAGGTGTTCCCTCCCTCCTTTGCTTGCCCCTTTTTTTCCCAAAACGGGCTTGGCTTGGCTTGGCTGAAACGTGTTTTGCAAAGTGTTCTGTTTTCTGAAAGGTGCTTGCTTTAAAAGGTGCTCCCTCCCTCCTTTGCTGCCCCTTTTTGTTCCCAAAATGGGCTTGGCTGAAACGTGTTTTGCAAACTGTTCTCTTGTCTGAAAGGTGCTTGCTTTAAAAGGTGTTCCCTCCCTCCTTTGCTTGCCCCTTTTTTCCCAAAATGGGTTTGGCTTGGCTTGGCTGAAACGTGTTTTGCAAAGTGTTCTGTTGTCTAAAAGGTGCTTGCTTTAAAAGGTGCTCCCTCCCTCCTTTGCTACCTCTTTTTTTCCCAAAACGGGCTTGGCTTGGCTGAAATGTGTTTTGCAAACTGTTCTGCAAACTGCCTCCCCCCCCCCTTGACGTAAGGAAAAAAAAGAAAAAAATATCCCCCTCTAGTGGTAGAAGGCAGAATAGCAGCTTCCCATTAGTTTCTATGGACGGAAAAGAGCAGATACAGATTAAATGGTTTTCAATGCATTCCTATGGGAAATGCAGATTCGACTTAAGAACTTTTCGACTTGAGAACCGCCTTCCAATACGGATTAAGTTCTTAAGTAGAGACCCCACTGTATAGGCTTCCACAGTAATGAAACAGAGAAAGGATCTCTCTGGGACCAGACACAAATTCATTTTTTAAAAATTATAAAATATCTCACAATATAAGAGGTCATCATGAAGAAGCCAGAAAGCAGAGATACAGACACAACACATCAAAACATATTTTCTTGCTTTATCCCCATTTATCAGTTCTTGTGAGGAAGTCTGTAAAACTGATTTCTCTTTCAGTTGTCTGTCTACTTCATATTCACAATACTGAATCCTGTAAGCAACTTACTATCTGCTACCTGTGACTGGGTGTCAGTCCCAGAAATGTGTTAAGTTGCAGAGCATAATTATATGTATCTGTGGTGTGCATAAAGCAAGGCCTGTGTTTGATGCAGCAGATGTTCCTGGATCTTAGTTCAACAGTATAGTGTTTTATGGCTCTTGTTTCAAGGAGGTACAAGAAACTTACTATTTCTTATGCTTAGTTCAGCTTTAGCATCAAGTGCAAGCCTTTGCTTAAGATTTCTGGGGCACATGGTCCAATTAGTTGCTGCAGCTGGTTGTCAGAGAAAGAAGGTGCTGATCTGGCATCCATTTAGGAAAAGAATTAAATACCGACTCCTGTAAAGTAGTGCAACTTACTTCTCTTTAATATAGGTCTGAGTTGTTATTTGTAAATTGCTACACAATTGCAATTTAACTCCTTTTATTGATTTGAGAGAAACAAACTAAAAATTTCATCAGCCCTTCTCAGCATCTGAAAATACACAATGTTTATGATAGCCTGGGACAAAAAAATTATATAGGCACCAGATTAACATCCCTGGGGAAAGAATTATGGACTTGCAATACTAGAGATGAAAAAAACCCTTTCCCACATAGTCACCCGCCAGTTGGGATGGCAGATGCATTCAGAGAAAGGCCTTTGAGGCCGACATTAATGGGCAGGGAGGGTGAGGTGACAGGATATTTTCATAAGGTATTCAGGGTCCAAGCCAAGTAAGGCTGTAGAAGTAATCATGAACACATTGAATAGTTTTGGGGAACAAGCTAGCAAAATGTCCAGTCTCAATTAGTAAACTAGGGAGCTGTAAGGTAAAGGTAAAGGTTCCCCTTGACATTTAGTCCAGTCATGTCCAACTCTAGGGCGCGGTGCTCATCCCCGTCTCCAAGCAGTAGAGCCAGTATTTGTTCATAGAGAGTTTCTGTGGTCACATGGCCAGCGCGACTAGACATAGAACGCCGTTACCTTCCCACCGTGATGGTACCTATTTATCTATTCACATTTACATGCTTTTGAACTGCTAGGTTGGCAGGAGCCAGGACAAGTGATGGGAGCTCACTCCGTCGCGTGGATTCGATCTTATGACTGCTGGTCTTCTGACCTCGCAGCACAGAGGCTTCTGCGGTTTAACCCGCAGCAGCACCATGTCCCATGTGGAGTTGTATTTTGAGCCAATTTCATGGTCTGGGTAATCTTCAGAGGCAGCTTCTCAGAAAACTCCTTGCAGCTTTTTTTTTTTTTTTTTTTTTTTTTTTTTGAAGGAAGGTTAACAGATTACGGACAACATTCTCCTGCAGGGGCTTGCCATTGATGGCAAGAGAAAGGAAAAATGATAATCTTTAAAAAAAGATTATAATTCCTGGTAACCCACAACCAGCATATTGTCATGCTGGAATATTGTCATGCTAGACTATGGTATCCTAGGAGCTGTCATCAAACCACCCACCAACACTTATCTCTTACCAGTGGTCAGTGCCAGTGATTTGTCATATTCTATTTTATGGCTTGTCAGAAGCACAGAAGGAGATGTTTGTGACAAACCCAGACCTACTGGGATCTGCCACACGTTAACTAAGCTGCCACCAACCATTCCCTATAAGAAGTCACACAGACCAGGGATGGATTTTCAATAAATAAAAGAATAAGGTTTATTTAAAACAACACACAGGGAAAATAAAAGGATTATGTGATTAAGATATAGTAATGTGGCTTAGTTTCACTCATACATGCATACAGTTTGGTTCACCCAGAACCCTTAACTTGAAGCACAGACCCTGAACCTATCAGTTCTGGCTAACCAACAGACACCTGAACCTATCAGGTTGGTACTCTGACACACAGTAGTACCCTGTCTGACACACAGACTCCCACACCAGCTTCTTCTTCCCAGCTGCTGCTTCTTCACATCCCAGCGTCTAAACTTCTCCACACACGCATCACATATATATACAGTACAGCCCCTCCTCCTGATGTCCCGCCTTCCACTCCCCATAGGATGGAACTTTCCCTCCAAACCCATGACAGACAGGTAACATCAGTGCTGTATGTAACACCTCCCCTCTTTATAAGTTGTTTTGTAGGGGGAAAGCTAAGGTGCTTTTTCCCAAAAAACAACCTGGATAAAACACACAAAACAGTTATACATACAACAATACCATACTTACTTATACTTACATTCTAAGTTAACCATAGCAATTAGGCATCTAAACATTTACCATATACATTACATCAATTTACCTTTATTCATACAAACCAAGTTCAAAAAACAGGTACATTTAACTTTTTGTCATCAATATATATACATAGTCCATGTTTCTTTCGCCGTCTTCATTCTTCAGGTCTTCTTGACAAGGCATCAGCAACACAGTTCACTGACCCTCTGACCACCTTCACTTCAAAGTCATAGTCCTGCAGGTTTAAAGCCCACCTCATAAGTTTGCTATTGTGGGTTTTCATTGTCTTTAACCATTGCAGTGGTGAATGGTCAGTGCACAGAATAAAATGTCTTCCCCAGATGTAAGGCTTGGCCTTCTGGATCGCGTAGACTATGGCCAAACACTCCTTCTCCACGGTTGCCAAATGTCTCTCACCTTTTTGAAGTTTCCTACTCAGGTAGGACACTGGATGCTGGTCACCATTCTCATCCTCCTGGCACAGAACTGCTCCTACCCCGCTGTTAGACGCATCGGTGTAGATGATGAACTCCCGGTCGAAGTCTGGAGCACGCAGCACTGGATAGTTGATTAACGCCTCCTTCAACCTCTGGAACGCCGCCTCACAGTCGCTGGTCCACGGGATGCGGTCATCAGTCTTCTTCCTCGTCAGATCGGTCAGCGGAGCCGCAATCTCGCTAAACCTCGGGATGAACTTTCTGTAGTAGCCCACCAACCCAAGAAATGATTTGACTTTTCTCTTGGTGGTGGGTCTAGGCCAATCACGAACTGCTTCTATTTTGGCCTCCAGGGGTTTTATCACTCCTCCCCCTACCATGTGACCCAAGCACTTTACTTCTGGGCTACCCAGCTGCAGTTTGTTCCCTTTGCAAGGCCTAGGCCAAAGCACTTCCTCCCCTGGGTCAAAGCGCCTCTCCCCGGCTCTCTGGACACACCAGGCTTTCTTTCTGACCTTTTGAGCTTGCAGGGTCTCTGCTGCCAGCTCTAGGTTTCTCTTTAGGTCATTCATTAAGGTGTCTATGTATGTCACAACGTCTTGTGGGTCATCCTGGGTGATCTGCTCCCAATTTTGTTTGATCAAATCAAGGGGCCCTTTCACCCTTCTCCCAAATAAAAGTTCAAATGGACTGAACCCGGTACTGGCTTGGGGCACTGATCGATAAGCAAACAAAAGGGATTGCAGCTTCTGGTCCCAATTGTTTGGATTCTCTGCCAAGTAAGCCCTAATCATGCGCATTAGAGTCCCATTGAACTTCTCAGTTAACCCATTACTTTCAGGATGATAGGCAGAGGTTTCCTTGTGCTTAATTCCACAGATTTGCCATAAGCGTTTCATGAGCTTTGATGTGAACGATGCGCCCAAATCTGTGATTATTTCTGAGGCAAATCCCATCCTGGACATATACCCCACCAAGGCATCTGCCACTGTGTTAGTTTCAATGTTAGTCAAGGGAATGGCTTCAGGGTACCTCGTGGCATGGTCCACAATGGTGAGAATGAACCTGTTCCCCCTCTTTGTGGCCTTGGGCAAAGGTCCCACAATATCCACCCCTATGCATTTGAACGGAGTGTCAATCACAGGCAAAGGGCACAACTTTGCTTTGGTCCTGTCGCGGCTATTCCCCTGCCTTTGACACACATCACATTGTTTACAGAATTCTTTGATCTGCTTCCCTATGTCAGGCCAGTAAAAATTCTGTGTGATTCTCTGCTGTGTTTTGTTCACCCCTAAGTGTGCAGCAAACATGTCAGAGTGCCCCCTTTGTAAGATCATGGGGCGATACTTTTCAGGTACCACCAGCTGACTTCTGATCCCATCTCCCCCTTTTGAGATATTCCTCAGGGTCTCTCTATATAAAATTCCCTTTTTCTCCAGAAATCTCACTGGGGTTTCAGGTGTTAGCTGGGCGTCAGTCACCTGTTCAAAACACTTTTGGAGAGTGGCGTCTGCCTTTTGCTCTTGTCCAAATCTGCTGTCTGTGGTTAAGGTTTCCACCACAGCTTCTGAACTCCCCCCACCTGCTTCCGTCTCTGGCTCATCATTACCCCCCTGAACTGTCCCCGTGGTGGCTTGTGAACGTGTAATCACTAGCACCCGTTTCACATGTTCAGCCAGGTCATTTCCCACGAGCACGGCTGCTGGCAGAGTCGATGAAATCGCTAGCCGCCAAACTCCCCTCCAGCCTTGAAAGTTCACAGGTACCTCCGCGACTGGCAGTGAGATTACCTGCCCCTCAATCCCTGCCACCTTCATGCTCTCATTTGGGATTAGATATTCCCTAGGAATAATATCTGGATGGCACAGGGTCACCTGAGAACAAGTGTCCCGCAGCCCCCGATACTGACGGTCAAGTATTCCTACGTCCACCCCTGCTGTCTCAAACAACTGAGAATCTGTTCTCACCAGCAGGCAGCGCCTGACCTCTACAAGAGGACCATTTTCCTCAGCCTGATCAGCAGATGTAGCTGTTTCAGATTGAGTAGCCATGGCAACAGGCTCCCTCAGTGACAATGAGCCTTGCTCTTTCTGGACACAGAACACAGCTTTTGGCTTGGTCCCACTCGAATCCTGAGGCACCATTCCTTTTAGCTGCTTTAATTTCTCACACTCTGAGATTAGATGGCCCTTTCCCTGACAGAAATAACATTTTCTGGTGTATTTTGAGTCTTTCTCATCTTGTTTTGGTTTTCCCTCCAAAATCTGAGGTCTTGGTTTCATGTCTGAGGGCTTCCCTTCACCATGGGCCCCTCCCCCTTGCTGGCTTTTCCCTGGTCCCTGAGAGTACTTGCTGTAGGTTTCTTTGGGTTTTCCTACAGATTTCTCCTCACCTAAGGGCTTTCTTATCTGGTAAATAAAATCTGCGATCTCGGCTGCTTCTGCCACAGATTTTGGTTTCCTTTCCCTCACCTGGAATTTCAGTTCCCCATGCAGGACTGAATAGAACTGTTCCAGCGCTATCAAATCTTTAAGCTGCTGAAAGGTCTCTGTCCCCTCCTGAGATAGCCATTTCTCAAGCAGCCTCACCAATTGAGCCCCCACTTGGGTAAAAGTCTGCTCTGGTTTCTTTGTGAGGGACCTGAATCTTTGCCTCAGCTGTTCCGCATTTATCCCATGTCTTGCAAACACCAGTTTTTTAAACTCTGCAAAATCTCTCATCAGTTCCTGTGGCATCTCTGAATAAACCTCAGCCAGGCTACCACTGATTAAAGATCGCATGATGGTCATCTTCTCAGTTTCCCTCACTGAGAAGTCCACAAACGCTCTTTCCACTAAGGAAAAGAACACCTCAGGACAATCTCCCTTGTGGTACACAGGGAATTTCTTCAGGTCAGCTTTAGACAGTTGGCCTCCCTCAGAATCCCTATTGTTATTATTGTTCTGGTTCATCAGTTCCAATTTTCTTAATTCAAACGCCATTTTCTCTCTCTCCATTCTTTCTTCTCTCTCCATTCTCTCTCTCTCTCTCTCTAATTCAAATTGTCTTTGCCTCTCCCTTTCCTCCCTTCTTTCTCTCTCTAATCTTTCCTCCATTTCCCTCACCCTCAGTTCATGCTGTTGGGCTAGGAGCAATTTTCTGAGTTCTGGGTTCTGCTCTCCTGTGCTGTCACCTTGCACTGAGCCAAATTCATCCTCAGAACCTTGGTCAACCTGGGGGTCTTTTACTTCACCCATTTCTGCCACTTGGCTTCGAGTCAAGGGCATAATCCCCCCCCCTCAGAACAGGCTGCTTCAAAAAGTCAAGCCTCAAAATAAAACGACCACTTTTTTTTTCTTTTGCCTCAGAACCAGCTTTCCCTATAGATTGCTGCTGTCCTTCAGCACTACTTGCAACTGTAGCGAGTTAGAGTCTACCCCCCTCTGCTGGGCCTCTCAGCAGGCAGGCTAGATCACTGCTACTACACAGTTTTGCCTCAGCTTTTTCCCGCCAAAACAAGTTGCCTCAGAGCTCCCTAATCTAGTCCCCAATCTGAGGTTACACGTTCTTCTACTAGTGCACCCCCCCCGTGAGGTACACCTAGAAGATTACCTACGTGCTCTCAGATTGTCCCTGACTAGACCCCCCTTGCTCTGGGCACCCTTGCCAAGGCTTTGCTGTACCACTGGACAACTGGACCAGTCGTATCCCACACGCTGGACACCAATCAATGTGACAAACCCAGACCTACTGGGATCTGCCACACGTTAACTAAGCTGCCACCAACCATTCCCTATAAGAAGTCACACAGACCAGGGATGGATTTTCAATAAATAAAAGAATAAGGTTTATTTAAAACAACACACAGGGAAAATAAAAGGATTATGTGATTAAGATATAGTAATGTGGCTTAGTTTCACTCATACATGCATACAGTTTGGTTCACCCAGAACCCTTAACTTGAAGCACAGACCCTGAACCTATCAGTTCTGGCTAACCAACAGACACCTGAACCTATCAGGTTGGTACTCTGACACACAGTAGTACCCTGTCTGACACACAGACTCCCACACCAGCTTCTTCTTCCCAGCTGCTGCTTCTTCACATCCCAGCGTCTAAACTTCTCCACACACGCATCACATATATATACAGTACAGCCCCTCCTCCTGATGTCCCGCCTTCCACTCCCCATAGGATGGAACTTTCCCTCCAAACCCATGACAGACAGGTAACATCAGTGCTGTATGTAACAATGTTTATGTTCATTTACTAACCAATGAATAACTCTTATTCACTTGCCAGGGGGGCTTCCCCTACAGCAATGAGTGAGGAAAGAAGGTGACTTTGCTTTGTCTCAGAAAGTGGTACACCTTATGCTACCTCTGCCCTTCTTGAAACCATAGTTGCTTAAAGGGTAAATATGTTACCCTCAGGGAAGGCTAATTTATTAAATGAAGTGTTAGGATGAAGATGGGCTTAATGTAAACTCTTGATGCAGCTGGTCTGTAGCGCAGATTTCTTCACATCCTTCTCTGAGGGTGTGGCTAGACAGCCAAATTGGATCAGGCTGGATTGAACTAAATGGGGTTGTTTAAGGCCGTGTAGATGTGTAATTTGTGGTGATTCTTGCATCCAAATACATGAAATGTATGGTTTCGGGGCAGGAAACCACACTGCTCCTCAGGCAGCCCTATTTAGCCCATCCTTCCCTTTAAAAAGAAAAGAAAAGTAGAAGAAAACATTAGGAGTGAGAATAACAAAGATCCTCTTCTGACATCTCCAGCCTTGGACTGGTGAGGAATGCAGCAGGTCTCTGTTGTCCTGCACTCACATGTGCAGTGTGAGTCTAGTGAGAGATTGTGCTGTCATTTGCTACTACTGAGGAAAGGGGTGCCCAGCAAGTTGGGAAGCTGTGTGCAGTGGGCCAGTGCAGTGGGGATCCTCTTCACTCATTCCCTTACCATTGAAGAATTATGAAGTGAGAGCATGTGGTGATGCCAGGTAAAATGCATTTTCTTAGAAAACATCTCTTCGTTTCTTCTTGTGTCTCCCTCCACATAGCAGAAGGAGGAAGTCTTCAGTTTTTAAAAAATTGTTCTAAAGTTCTACAGCACTGAATTGACTTGCTGGGTTATCAGTTCACAACTGGGTTCACAAGGCTTTTAAAAAACTTCTGGTCCTCTTGTTTCCCCTTTCACAGGGGAGTCAGAATAAGTTTTCAGTGTCCCAAGATCCTGAAGCAGCTTAAGTAGCTTTGGTTCAATCCAATAATCACACATGGTAGAACCAAACAAAAAATAAGCAATCCTCCCCCCCCCCCAAAAAAAGCCCCTGACAAGGAGCCAGAAAGATACACATAAGAACAGATCAGGGATAGGCTGGTGTGCAGTGGCCTGTATATCATGTGGTCACTGGGAAAAGGATTGAACCAGCTCCTTCCCAGCCTGGAGCAATGTATGAGACAAATCCCCCTCTAATCACACATTCAATCTCTGTGGACCGTTAAAAGTAAAAGTATAGAGATGCTTGGCTGATTTGCATCCTTTCTGGAGACCACATGAAAGGTGCCAGTAGACCACTCAAATCACAGTTTGATGATCTCAATTATTATTACTTTTTTTTAAAAAGTGCCTATGCACATTTAGTTTTTTTTTTTTGTAGATTTACCCTCAGAGATATCAAAGTGACTTACAGTTATTAATTAGGAGTAAAGGAAGCTGCCTAATACAGAGTTCAGCCATTGATCCATCCACGTTAATATTATCTACGCTAACTGACAGCAAATGTGCAGTGTTTCAGACAGAGGTCTTTCTGTAGCTGCACCTGAAAAGGGCAGGATTGAACACAGAATCTGTTTGTTCCTGTATGTGTTGTGAATTTCTTTACAACAACCTCATCCAATTAAAGAGAATATTTTCATTAGAATATTCTTTGCAAAAATGCACCCCTGTATCTTATTTACCCTTTGAACAATGTGGCAGCAGCAGCATCCTGAACAATCCAATTCATCAAATGTCAGGCTTCTCTACCATAGCATTTTAAACACCAAATGCCCAGCTCTAATGATGTGTTCCCATTAGCAGAAAGCAATTCTGTTTCTTTTAGAGCTTCTAATTACTACCTTTCTCTTCCTCCACATGCATACATTAGATTTATAATTCATTTGTGGGGTTGGTCATAATCAGAGGGCAAGGTTTCACTTTGAAAGTAGGTGTTGTTATCTACTCTTCCTGAGTGCCTGTGTAATGATTAGCTTAAAGGCTGGCATCAAAGATGGACCAAACTCACTATCTCACCTAGGACAGCATTGCAATATACTTAGCAGCTTAGATGGGAATATTTTTCACCCACCTTGGCTGTAATAGCGCTATACAGTAGATATCTTGGGAAAGGAATTAATAAGTCAGTTGTAAGCACATTTAAGGGAGCAAGGCTGGAGGACTAATTCTTAGGGTTTTGAGCAAAGCAGGAGGTCTGATAAGGAGATAAAACATCAGGTTCCTGGTGCAGAAAAGGCCAGGAAATCTGTAGTGAAATTGCATTGTAGGCATAGAGGCAGGTGTTAAAAAAAACTAAAATAGACAGTCAGACTGATGAAACGGCAGATAAATAAGGGAACAACTTTGGGTATGGGGAAAACAATTCAATCCAAGGTAGGGCCATTAATCCTCTTAGGAGTCCCTCAGCAGCTTCTTCCTACTTTCAGGTTGTTGTGTATCTGACAAGCAACCGTATGGCTACTTTGTTGAAATTAATTTCAGTCCAAATGTAATAGAAGCGAATAGTCTACATTGGATTGGTCATGTCATGAGAATGGCTGACAGTCAGATTCCAAAAGATCTCCTGTATGGAGAATTAGTGCAGAGAAAGAACCCCAGAGGGAGCCCACAGCTGTGATACAAGGATATCTCCAAGCGTGATCTGAAGGCCTTAGAAATGGACCTCAACAGATGGGAAATCTTGACATCTGAGCATTCAGCCTGGAGGCAGGTGGTGCATCATGGCCTCTCCCATTTTGAAGAGACACTTGTCCAGCAGGCCAAGGCAAAGAGGCAGTCCCAGAACCAGCAAAATCAGGGTGCTGGACAGGGGACAGACTGTATTTGTCTTCAGTGTGGAAGGCATTGTCACTCTCGAATTGGCCTTCTCAGTCACACTAAATGCTGTTCCAAGACCTCTATTCAGAGCACCTTACCATAGTCTCTTGAAACTGAAGATGCCTACACTCTGCCGGGACGCACCTTTGATACTAATTTTCTTTTTCAGGAACATCCATGCCCATAGAGGTCCATGTATCTCTTAAGAGCTAGTGAGTGGTTACAGAGACATCATTCCAATTGCAAAGTGGACTGGCAACACCACTATAGCACAAGCACTCCCACTTTTGGGGGTGTGTGACCATTTCTGCATAGATAGGCAAAGATGCAGGACAATGTAGAAGGGGCCAGGACAAGGTGTAAGAATGAAGGTGTGCAGCATGTTCCAGCTGTGCCAGCTATTATTAAAATGTTTTATTTAGGTTTCTATATTATTTATATGCCTCCTTTTCCCCTCATAGGGGATCGAAGGTGCCTCGAAACAGCTAAAACTATGTAACAGCCAACAGTTTTAAAATAAAATAAATGAAAAAAGCAAACATATATCAATTTTACAAACAAGATTAAAAGCAGTTTTAAAACATTTTAAAAATCTCTAGGTTGAATAAATAAAGTATTTCTGTGACACTTATTGCTTAGAAGCCTGCCTGAAAAGGAATATCTTTGCCGGATAATGGAAGGACAGGAAAGAGGGGGCCAATGCACTTGGGGGACAGTGCATTCCAAAGCCTGGGCACAGACACTGAGAAGGCCCTTTCTCATGTCTTCACCAAGCAAGCTTAGGAAGGTGGTGCAACTGAGAGAAGAACTTCCCCAGCAGATCTTAAAAGACAAGAAAACCCATATGGGGTGATACAATCCTTCAAATAGCCTGGATGTTCTGCCATGATATTTTGTCCACTAATTGACTGAAACTTTACTGACCCTTTGAAACAGTGTTCAGAATCAGTTGAGCAAAATATTTATTTATTTGTTTTGAACAGAATAATTTGTTTTGATGACAGAAAACAGAATGTCACAGGCCTATCTCAGAGACAGAACATTTTTTTTCTATGCTGTTACTTACTTGCTATGACATGGGAATATAATGTAAAACCAAAGATGTGGATGCTTTCAATGTCTTATACTAAAGGTAATATGCGTAGATATAGACCTTCAATGTTGTTGTTTTACACAAATACCAAGAGATACAGATAAAGTAAATTCATTATTTGATTCAATTAAAGCTCATACAACTAAGGAGGAAAATTTGGTCACAGCCCTACTGAAATGAGAGTGCTGGCAAAAAGCCATGTGCCCATTAGCTCCTACCGAAAAGCTGTAATTGTATTTCTTTTATTGCACAACATAATAACATGGACCCATAGAGCTCACAAATATTCAGTTTTATGTTATTATTTCTATCCCGGCTTTTGTCCAGACGAATGAAGATGCTTTATAGTAAGTCAGACCATTGGGGCATTTAGCACTAGGCTCAGTATTGACGAGGGATGTCTCTATAAGACTTTAGATGGGAGTGTTTCCCAGCCCTACCTAGAGATGTCAGGGATTCAACTAGGAGAGCTCTGGATGGGATGTATGTGCTTTACTATGGAGTCCATTTCATACAGAAGGTCATACCCCCCCAAAAAAAGGTCCAGACCCCAATTTGAAAATGTGGAAAAGAACTCCACTCAACTCATATATTTGGAAGCTGTCTGACTGCAGTGTGACCTGAACCCAGATCTACACTTGGAGGTCCAAATCTTCATGCATCAGTCATCCAGTGTTGTTGGAAATCAAGAGATAATCACATTTTCTTTTTTTACCTGGCAGAACCTTGCTTCTTGGTTCTTGCTGAAAAATTAGCCTGTTGCAATTAAGTGTTACAAATGGAGTGACTATTAACATTTAAAGCTGGCATTAATCATTGGATTAATGTTTCCGAAAAGACAAAACAAACGACAAGTTTATAATTTAAGAAGCTTGAAAGCCTTTAAAATTGTCACTGAATTCAATTCCTGCTGTAACAAAGCTAATACAATAAAAGAGTTACCTCTCTGGAACCTTCCTTAGGGATAGCTACAGTCAGAGGAAGGGCCGTGCAAGTCATTCCAGCATAATTGTCTACTTGAGGTCAGAGGCCATTTTTGCTCCAAAAGCAAATTCTGAAAGTATTTGCCAAACTACATTTTCCATGAGGAACTGCAAAGTAGTAATTTTCTGAAACATAGTCATTGTGTGAGTATCCCATAGATGTGGTGAACATGGCAGGAAATTGATTGCTATGACCTGTATGGGCATGGAGAAGAATACGGTGGGGGTAGGGTTGAGGCACTTTTACACCAGATATTCTGCTTTTAGGAATAACTTCTGTAGCATCCTGTGGATCTAAATTTTATAATTTCCAATAATGTGTTCTTTTCAAGTTTCTGGTAAGAGCCAGATGAAATTTGAAGGAACAGTTTGATGTGAGTTACTCCAGCCATAAGTTAGAGAGTTGGTACATTCATGGATAATTTAGACATATTCCTTTATATTTTGAATTATTTAAAAGGCAATGCCTGATAACTCTTTGTTTTGTCCAGGGTTTGCTGCAGGGATCACCTTGGTTGGGATATACAAGGAGTGGCACAGCAAAGGTCGCTTATAAGCCCACACTGGGAACAACCTGCTGATCCCCATCTCCTGCTCCTCTCCTGGTCACGGATGGCTGTGCGCCATGAGCTCCTCATCTTGACTTCTGCCCAAGTCTGTCTGGGGATGCTGTTAGTTCCATCCTTGGCTTGGTGTCATTGCCCTCTTCTTTCCCTCCCACCTCAGTAAGACGGGTTGCAGTGCCTTTTCTCTTTAGGCACCCTGAGATGGACTAGCATCCCAGTCCAAGGGTCCTCCTTATAGATATATTCCCAGTTACCCAGGGGTCTGGATTCTTCTGAGACCTCAATATCTAAATGGTAGGATACTTCCCCATGGATTTCCAGAGCATCACTCCAAGTTTCCTCCTCTTCCAATTGCCTTCTCCTCCCTTTACATCCGTGAGTGAGACATCAATTTGAACAGTTTTATCTACCTTACTATCATTTTTCCTCCTTGTCCCTCCATAAGCTGTTTTTAGAGTCTCCATTCCCCATAGGTCTTTTTTTCTCTTCTCTTCTCTTCTTTTTTCCTCTTCTTTTCCTTTTTCTGTGTTTGCTTCCTTCCCTGGGCTTTCCTTATTTACCAGGCATTTTGGTTCCCCCAGAGAGTCATATTATCTGGTCTCTCAAAGCTCTGCTAGGGAGTTTGTAGTGTGAAACTCAGTGTATCCCAGGGGAAGATGAGACAGCCCGCTGACAAAGGCCTCTGTGTCACTGCTGCCATCTTTACACCAGCATTTTCCAGGCAAGAACCCATACCCGAGGCCCCAAAGACTCACAAAGGCTTTTTAAACATTTGTATCCATGAAAGAGAGAATTAGCAAGAATCACTAAACACTGAAATTATTCTGGTATTTATATGCCCGCTATCTACTGCTGGTAGAAGCTAGAGCTGTCAGTCATGAAATTAGCATTCATCTGGTCCTCCCTTGTCCTCCCCTTAAGATTTTCATTTGTATACAGGGGAGAAATGTATCAAGTGTTGGCAGAAACCTTGGCTGAGTCTCTCCATCCCTCCACATCTGAATCTTTGGAGCTGTGCAGCTTTGGAAATGTGCAGGTCTGTATCTGGCCTGCTTCAAATGAGTTTTGATTTGGTTTGGAGTCCTTTTGAAATCTCTCCAGACCATTCAGATCCAGCTTGGAATTTAACCAAATCTGAAGCAACTTTCATACTGGTAATGTTCGTACATATTCAGCCCTATGTTTTTAATTAAAATTTCTCTCCAGTGACAGTGTTCTAGTTCCAAAACATATCAGTCAACGTTGGAGAGGTAATTTAACGTTATATTGCATTTTGGGTGTTTTGCTGATGTGTTTTTGAGCTGTTCTGGAATATCAGCAGCTGTGTTACACTCAATCTGGAAGCCAGTCTTGCTACAAAAGGTAGCCAATCCAGATTTCAATTGCCTGCATTTTTATTTAATGAATTATGAATTATGAACTTTTTTTTACCTAAGAGAATTAGGAAAGATCAGTTCTCTATACATTTTTGGTATGAAAGGTTATCATTGTCATTTAAGAGTCAGTTATGCAACTCTCTGCTCTCACAGTACATTGGAACAAAGATCACTCATAATATGTAATGAGTGTTATTAAATAGCCACACATACAGTTAGTTAATTTTAAACTGGTTTGACATTATTTATTTGTCCTCTTGCTAATTTTTTTTTAAAAAATGAATTAACATATGCAAATGAGGATGGCCTTTTTACTCACTCTAATGCAAGTGGCACATTCAGTTGTGGATAATAACATGGTTATCATCAGATATTAAGGATGACATGAGTACAAACACTCTCAAAATTAAGAAGCCTTCAATAAGTTCCCATCTAAATGGTCTTGCTTTGTAAATCGAAACAATAAAAGAATAACTTATAAAATGTAAAGCCAAATTCTAACTGTGTTCTGTATTGCGATTTAGGTGGTACAGGTGGTTCAATCCATGAAGTGAAGTGGTAGATCATCTGCCACTTTCACCACCCTGTTAAGTCATGGCAGCCATGATGGGAGGTGATGCGGTGGATGCACCTTGCCTTTTCACGGTACTGCATTTGTTCCCTTGAACAACTCACTTAGATTCAATCACAGCTTAGCTACACCTGCTATCTCAGAATATGGAAACGTTACTTATGGGACTGCAGTCTTCAGAATTTCTCTACCAGTGTGGCCACTGGGAGTTGTAGATATAAAAAAAAAACTATTATACCTAAGCTCTGAGTATTCCATAGGTGTCTCTGATTTGAATATCGAAACCCAACTACTGATAGGACTATATTTCTCTGAGAGAGGGCCCTTAAACCCTATCCATACACAGATTTGGAATTTGGATTTGCTTTTCTTTATTTTATAAAAGACTCTCTCTCTCTCTCTCTCTCTCTCTCTCTCTCTCTCTCTCTCTCTCTCTCTCTCTATCTATCTATCTATCTATCTATCTATCTGTCTGTCTGTCTATCTATCTATCTATCTATCTATCTATCTATCTATCTATCTATCTATCTATCTATCTATCTATCTATCTATCTATCTATCTATCTATCTATCTATCTATCTATCTATCTATCTATCTATCTATTTTCCATGCATTAGGAAATACTCAATTTTACATTTTTAGCACATGTACTGAAAATAAGCAAGTAAAATGAAATAAAGCTATTCTATAATTGCATCTTTATGTGTATGATTCTAATAAAGACAGAAACACTACTGAAATCTCCCCTTTCTAGTATCCTCTCACATTTTGGAATTATTTCTGAAGCACAACTAATAATTTAAAAATCTTTGATTGTTCCTTAGAAAGAAAACTGACTTTTTAAATATGGGGATGGTAAAAGATTTTTTAATGGAATGCATATTTCACTTTGGAGCCCTATGATGCCTCAGGCGACATCCCAGGGGCCATAAGAGCAACGTCTGTCCTTGAAGGCAGAAATCTAATATTGGATCCTCAATCTCAGTTTCCCTGGAAACACCTGCCCCCCCCCCCCCGCTTCTTTAGTGCTGGAATTTCATCTTCAGACAGGAAAGACAGGAGACAAACTGGATGAGGTTCAGGAACCCTCTTGGCTCCCAGTCACACCTCCAAACTGGTGAGTAACCTACATATAATAAATCTTTGCTTCCACTGAATTAGGCCAATGGAAAGAATCTATTGAAAGGAAAAAAACACCAGATAATTGTGAGAGAAAGTAAATATATGTAAAAAAACAACCCAGATAATTGTGAGAGAAAGTATATATATATACAGTACTTACAGTGGGGTCTTGACTTGAGAACTTAATCCGTATTGGAAGGCAGTTCTCAAGTCAAAAAGTTCTCAGGTCAAATCTGCATTTCCCATAGGAATGCATTGAAAACCATTTGATCCGTATCTGCTCTTTTCCGTCCATAGAAACTAATGGGAAGCTGCTATTCTGCCTTCGACCACTAGAGGGGGATATTTTGTTTCTTTTTTTCTTAGGTCAAGAAAGGTTCAGGGAAGGCAGGGAAAATACAGTCCAGGCAGTACAGCACCAGGCAGTCTGAAGACTGTCTCCCAATCCACTCTCTAAACGCTGGGAGGAGTAAGGAAGCAGACAGGCACCCTTTTCACTGGCCAACAGTTAACCGAAAGTTCAAATTTTGCACTTTCCCTGCCTCCCACGTGTTTTTTTCAGTTCTTAACTCAAATCTAAGTATGTAAGTCAAGTCAATATTTTCCTATGAGAGTGGTTCTTAAGTCAAAATGTTCTTAACTCAAGCCATTCTTAAGTCAAGACCCCACTGTATATCCTATCAGATATATATACAGTCCAAATATATATATATAAATCATTCCTCCCACCCTGTTGGTGTGAATCAACAGAACTCTTGCTAGACTCTTCATGATGACAGTTAGTATTGATTCGTGTGTGTAAGGTAGCAGAAAGGATCCTGCATTCATCACCACTCATATACCTCTGAACTCCTTTGTCAAAAAAAGAAAGACTATCAGAAAGGGAACCACACTTTCACATTTTGTGATGATCCTTAAGAATTTGTTCAGAGAAAATCAGGAAGAACTATAGACAGGATGGAAAATATGGGAGAATGTAAACATGTGTTTATTACACATTCATGATTTCATTTTGAATGAGATTTGACCCTCCTGCGCACACACAGTGAAATGCTTTGCAAGGGCAAGAACTAACAAAATAACACATATTTTTAGAGCGATGAAACTGAGGCTACTTCTGTTCTAAGAACAGTCAATATCCTTGACTTCCTTGCAATTAAGTCAGCTTATTCAGTAAGAGCCAATTGATGCTGGAATCCATTTAAAAACAAGTTGGCATTGAAGCTTCTGGGTCTAAACAAATTCGCAAATCTTATTATGTGAAGCAGCTAGTTTGTGTGGGTAGCCAGACAAAGCAAATGGATAAATTAGATTATTTTGTCTATGCCCAAGTGCCAGTTCTAAAGCGATTCTGAGAAATGTGAGACCTATTGAAATTTATTTATGAACGGTTCAGCAACTAAAGGAGGAGGTTTGGCAGAAATCACTCTGTTTTATTAACGCTAATATAAGATTAGTGGTTTGTCCTTGATCTTCCACAATCAGTTTTGTTTGCTGTGATTAAGTGCATTTTGCATAAACTGATAAATCTACGTGTCTTACAAAGTTACGATTTGCTGTCTGTGCTGGATTGTATTCCAAATGTACGCAAAATAGTAGATAGATGGATGGATGGACCATGATATGGAGAAGCCCTCTTTGGGCATTATTGCCAGATTCCATGGCAATGTATTTGGGCTATGTATTTCCCTGCATATGCCAGCTTCATTCTAGCCTTCCTGCATTAGGTGGTAGGATCTAGTAGAGGACTCTAAATATGCCTTCGCAGACCATGCTGGGCAGGCAGAGTAAACCTGCCCCTCCTTTCACTGGTTTAGGCAATAGTGACTGCTCCCCCTTTCTCCTCTTTCTCTGTGTGGATTTGGATACATAACGGAAGGGTACAGATTTGTGTTTATGGACTGTAATTCCCACAGTTCTTCAGGCAGCACAGTCGGTGACCCTGCAGTTTGGAGAGCTCTGAAAGTTATAGCCCCAAAGCACGCATTTGCCCACCTCTCATCAGTAGGTCAGTGGTGGACTCAGGTGGTCTGTAAGGAGACACAGGGCTTTCATAAGAATGACTAAGAATCTGCTCCCTGCAAATTCTGCAAATATGGTGTGCTAGGATAAAGCAAAGCAAAGTGTGCTGCTTCTATACTGCCCCACAGTGTTTAAGGCATTCTCTTCTGTGGTTTACAGTTTAATTATGAAAGCTATACATTGCCTCTGCCCCAGCAATCTGGTACTCAGTTTACCAATCTCCGTTGGATGGAAGCCTGAGTCAGCCTTGAGCCGGCAACCTGGCTGAGTTAGTTGTGATCAAACTCAGGTTGTGAGCAGAGGCTTGACCGAAGTACTGCCAGTTTAACTACTGTGCCAGGAGACTCCTATTGTGTTTTTCAGTTTCCATAGGAGTAACATTTCTACTAGGGAGAACCATTACAATTTTGAGCTAGTAATGAAATTGTCATTTTTGAGGGGTTGGAGTGGTGATGGAGGTTATCTTCAGCAATACTACACAGGTTTTAGTTCCTTAAAACCTATCTATAAATATAATCTATTAGCATAAAATGTAAACACAATGTCCTTCTTGAAAAAGATGGGCAATCTGTTTCTAATAAGAAGGGACCCATGTTGATTCATAGCATGATTGTTGAGCATAAAATATGAAAAGCTGAGACTCCGTCATCTGGAATAACTGGAATTAGCAAGATTTTGAAACACAAATGGGTAAGGCCTATTTCCTATGGGTGGACCTATTTTCCTTTTTATTATGAAGTGTGTGTGTTTAGTCGTTTAGTCGTGTCCGACTCTTCGTGACCCCATGGACCAGAGCACGCCAGGCCCTCCTGTCTTCTACTGCCTCCCGGAGTTGTGTCAGGTTCATGTTGGTTGCTTCGCAGACACTGTCCAGCCATCTCATCCTCAGTCGTCCCCTTCTCCTCTTGCCATCACACCTTCCTAACATCAAGGTTTTTTCCAAGGACTCTTTTCTTCTCATTAGATGGCCAAAGTACTGGAGCCTCAGCTTCAGGATCTGTCCTTCAAGTGAGCATTCAGGGTTGATTTCCTTTAGAACTGATAGGTTTGTTCTCCTTGCAGTCCAGGGGACTCTCAAGAGCCTCCTCCAGCACCACAATTCAAAGGCATCAATTCTTCGGCGGTCTGCTTTCTTTATGGTCCAGCTCTCACTTCCATACATCACGACAGGATGAAGTAGCTACTAACTAACTAAGAGTGTAATAAATGTTTTTGATTGTATATTCATGTTTGGAAATCTCATTTTAACAATTGCAGATGAATGCCATGAAGACAGCAATAAGTTTCGGAACTCCTGTTGCAGAACTGCAGAGGAGAGAAGTGAATTGTTAGGGGGTGGGGGAAGAAGGTGGCAAGAGGACATGGGAGGTATTGGGGATGATAAATGCATATTCTAAGGTGCAAATGGACCTTGCAGATAAACTGTCTACAGCTTTTGCTGGCTACAAAACAAACAAACAAACAAACAGCTGACCGTGTTTTTGGTGGCTATGATATTCCCCCTCAAGCAATGCTACTTTTTAGTAAGGAAGGAATATTCACAAAAATAATAATAATAATAATAATAAAGAAGGTTTCACACTTCTCTATTAAGATCTCATCCCATAGCGGTCCCCATTTGGAGCCTGTAGACATACTGTATGGTGAACTAATTCCTCATCAAGCTGTGCACTCTGTCAGATTTCCAGTAAATTACATAGCAAGGTGGCATTCAACCTGCGTAACAGCAGGAGACATCACAAATGGTCAGTACACCATGAAAACAGAGCCCATAATAAGAGAGTATGAGGAACTATTTTATGGTAGATATTATGGGATTCCAGCTGGTATCTCTGGCCAAAAACAAAAGGGAAAAAATAAAGGTAAAAACAGGCACCTTAAAGATTAGCTTATATTTTGATGTGAGCTTTTGTGGACAAATCTACTTTCTGAAATGCTAGCACAGACTAATGTGATTACTTCTTCTAAAACTATAGCTAGTACCTACTTTGTATATAAAGGGTGGGGGGCCAGCTTCATCAAGGGTACAAGCCGGATAATTCAGAGTGGCAAGGAGAGCTCAGTGCTTCTAGGACTCAGTATTTTGCAATATTTATTGCACTCGTGAGCAGCATTTTTATGCAATCTTTCCCAAAGCATAATGTATAGTTTGGGGCTCGTGGGATGCGTATGGTGACAGGGAGGGAAGGAGCAGGCACCAAATCTAAAGCAACATAGTGACAAGCGATAAAGAGAACAAAATACGTAAAGAGACTCATGAATAGGGATCAAGGGAATGAACTTTGTATATTCTAAAAATGGATAAAACTCTAAAGGGAAGTGTTGAAACTTTAGAAATACCTTCCAGGTAACAGTCTAAATGAAGGAAGGGAGTTATTTACAATTTCAGAAGCGGGTTGTAGAAAGAACCATAGCCTGAAGCTATGGAAGAACTATGTAGGTTAGACAAAGAAAGTCCTTTAATAGTTAACAGCTGGTAGGTAGATGAGTAAGTTCCCCAAGGAGATGGGGAAAAGAACTGCAAGGATAGTAACTCAAAAATCAATGTTTTAAAAGAGGTTAGAAAAAGTGCTGAGCTCCTGGAACTTATTTTAATTTATATATTTTTGTAGCCCACTGTATGTTTAGAAATAATGGTACTGCTATATTTAGTGATACAGTAATGATAATATCATCATCATCATCATCATCATCATCATCATCATGTGCCATTGTCAGTTCTGAAGTATGGCAAGGGTTTTCAGGGTTTTCCAGGTAGATAATACTCAGAAGTGGTTGATCATTTCTTTCTTCTGTGGTCACACTGGATCACACAGGCTGGCTCTAATTGTAGGAGGCACAATAGGGAATCGAACTCACAACCTCTGGCTCTGTAGCCAGATAACTAAGTTACTGAGCTATCTAGGCAGGTTCCAGTAATGATAAGGATAGTTTTATTTTTAAATTCATATTGAAAAATAAGCAGGTTCTTTAGTGCAATTGATTCTTACCCATTCCATTTATGGCTGGGGGAATACTCTAGTCTCAAAAAGTAACTTTTCAAAACTCTGCTCTGATGATCTCTCTGAACATTGAGATGCAGGGTAGTTAGTCGGATGAAAACTGGACAGTGAAGAAAGCTGACAGGAAGCATTATTTGAAATATGGTGTTGTAGGAGAGATTTGTAGGTACCCTGGACTGCCAGAAAGACAAACAAGTGGTCCCTAGAGAAAATCAAGCCTGAACTATCTCTGGAGGCAAAAATGTTGACGCTGAGGCTGTTCCACTTTGGGCACATGATGAGAAGGCAGGATTCTCTGGAAAAGACAATAATGTTGGGCAAGGTGGAAGGCAGCAGGAAAAGAGGAAGACCAAACATGAGATGGAATGATTTCATAAAGGAAGACACAGCCTCGGGTTTACAAGAGCTGAGCAGGAGTGTTAAGGATAGGGCATTTGGGAGAGCACTCATTCATAGGTAAAAGGTAAAGGTAAAGGTTCCCCTTGACAATTTTTGTCCAGTCGTGTCCAACTCTAGGGGGCGGCACTCATCCCGCTCTTCAAGCCATAGAGCCAGCGTTTTGTCCGAAGACAATCTTTCCGTGGTCACATGGCCAGTGTGATTTAGACACAGAACGCTGTTTACCTTCCCACCGAGGTGGTCCCTATTTATCTACTCGCATTTGCATGCTTTCGAACCACTAGGTTGGCGGGAGCTGGGACAGGCGACGGGCGCTCATTCCATTGCGTGGATTCCATCTTACGACTGCCGGATCTTCTGACCCTGCAGCACAGTAAGGTCACTGGAAATCAGAGGTAACTTGACAGCACATAACTACAACAAATTATGTTGAAATACATGCTGATAGATTAATTTTTTCCTTAATTTATCAAAATCCTGCTTTTTAAAAACAAAATAAACAACAAACAGCAGCAGCAACAAAGGCCATTTAAGTAATCAGTGCTGCATTTTACAATAAACAATTCATAAAACAATCATGTGCTTTGTTTTAAAAAAGGATTTTCATTTTTCAGCTTTCAGTTTCTTAGTAATATAGATGGGTATGGATTAGATAAAGGGACAAATATAAAAACAAATCACGATATTAATTGAACATCACTGATTTGTCGGATATATGTCACTTCAGATTCATGAGTTCTGGAGACTGATGAATACTAAGGGACAAATATACTGCTTTTATATTCATCCATTTGTCAGCTTCCCTCTGCCTATGCCCCTACAAATCAGCTGTTCCTTGGGGGCATAGGGAGAGAGGTAAGGCTAGGCTGCAAGAAGGGAAACCCAGCTGCTGTTTACAAAGATGGGGGGGCTCCTTTTGTGGCAGCAAGGCTGATCCTGTCTGTCTATGTCCTTCTAAACAACTGATCAGGATGTGTATAGACAGACAGGACAAGCTTGGATGCCCAAAGGGAATCCCCCCCCGCCACTGTTTGCAAAAACTGCCCAAGGGGAATTCTCCTTTGCAGATGGGGGGGGGGAAAGGATTCCCTTCGGGTAGCCAGGCAGCTTGCTCTGTCTGTCCGCTGATCTGTGGGGGACATAGAAAGAAAGGCCAAGCCACCTAGCTGCCTGAAGGGAAGCCTGCCTCTGCTGTTTACAAAGACAGCAGAGGGATATCCCTTTGGACAGCCAGGCTTGCCCTGTCTGTACACCTACTGAACAGCTGATCTGTGGGCCATCAACAGACAAAGCAAGCCTGCCTGCCCAAAGGGCAGCCCCTCTGCTGTCTTTGCAAACAGCGATGGGGGGGGGGCGGCTTCCCTTTAGGCAGCCATGCTTGCCCTGTGTGTCTCTGCACCTGCTGATCAGCTGTTTGGCAGGTGCATAGACAGACAGGAAAAGCCTGACTGCCCAAAGTGAAGCCATCCACACCACTGTTTGCAATGGAACAGAAGCTAGGCTGCTGGATAGAAACCATTGTTCTGGCAGCCTAGCTTCCATTCCAGCAGTGGCATGGAGACTGCTATGGTGATGGAGGAGGCAGCAGGACAATGTAGTCAACCGATGGGGCATTGGGAAGGGGGTTTGGGGGCACGCTGTGGTGGTGGTGGGGGCTCAGCTTTAAAAAAAAGACACGGGCTTTCTAAAAAATAAAGACCTAACAAACTGAGAAACCAATTAGCGGTTCATCAGTTCACTGTGGGGAAATTTGTGGTTTGTATTTCATCAACCTTGATGAACCATGAACTAAGAAAAACTGCTATTCTGGCAGTCCACCCCCATCTCTTGTATGGACGATCGTAGCCTCAAAATGAACTGTATTATTCATTTTCTTAACTCTGTTTTAGAGGTTCAAAATTTGATTTTAGCAATGCATAACAGAATGTACTGATATTTAAGGATAGCTCTTTAAATGCAGCTAATCAAATGGGCATTGATTATGCTCATTTAGGATCAGGCAGATTTTAAGCTGGAGGATAATAGTAGTCATGATAACAAAATCTAAGCATTCATTTACAAAGATGTTCCTTTTTTTTTCCTGACCAGCAGAGAATAAGCTGTGTTCTTTGAAACTGCACATAAAACATGATCATTACTGGAACTAATGGAATGAGCACCTCAGAAACCTGCTAAGAGATGACCGTTCACTGGGAAGAATATATGATGAAAATGAAGAGCAGGGTGGAAATGACTGATGGGCAAATTGATGGGGTTATTTCCAAGTGACCTTAATAGGGTGTACGGCAATGATTCTCAATCTTGGGTCCCCAGATGTTCTCGGGCTAAAACTCCCAGAAGCCTTCACCACTAGTTGTGCTGGCTTGGATTTCTGGGAGCTGTATTCCAAGAATGTCTGGAGACCCAAAGTTCGGAACCACTAGTGTAGAAGGTGGATCCTCCTTAATCTGGACACTAGGCAGTTACTCCTGCTCAAAATTTGGAGAGGTTCTAGGCTATAACTCCCCCAAAACAACAGCTTGCAGCCAGGCAAGATGGGGAATTTCGCCAGAAGTTATCCCAGATATAGCTGGTTGGATAGCTCAGTGAATTACCGTGTATAAGACACTCCATGTATAAAACGCCCCCACTTTTCTAATCCAAAATTAAGAAATCTAAGTGGGGATTAGCAAGTGTAGGGGGAAAGGGATCAAAGTGCTGCAGGATCAATTTGATCCCTGCTTTCCCCTCCACTTGTTTTTGTTCTCTCCTCAGCTTACTTCTGTGTATAAGACAACCCTCAATTTTTAGTCTAAAGATTTTAGATAAAAGTATAGTCTTATACATGGAAAAATATGGTAGAGATCTGGCTGCAGAGGTAGAGGTTGGGAGTTCAGTTCCCCATTGTGCCTCCTGTGAACAGAGGCAGCCTTTGTGACTTTGAGCTCACCCAGAATAAGGGAATGGCAAACCAATTCTGTATATTCTGTACCTGAAAAACCCTGAAAAGGGTCACCATCACTCAGAACTGACTTGACATCACATGATTAAAGAATCCCAGAAATATTTTTTCCAAGCTCTGCTCTCACAACAGCTGGATAGATATTTCCACCCTCCCTGCTATCACCAGCTGCTCTGCCATCAGCAATAAGAAAGGCAGAAGTGAGTTTTCAAAAAAGAGCCAGTATCCTCCATATCCCCAGGGCCATCTATGACTAATGCTCTGTAGGAATGATTCTTATTAGTTTTCGTTTATTTGTATTACCTTTGTATTAATGTGTTTGAATATCTTAGTGAGCTGCCTTCAGGCCACAGGGGATGTTGCCTGGGCACAAATTCTTAAGGGTGCAAAATTTCAGCACTGCCATGGAACCATTGGCTGAGGCAGAGTGCACAACAGGTGAGACAGCACACAAGCCTTGTATCCTCTCGCCTCCCCTCTGCCTCGTTTGTCTGTTTTCTTTTCTGGACAGTTGACAGCAGCAGACCCACCTCCTTGGAGAGGGTGGACTGGAGCAGCCCAGCCTTCCTCCCCCTGCAGAAACAAAGTGGGAGGGAGGGCCATGTGGAGGGGTGGTGCAGGGAGGGAGCTTTGCCAGTGCCGAACCCCCTCCCCTGCCGCTTCCCAAGGTGACCTTAAGGGGGCACAATAGTTGCCTTTCCCCAGGTGCTGGCAAGCCATGCTACAACATTGCCTTCAAATCTGTTGCAGATAAATCTTTGTAAACTTTTTTCTGTTTTTTTTTTTCAACCAGGAATGGCAGGGTCTTTGACCTTTCTGCCTGTCTGGCAAGTATCTTTGAGCAATTCCCAGGACCTAGCTCCAACTGGATTCAAAAACCCCCAAAATGAACAAAATGGAAAACTAGACTGGAGTCTCATTTTGGCAGGAAGTCAAGAGTTCTTGATGATGTAGGAAAAAGTTTCAGAAGAGTTTCAGGATGGTGAGACTCAGGAAAATCATAAAGAAATTTTGCAAATACTAGTCACATCCCCGTAATTGAAAACTGGATGTTCATGTGCAAAACATCAGAATCCATGATATATTGAGGGGGAGGGAAAGTGCCTTACTCTATGCAACATGCAAGTCCCTTTAAAAAAAAACAACCTGCTCTAGGAAGCTGGGTAACACCCACAAGGGTTTTGTCAATGCTTTATAGACCCCTGTTTTTTCTCCTTTGCTGGCCAGACAGTTTTTTTTTTTTTTTTTTTTTTTACCAGCATCACTCGGTGTTTGTTGCTTATGTGATTGTGACAGGGATAATCCTCAGTGCTAGAAAGTGGAGGCTACAAAGAGCACTTGTAATAAAAGAATGGTTAAAAAAGACAGGGGATTTTGCCACAATGGTACACTAAAGATAATATATTAGACTGAAAGAAAGAAGAGAAAAATGGAATGATGTCTACAAAAAACCCCGCAACCTCCCCAAAGGAATATCTATCTAATGATACAAGGACATTTTCAATAACCTACTGAAACAGGGAGAAAACAAAGAAATGGAACAAACAATGCACAGTAGCTTAAAATACAAAGAAAAAATAAGGGTTCAGGTCTGAGATTCATTTTTTGTTCCTCTTTCTTTTTAAAATGTTTGTATTGTACAGCAAACAGAAAGCCATAATCACATAGTGCATAATTATGTTGTGTTTTCCCCCTTTTACTAATAAAATGTGTGTGACTTTTTTATGTAGGTGTTTGTAGAAATTCATGTGCCTGTTTTATAAAACCATTTCTTAGCAGGTGCATGAAATAATATATATTTTAAATCCTCATGTCCTGGGATGAAAAATAACACTGGTGTTATAGGAATTGTGAGCCTTTTCTGATCGCCCTGAGAAAATCAATGTATTTCAGCATACAAATATGTCCAGTGTCCAAAAGTGTGTTCCTGTGTGCTGGATCAACTGTATTTCACTCAAACAACTAGATCAAGGAAACACAAAATGGAATAAAAGGAAAGTCAGATAAACAATATATTATAAAACTGTATTGTATGTTGTGACTCAGATTTTTCCCTGTCCCCATCACAGAAGGGTACTTTAAAAGTGGCTGACAACAGAGCTTAGAGAATATTACTTCTGATTCACTGCATCATGACTGACAGAAAAATGTCTGGTGCACTTTTTCTTTTTCCATCTCCATCATCACTGTCCCAGGACATTTCATTGGCTGGGGCAAAATCATACCCTACAGTAAAAATCAGTAGATTTCCTGGGACATTTTTATTGCTACTGTGGACTACAGTGACTAGGGAAACTGTTTACAACTTTACAAGTAACAAAACCATAAGAAGTCCACCTTATAAATTTCGTTGTGTGTGGATTCTCACTCCAGGCAGACAGCTATCTACTCTACCTCACATAGCTGACCAACCAGCTACACTCGGGAGCAAGCAGCATTGAATTCAGGATGGTGTACTTCTGAGTGCACATTTACAAGAATGATGTCATTCTCCAAAGTCCTGCTTATATACAAGATTAAGAGGCTAGTAACCTCTTTGATATGCACACAGAATTCCAACTGCAGAAGCTGCCATGTGATTTGACAATGTGCCAGTTATGTGACTGGTCATGCACAACTGACCCTCATTAGACTTCTGTGTCATCTTTAGAGATGGGTATAAACTGTTGGTTTGGTGGTTTGGCATAATTCATTTTCCAGTTAAAAAGCTGACCTATGGTTTAGAGCTCTATGCACTCCAGCAGGCACCCAGAGGAGATAGCGGAGGGCACTTCTGCTGAATGGGCACCCTGCTGGAAGGGGCAGGGCATTGAACCACTGATCAGCTGTTTGGCTGGGAAACAAACCACACCATACTGCCAAACTAGAGGTTCATGTCCATCTCTAGTCATCTGGTGTGACTGGAACTCTATTTGCTCATAAATATTGAACAGGATACTGGCTAATTAAGTTTAGTGGGACTTATTCCCATATAAGTGTGTACAGGATTACAATTTAAGATTAAATCTGTGCACATACTTCAATATTAGGAATAATGAAACATACTTCATCATAGTTTACCAGCTCTACATACTTTTTTTCCTTCCAAATTATCTTCATTCACCTTAGAGAACATTAAATCTCAGCCCCTTTGTAAGATACAACAATTGGATTTTCTACATAAATGTTTTATAGAGCCCTGTGGTGTACAATAAATAGTATATCAGAAGAAACATGGAATCGTGTGGTTGCACTCTACTTTCTCTCTGAATCTCCTTGAGCAAATCCCAGAGGGCCAAAATCAACAGCAGAGGAGTCAAGTTTCTGTTCAGCCTGGATCAGTCAGTCATCCTTCCCCTTCACAACTCTGGAAACAAGGGAGCAAAACAGATCATCCCATAGTGACACTTTCTGTTGTACAGAATTAGCAATATATAAGAGTCTTGAAAAGCCGCAGATGTACTTCCAAGGAAGAGCCATAATAATACATTACATTTACGACTTGCTACTGCTGTTGTGTAGGATGCTAAGCAGCTATGTTTATGTTATATTGATTGGTTGATGTTTTGCTTATGATTTCTCTTTTCTGATAGCAAAAGTATGTAGAACAAAGTACCAGTTCAATAGTATTTCTTTAGACAATTTATCTCCCTCTTTTCTTAGATGTAATGTGGTCCTTTTCACTCTCTGGGTTATTGTTTCCACTTGAGTTTTCTCTTTAAGGGCATTGGCAGCTATATAGGCCATCTTCCCATAGATCTGTCGAGACTGACACACTGTGTCATACCCAAAACGTTGTCCAATGGCTGTTCTGATGCAATGTTAGAAATATGCCTGCTCAATTTTTGGAGATATTCCTTTTCATGTGAAAATTAATTAGGTGACTTATGTCATGTTGTTAAAGATAAGTGAGTTATACAAGGAGGGTTTTTAGCAGTCCCACCACTCTCCCTCTCTCCTATGAACTTCCATGGCAAAGCAGGGATTTGAACGCTGGTCTGTTGCTTCCTAGAACATTACCATACTGGGTATCTAGCTGTCTAGCATTGATAATAGACTGGATGAGGACCAATAAAATGAAACTGAATCCAGACAAGATGGAGATCTACTGTTGAGTGGATCATCAGATCAGTCAGAGGCATGATCTGATGGGTGGGTTTACACTCCCCCTGAAGGATCAGGTTCGCAGCTTGGGTATACTCTAGGACCCAGCTCTTTTTATAAAGGTGCAAATATCTGCTGTGGCCAAGAGTGTATTTCATCAACTTGGTTGATTGGCCAGCTGCACCCCTACCTGGAGAAGAAATATCTAACAACAGAGGTCTGTGCATTGGTAAACATGAAAATAGACTACTGTAATGCTCTCTACACAGGGCTGCCCTTAAAGTTACTACACAAACTTCAACAGGTCCAAAATGCAGAGGCCAGATTTATAACAAGAACCAGCAAATATGAACACATATCCTCAGTCTTAGTATGCCTTCATTGACTTCCTGTAAGTTTTTGTGCCCAATTCAAGGTGCTGCTCAAAGCCCATAAAGCTCTTAATGATTTAGAACATCAATATTTATCAGAATATCTCTCCTACAAAACAGCTACAAATCCCACCCATGGTTAAAAATGGTAACATGGAAGGAGGCCAAAAGAGTCAACACAAGGAACCATGCTTTTTTGATTGTATCACCTTCCCTTTGGAAAACACTTCCAACATAGGCTTGTCAGGCACCATCCCTCGCTGTTTCTTCAGAAATAATAAATACTGTGCCATTCAGTGTTGTCTTTTAATAACTACCTAAGATGTGTTTTATTTTGTTTAATTTTATGAAAAATTAGGTTTTAGCTAGGAGAGGGCTTTATGTATTTTATGTGTTTATTGCTAAATATTTGTTGTACTGTATTTATATGTGTTGTTAACATATTGTACACTGTCCAGTAGATGTGCACTATGGGGCAGTATGCAAACGGAAATACTGTAAATAAGTGAATGAATGAATGAATGAATGAATGAATGAATGAATGAATAAATAAATAAATAAATAAATAAATAAATAAATAAATAAATAAATAAATAAATTGACATACCAGCAGAGGTTTGCCTTCACACAGATGTAACAAGTATAGTATTCCGCATAGTATTCCACTGCATAGTATTCCACCATATTTAACCATTTGGACACAATTTTTAGCTGGGAATATGCATATTTTATTTCCACATGCACATTTCCAGGCTTGTAGTGCATTCCAAGCAAGAAGCAAAATGCATTCCACAAGTGCTGTTAATTAATGTGTCCAGAGGTGGGTGGGAAGCCACATGGAACTGACATAGGAAGGACTTGGAGGGGGAAAGAGGAGGCCCACAGACATAGGCTTGACATACAGTGGTGCCTCGCTTAACGGGTGCCCCGTTTAACGACGAAATTGCATAGCGATGAAGATTTTGCGATTGCAAAAGCGATCACATTGCGATGTTTTAAATGGGGAAAAATCACTTTGCGTTGATTTCGCTTACTGATCATCGCAAAGCGATGATTTTTTAACAGCAGATCAGCAGTTCCAAAATGGCCACCGGGTAAAAAAAAATGGCTGCCCGCTGTTTTCTGGGACAGATTCCTCACTTACCAGGCAGCGAAAATGGCTGCCGTATGGAGGATTTTCGCTTTAAGGTGAGTCTGAAGCCCATAGGAACGCATTGAAGGGGTTTCAATGCATTCCTATCGGCTTTTTTAAAATCGCATAGTGACGAAATCGCTTTGCAGCGATTTTTGCTGCACCGATTATCATTGCTATGTGAGGCACCACTGTATCTGATCTCACATCAACCCTAACCCCTGTCCTACTATGATTCAACTGGAGGAATTAGTCTATAATAGTGTTTTTTTTTTCATCAGAGTGGGTCAGAGTGAAAGAAAAACTAGGAATAAACTTTTTGGTTGTTGTGGGTTTTTTGGGCTCTTTGGCTGCGTTCTGAAGGTTATTCTTCCTTACGTTTCACCAGTCTCTGTGGACGGCATCTTCAGAGGACTGGAGTAGGAACTCTGTCTATGCTCTGTTGCTGTTTGTTGGATAGTTGAGTATTTATAGCTGTGTATATTTATAGCTCCCACCGCTATAAATACTCAATTATCCAACAAACAGCAACAGAGCATGGACAGAGTTCCTACTCCAGTCCTCTGAAGATGCCGGCCACAGAGACTGGTGAAACATCAGGAAGAACAACCTTCAGAACACAGGCAAAGAGCCTGAAAAACCCACAACAACCATAAGATTCCAGCAGTGAAAGCCTTCAAGAATACAACAAACTTTTTATTTCCATTTTTGCATATACTTATCGACAGCAATCCCTGTTTCACCCCATAAATTGATACTGCTTTTCCACATATTTGATTTATCTTGCAATGTAAAAATCCCAGTAAATCAAGTTTCAGAGAATTGAATTGGAAGAGGCCTATCAGGCCATGGAGTCCAACCCCCTGCTGAATGCTGATCAAAGCAGATCTGACCGATGGTTGCCCAGGTATTCAAGAGAAAATTGGACAACCATCTGTCAGAACTGCTTTGATTTGGATTCCTGCATTGAGCAGGGAATTCAACTAAATGGCCTTAACTTCTGTCAACTTCTGCTTTTTATTTTATTTTATTTTATTGTCCATCTGTTATAATTTTCCAATTACCATTGAGTATCTATCTGAACTACTCTTTCTTTTCTCTCTGTCTTTTGCTATGCATGTACCTCAATAATGTTTTTGTTGCTTTTAGCATCTCCAGCTCATTCTCAAATTTTGTCTCCCTAACACTATCCCTGCAAATCTTTGCCACTTCTCTGTGCTCTTCCTTTGTAGCTTCACCTTCTTTCCTATATTGAGACTACACATTACTTGAGATGGTAACCAATTAGATTTCTTTGTGTAGAGTCACCTCTGAAGGCAAATGAAGTGGGATATCTTCACTTTGGGATGGGACAAGTGAAAGTGTTCTTACATACTGAGGCAAGCAGGAGATACTTGTCATTTCACACTTCCTCACAAGGGCATTTTTGTTCATAACGCAGCATGGAAAAACAGGGAAGCACAGAAAGACAAAGAGCATCATGCAGTTGCCTTTGTGAAGCAGGCAGGCATTCCTCTTTCATCTATCTCACACACTGGCCAAACATTTTCCCCATTTTTGTGTACCTTTCCACAGGGACCCTTTCCATACTTTCTGTCCCTGTGCATGTTGAACTCATGGAGGGCAATTGTGATTTTACACACTGAGATGCAGAGACATATGTCCATGTGACAGGTCTTCCATGTTGTGGGGACAGGCATGATAGTTCAGGGGTAGGAACACCAGTATACCCTACCCCGTGCATTCAAGATATGTCTGGAGGGAGCAAATGAACATCCAGAAAGAAAAGTGTTCACCAAAACCCCCCACCCCACCATCTTGGTTCTGCTGTGGCTAAAAGGTTTACCTTGTTCTTTTTGTGTGTGGAACCCACATACACTGAAGCAAGGATACAAGTCCTGCCCCGTCTTCTGTCACTTTAATCATAGAAACAAAGCAGTCTTCCCCCACCCCATCAAATGTGGGCTCCTAGAATTCAGAAAACAGGGGGATGCTTAGGGTTGCTTAGAACATTGAAATTTAATTAGATAAGTGGGCCATTCTATATTTATTCAGTATAGCTTGTCGCAACCTGTCAAAATTGTAAAAGATTTCTTATTTCCCTGAGAATTTATATGCTGGTTTCTCTTTAACAAGCAATACTATTTAATCCCTCATTCCTTCTGTATACATCAACCACTGAACAGCCTTGAAGACTTGTGTGTATTTTAGCCCACGAGAGCTTCCTCCCACCCAGTGCGGCTTCAATTATTCTGAAGCAGAACATCCTTGTTATTAACTTTGGTGCTGAACATATAAATATAGTCTTAAGGGTGCTCAGGAAAGTTTCTGTTCAGATGAGGTTTCCTGATGGGGTAATCCCTGAAATCTGTTCCAGGACTCTCTTTGAACACAGCATACAAATGATGTATTTCAATTCAGGTAGACATTGTGTCTCCACTAATTTTACCAATCAATATCTAGACATTGGAATGATGATTTACTGATGTTCTCTCCCTCCCTCCCTCTCTCTTTTCTCTCTTTTCCTATATGTTGGAGCAATGATGGGGCAGGGAATTTTTTAAAATGTCCATAACCTTCAGATGTGCAAACATTATGAAATGAAAACAAGAAATACCAATCTAAAAATGTGACGATAGCTCCACAGCTCTGCTTTACTGAACCAGCACAAACAAGTACTCTTGGTGACTTCCACAAAGAATTGTTCCTGATACCGTTTTCTATGCAAATAAAAGCCACAAAGCACACTGCCAAGATCCATGTGTGCTATGAAAAATGACTGGGTAGTGACTTCTCACTGATATAAGACAAGCAGTGTGAAAAGAATATAAATGCAGAGAGTGGATGGAAGAAAGCACTGACCTTGAACTGCTTTGGGGAGATACACTGCAAGCTATCTCTCTCACAGAAGGAAGTTTCATGGGAACCCATTAAGGTCTTTTGATAATTCTGATAAATCAGCAAAACAGGTCTCTATAAACTGAGAAACAGACACTGATAGTTGGCATTTATAGAGCACACTTTAGGTGTGAAGAACATTTCATTTATAAAACACTATCCTTTTGCTAGCCCTTACTAGAGTAGAGCCATTGACTGAATGAGATTTATGTAAGAGTTGACTTATCACTCAGTGTGACATTCCACCCAGTGTTCCCTGTTTGTTTCCTCCAAACCAAAGTTCATTCTGGCGACATTTTCTCTTTCATTCGCTGCCACCAGTGGATATCCCTTATCCACAATTGCCCAATATTTGAATCATACACTTGCTGCCAACATAACTTGTTTATTTAGATTGAATTTGAATCACAGTTCTTTGTAATCATTGTATTGAATCACTCATTAAAACTTCTTATACAGTGGTGCCTCACATAACGAGCGCACCGTTTAACGACGAATTTGCATAGCGATCCATTTTTTGGATCGCTAATGCGATCGCATAATGATGCTTTCTATGGCTGAAACAGCTGATCGGCGGTTCCAAAACAGCTGATCGGTGGTTCCAAGGGCACAAAAATGGCAGCTGGATGGGGAAACATCGCAGAATTGTGAGTTTTGGGCCCCATTGGAACGCATCAAACGAAATTTAATGCATTCCAATGGGTTTTTCTGTTCCGTATAGCGATGTTTCCCCATAGCGACGGTTAATCTGGAACGGATTAACCTCACTATGCGGGGCACCACTGTATTTGGTTACACATTCAATTCTTCCTTTGTTTTATTGATTTACTCACTTTAACCAACTTATTAATAATATCAGCTCTTTCTAATTCTCTGACTATCTATCTATCTGGACTATTCAATTTCGCTCCCCCACACTTCCCTTCTCTCTTTCACCTCCTCTCTTCCTAACTCCCCAACTCTAACTGCCTCTAACTGTTTAACTGACTCCGCCCCTCCTGTCCTCTCATAGGCTCCTGCACTTGAGCTTCAGCTATGAATGACAGGAGCGTGGGCATTCCATCACACTGAGCAATTGATTTTAATCTTTGTTGGGACTAGTGATAGAATGCTGGTCTTTATCTCTATAGTTGTCACAACAGCCTTCTAAGGTATTATCCCTCTGACATTGTGGATGTAGGACTTGGGAAATTATTTTCCTGAGTAGCCACCTTGCTACTTTAATCACTTGGACATCTCCTCCCCTCATTCATGAACCTGCTGGGAATTTGGGACTTTCAACAGATATGCTGTTAGAAATCTATCAGCCTGAGAGGCGAGCTTGGTTACTACATGAGTCAGGACTTTTTCTTAGCAGCATTTCAACTGTGTAACTCAGTTCCAGGAGGCAGATGGCTCCATCTCTGATGAGCTGCTGAAGTATTATTGTTTTTTTTAAAAAAAAACTTGTTCTTCAACCTGCCCTTCACCTTTAAGATTTTTATAATGTACTTTTAAGGATTGTTATCCATCCATCCATCCATCCATCCATCCATCCATCCATCCATCCATCCATCCATCCATCCATCCATCCATCCATCCATCCATCCATCCATCCATCCATCCATCCATCCATCCATCCATCCATCATCATTTGTAAGAGCTTGAGCATTATCTGACTACAAGATTGCACCACCTTCTTTTTGCACCTTCTGTTTACTGTTGCCATTGGTAGTTACTTCCATTGCCTGGTTGCCAAGGTTCTGAATTCCAATGAATTCCAATGAATGATGGCAGCAGCACATTTTGCAGCTGCTGAATTTCGGTGTCCATGGCAATTCGGCCTCCTGGTTTGTACTTCAGTCCCCCAGACATTGGCCAAGCATTAGTGCATAAGTGTGAAGTGATGTTGCTGTGAACTACTTTGCCTCATTTTGGAAAAGAGCAAAATGTCATATGTAGGATAGGTTTCCCTTCTCTTCTTTTTCACTCTAATCATTTTGTGTGATGTGCCTGTTCCCCCCTGTAACTCTTTCCTGGAGCATAATTGTTTCCTGGGATTCCTCCCTCCTCCAGGGACCTCCTTTCTTGGGGTAAACTAACACTGTCCATTCTATTCCCTTTGGTTCTGCCAACTGTAACTCGCTCTCCCTTTTTCTTTCTTTCTTTCTTTCTTTCTTTCTTTCTTTCTTTCTTTCTTTCTTTCTTTCTTTCTTTCTTTCTTTCTTTCTTTCTTTCTTTCTTTCTTTCTTTCTTTCTTTCTTTCTTTCTTTCTTTCTTTCTTTCTTTCTTTCTTTCTTTCAATTGCTTCTTTTCTCTCCCTCCCTCCTCAATATGTTGGTTTGGAAGGGAGCTTCCACCTCTGTCTTTTCTCTATTTTTTTTTCATTAGCAAGTTTCATTCAAACCATCTCCTTGGTCCATGGATCTTCCAACTCGATCAACCCCCATCCCCTTGGGCAGTTCCTCAGTCCTTTCTTCCTTCAGCTCACCATCCCCTTCTTTTCTCCTTTTATTTTCTCCTCTTCTATCTCATCTTCCTTGATTTTCACCCCCTTCCTCTTCTCCTGCCAGAAGATACCCTTCTGTTATTGGTGGTTCTTTTCCAGGTTTTCCACCTAAATCAGTCTCTGTCTCATTGGTGGTCTGGCTCCCAGATTCCCTTCTTGTCTTGATGTTCTCCCTAGATTGGGCTTCTCCTTCCCCAAGCATTCTACACCCATGGCAGCAACCACAGGAGGAGGTATCCTCAGGGCTTCAATTCCTGGTATTATAGAATTAATTGATTCTTAAGCATTGGTGTGAGATGAGGAGGGGAAGGCATGTGGATAAGGATGTTTGCTTGCCTGTTCACTTTCTCACAATGTTACATCTAATGTCCAATTTAGCTCTGGTAATCTACTGATTTATGTGAAGAGAACTGGGGCAAGAAGTGTAGCAGCCGATCTCTTCCCCTTCTCTGCTCACATATAGACTAAAGGAATGCTGGGAAGAGAGCAAAATGGCAACTAGTGCTTTCGCTGTGGAGGCTTTATTGTATATGTGGAAGGCAAGGGGTAGATAAAGAAAAGTCTACCCTTTTTGTTGTTTTTGTTCTCTCAAATAATGTAAATTAAACAAGTACTTCTTCTCTGGAACCAGATAATCTTATTCAATCCCCCCATCCTCTAAAAACCTCCATTGAAATTAATGTGCCCAATTCATCACCTGTGAATAAGTTAGCAGCACAGAGGCAGCCATTTCAGTACAGGCCCAATTTGAATTAGTCATTAGACTGAAGTTAAGTAATGTTGTTGAAAGTTGTTATGACTTGAGCTGGAATTTGCCCAGCTGGAATGCTGGCTCTGTTGGACAGGCCCGAGTGATTTTACACACATCCGATAGACGTGTTGCAGAAAAAAAGATGCTTCTGGAAGGCTGTTGAGTGTTGAGCATTTTATGCATGAAGTGATTTCCCTAATAAAAAGAATAGTAAGCTAATAACCAAGCTGATTTTAATAGCCAGAATGCTTATCGTATATAATTAGAAATCTGAAAAGACACCTTTCCTGCGTGATTGGCTTTATAAAGTATGAAATGTTATGTTTATGGGGAAACCAGCTCCTGTTGCTCGAAGGAGAATAGGAAACCTGAATGCCATTTCAGTTCTGTTAGTCTTTTTTCCCACTGTGGAATAATAAAAACAGAGATAATAATGTCAGAATCCAGGTACCCTGTAGAAATTAACTGATTTAATACAAACATCACAGGTCTATTGTTTTCAGGTTTGGGGTAGTTGAAATTTTTGGATGAATCTTTGGAGCTTTTTAGAAGTAATTGTTTTCCTCCTCTCCACTTCCTCCCTTCTTCTCTCATTTCCAATATATATATAATGTTGTGTACTACCATGTACTCCAGGTTAGAGAAACATTGTAGTAATCATATGTAAATATATATGATTATTCATTATTACTACAATGTTTCTCTAACCGGAGTACATAGTAGTACACAACAATATATTACTTCCATGTGTAATGTTGTGCCTATACTAGCAGGAACATTGGATTCCAT